>NC_060951.1:16131855-16136815 GCF_022045245.1 Lucilia cuprina
GAAAAAGTACTTATTTTTGTTTGATATGTTGAATTATTTTCGTGTCTGTTGGATGCGTTGCAATATATAACAGAAACTGAAACGAAGTTATTTTTTAGTTGTCATTGTATAGTGGAAAATTGTATACATATTGAAAAATAATGAAAATATTACAAAAATAGAAAAAAAATTTATTATTTCATATATTTTAATTTTCTTTTAGTTTAAAATGAAAATAAAATAATTTCGTTGCTACATCACCGAAAACAACCTACTTGAATTTGTTTTCGTTCCGGCCTCAAATAACAGGTTCTTCGTTACTAATCGGTGCCGTTTCGTTCCCAAATTTCGTTGCCGATTTGTGAAACGAATTTTTCTTCGGTGCAAATATATGGAATTTCGTTTTCGGTGCCGATTACGGTGTATGCGGAAACGTAGCTTTAGTAGAGTTATTTATAGAATATTTATAAAAAAATAAAAAGTCGACACAGACTGGGGTTGAACTCAGTGCTTTCCGTTCAAAATTTCTTTCCTTTGGAAGAAATATGAAAAGCTCAAAAAAGACCTTTTTATCCTTTGATCCAGCTCGCCAAATATTGACCCCTCGCCAAATTTGAGAAAAAGAGTCAAAAACTCTAAAATTGCCGGAATAACTCGAAAATAGTCGAAAAGTCGAGAATAGTCGAAAAGTCAAAAAGTAGGAAAAGTCGAAAAAAGGTCGAAAAAAGTCGAAAAGTCGGAAAAAGTCGAAATGTCGAAAAAAGTCGAAAAGTCGGAAAAAGTCGAAAATAGTCGAAAAGTCGGAAAAAGTCGAAAAAGGTCGAAAAAGTCGAAAAGTCGTAAAAAGTCGGAAAAAGTCGAAAAGTCGAAAATAGTCGGAAAAGTCGAAAATATTCGAAAAGTCAAAAAAAGTCGAAAAGTCAAAAAAAGTCGAAAAGTCGGAAAAAGTCGAAAAGTCGACTTTTAATTAAATGCAAAAAGTCGAAAAGTTGAAAAGTCGACTTTTCATAAAATGCAAAAGTCGAAAAGTCGACTTTTAACTAAATGCAAAAAGTCGACTTTTCGTTTCAACTATAGAACCCTACTCTATGTATGTTCTTTAATATGAACTCAAAACACATGATTATTAAACATACACGGTCTTCATTGAATAAGATTCTTTAACTTTTTAGTACTTTTTATCTCAAAATTTTCTACAATGTGGAAGCTAAATGAATGAAACTAAAAATACGAGCTTCTTACTGAATGCGAATTTAATCACGTGATATTGAACGTATAAAACTGAAACATTAAAAAATTTTTAATCAATTTTAATTTTCTATGTTTGAATGTATATAATTTAAGTTAGGGTAGCGAATCACCCAGGGTATGCTTGTCTTTGTCCTGAAAAAAAATTTGGTGATAGAACAACTTCTACAGGTGCGGCAACGGCTCTAAATTTCCAAGTGCATTTACAAGGGGAATAATCGATGTTTTTCAGTTTTGTTCAAATTTGGCCATTTAGTAATAATTTTGAACGTTATTGTAAAGGAATCGCAATGTGCACAGAATACGCATTTCAGAATGATATAAAACACAAAAATTTGTAAAGTTATTGTAAATTCCCAGGCCATTAACGTGTCTCATAGCACATAAATTCAAAATGTGACAATAAATGTACTTATTTTTGAGATATATTCTAAAAAACATTTGCTTACTTTAAATATATTTATATTTACTCGAATAATAGTTTTTGTCCGTATATAATAACACGAACTTGTTTTCAGCTATGGTCAAAAAAGTTTGAAGTTTTTTTGAAACTTTGCTCAACTAATTTCAAATTAGAAGATCTCATGAAGATTTGTATACAACAGATAAGTGAATAAAATAGTGAAAAAATTAGATCAATAATTCTTACAGTTCGGGATTTTATTTCGGGAAAATCTCAGTTTTTGTAAAATTTTTGAGAATACGTAATGATTCTTTACTGTTGCACATTTTAAACAAAGTGTTTTCAGAGTATTTAGTAAAATATATAGTCCAAATTTTATTCAATCCCATAAAATTTGGACTTCAAAAGTCAAATTTTGCAAAATTTGTGAGTTCTCAGTATACCATGTTGAAATATTTTTTTTTGTTGACCATATTTAATAAATACGACTTTAATTCTTAATATAAAGTCTTGTGTTTAAAATACCAGCTATAAAAGTAAAATTAGCCCTTTTAAATACTTGGGACAATATTAACCCCGAAGTTCAAAAAATCTTAAAAACACTATCCATTTAAAAATTGCTATATATGATGAGAGAAATAACAAAAATAATACAAAAATTATATATTAGGTACAAAAGCTTACCACAAAAGCTGGCCACATAAAGTTTGTTTAGACATATTTAATTGAAAATCGATCGTAAAAAAGTTACATAATTACATAGTTACATAAATTATCAGTTTCAAAACCAAAGTTTTTCTTTTAAAAATGTTCACATCAAGTTAACTCTATAGACAAAAAGGGTTATATAATTTTTATACCCTACACCACTTTAGTTTATGCTGATGTTTGTAACATACATAAATATATGTCCTATACCCACCTTAAAGTATACAAATCGTTTTCGTTTTCTGAGTCGATTTAGCTATGTCCATCCGTCCGTATGGTCGGCTGGCTGGCTGTCCATGTAAACATTGCGCGCAAGGCACAGGTCGCGATTTTCAAGGAAGCCTATTGAAAATAAATAAAATAAGTCCATTATTTCACCTAGCCCCCATACAACAGAACCCCCGAAAAGGGCTTCGGAGCTAATAATTATGTTAAATATATTTGTATATCGATTAAAAGCGGTACAACTAAGTTTTATACAAGCTTTGATGACATTGCAAAATTTCATAAAGATAGGGCCTCATTTGACCCTAGCTCCCATACCATACCCTAGTCCCCTTGAGAAAATTACTTGAATGTCCAAAATTAACTTATAAACACAAATATCGCGATAAAATTTAGCACAAATAAATATTATATAATTATATTCATAAAACTTTATCGGGCTTGGTCCATATTTTTCATAACTGGTGTAGGGTATCATATAGTCGGCAACGACCGACTATACTTTCGTACTTGTTTGTTTCATATACTATGTTATTTCTCTAATTATATATAGCATTATTCAAATAGATAGTCTTTTTTTGAATTTTTGAACTTTGGTGTTAAATTGTTCCCAAGTCCCTCAAAGGGTTAATTTAGCTTTCTTTTACTTTGTTTTAAATATCAGACTATGTATGATAAATCCCAGTAATTTTTGGTAAACAAATAAATATTATTTCGATATAGTACACCGAGAATTTCCAAATATTGCAAAATTTGACCATTGAACTCTATAGTTTATGAGTTAAGAATGTCCGATTTTAATAAAACTTCGTATATATATTTTAATAATTTATTTAAAATGTACCACAGTATTCTCTAAAATATTAAAAGAAAACGATTTTCTCAAAATCCACCGAGTTCAAATCTGTAGGAAATATTGATTTAATTTTTTTACCGTTTAATAGCCTTATTTATTGTCTATTAATCCCCATGAGATCTACTAACAATTTTGAAATTTATTTAACAAAGTTTTAATAAAACCGAAATTGGAGATTTGAAAATGCCGTTGAAAAAATATAACTTTTTTGACCATAGTTGAGAACAAGTTTGCTTTATCGTATAAATACAAAAACTAATATCTGAGTAAATATAAATATTTTTTATCCAAATTTTAATTTAATTAATTTTAGCCAAATTTAGTTTTAAGATTTAACAATTTTTAGGATTTTTAGCTTTAAGGTTTTAAGGCCCAAATAGACTATACAAGCGGCTTGACAAACATACCTTTTTTATTTCAACACACACTACACAAACATTGCTAGCACAAACACCGATTTTTTCACGTTTTTGTAGACTTGCAAAGATTCAGATGTAAATTTTTCTTCGAAATATAAATTTTGTAAAAAATTGGTTATTTATGAATATAAACAATACAAATGGATTAACAAAAATTCATTATGTTTGTGTAAAAATAAATTATTTTGTTTTTTGATCAAACAAACCGCTAGCATTTGTGCAAACACAAAACACCCTTATACACTTTACAACAGGCTTGCACAAACGTAAAATACTGGTAAGTTTGTCAAGCCGCTTGTGTAGTCTATTTGGCCCTTTAATAATATATACACTCAAAAAAATTGTACATTTACTGATTATAGTTTGTTCAAAAAGTTTTCATTTAAGTTAAAAATTTAAGAAAAAATTAGTAGTTATGGTAGTTTTTAACATTCTATACATGTTGTTTAAAAAATAACCGTCGAAAAAATTTGTTTTTTCAGTACAGTTAAAAGTTACGGTTAATTGTGTTGTATATGGATATGTTTCTGTTTTGAAAAATCAAATGTTTCAAATGCCAAAATAAAATATTTTTTCTAAATAAAATTATTTTATTTGAAGAATGTATGTACACATGATTCAATTAAGTTATTCCAAAACTACGGTGGCGTGTCATAATGTCCATGAATGATATGACATCCAAAACTACTCCCTGTAAAGATTTTTGAGTACATGATGCGTTTAGTAGACCTATGTAATGAGACATAGAGCAAGTTTCTTTTTTGGAAAACAATATGCTCTATATCCTGCATTACATAGGGCCATGTTGCGAATCATATACTCCCATAATATTAGCAGTTTTGGGATTAGTCTGGCGTAATGCATTGGCTTGAGTATTCCTCAGTGAGGACTACTTATTCCATAATAACTTAACTACCATAAAGTGTACGAAGAAGACATCCATTTCCATATTTATCCTCAAGAAAGATTGGGAAATACCTTTAGGTATATCAATATAATATTTTCACAACAATTTATTATAAAACAAGTAAGAGTGCTATATTCGGCTGTGCCGAATCTTATATACCCTTCACCATAGTGTATTTTAAACATAATTGATCTTACAGTCTAGTTAATAAAAAC
>NC_060951.1:16136915-16206175 GCF_022045245.1 Lucilia cuprina
ATTGCAGATTTCAAAAAATGGGGTCGAAAACCTATAGTGGCGTCCTTAACTCAAAATTGTCAAAATGGCGTATAGAGCACTTAAACACCCGGGCGACGACACATATGTCTTTAATTTATATATCAAACTATCACAAATGTAAAAAAGTGAATGCAGTATGCAAGTTAATTTGGCAGTTAACGGACTCAAAATTTTTATTAAATAAAAAAACACCCTTAGAAATAAATTATTGTAATAAAATGTTAAGTCTGTTGTCAAAAACATAAGCCGTCTAAACAAACATAAAATCAAATGTTCGAAAAATGTTATTGGTTTTTTATATTTATCATTAACGGTTACTTAAAGAAATAAATGAATATTAAGTTTGCATTATATTTCAAGTTTTAAAATAAAAAAAATTGTTTGATTTACAAGCTTTCTCAACTTAACGTGAAACTTCAGTGTTTGCTGGGTAACAACAATTCAGTTTATTATTCTGACATGTTCACCACAATAATTTATTATTTATTTTTATGTTCTCAAAACTTAAAAAACTTAGCAAATATAATAAAGTTGATTTGTGTCATCCACTAGACATTTTTCTTTGATTATTTAAATCCATCGAGCCAACTCTGAACATACCTGGGCAAGGAAGGAAATATTTATTGAGTCGAACGAATAAGATACCGTACATTTATCGCCATTTAATCCAGCATACTTCTCATTCTTACGACCCATTCAAGAAAAAATATGTGACACATTACTACGAGTATATGGAGTCAATGTACCCCTAATTCATTCTGTATTTTATTCATTTAACTCATTCCCAACATTCAGTCCCACAATAACTTTTCTCCCCCGAGACATGTTACCTTGATCATATTGAGGAGCTAACAATACTTTTAGTATGTCAGGACTATAAACTGGTGGTGTTTAAAATCCCGGCATACTAGACTTTGCTCCGGTTTCGAACTTTGTATTGTCCCGGTTATTGGAGAGGTCCCTTGGGGGGCATGTGTTTTCTGTGGTTTTCGACTATTTTCGACTTTTTCCGACTTTTCCGACTATTATCGACTTTTTTCGACCTTTTTCGACTTTTTCCGACTTTTCGACTATTTCCGACTTTTCGACTCTTTCGGTTTTCCGACTTTTCGACTTTTATTTACAAAGTCGACTTTTCGACTTTTTTCATAGACGATAGTCAAGTTATCGACTTTTTTGGAACAAAATAGTCGACTTGGACTTTTCGACTTTTTTCGACAAAAAGTCGATTGTTCGATTATTCGAAAGTCGATTTATAGAACCCTAACATAGAGTATCCAGAAATATAGTCTGTCTGTTGAAAGCACGATAGAGTCTGATTGGAGAGAGCTAGAGGGTTGAAATGGGCAATATCGGTCCACGTTTTCGGATAGCCCCCATACAAGTAGCCCCTCGAAAGGCAGCTTTAACAGTCATAACTTGTTTAAAAATACGAATGTAGCCATGAAATTCGACATAAGTAAGTTTCTTATGGTCCAAAATCACTGACCCTACCCCCCATATAAGGTCCGCTTAAAAAAATGACTTTAACGCTTATTACTGGCTTAAAAATACTAGTATATAGATGTAATTGGACATAAGTATGTTTCATAGAAGTCAAAATCTATCGGTCCATGATTGACCCTACCCACCATATAAGGTCCCCTTCAGAAAATGACTGCAACGCTCATTAATGGCTTAAAAATACGAGTGTAGCGAAGAAATTCAAAACGAATAAATTTAATAAAAACCAAATTCTATCTACTAAATTTTATGAGGATAGACCCATAATTGAACCTAACCACCCCCCACCCCCCTATATAAAGTTCCCTTCAGAAAATTACTTTGACGCATATAACTGGCCTAAAAATACGAGTGTATAGATGAAATTCGACATAAGTAAGTTTCATTCGAGTCAAACGAGGTTTGATGGTTGGTATATTAGATTCGTCATAGCCGAATATAACTCTCTTACTTGTTAATATTTCCTTTATCTAACCCCTATTTTAAATTTTTACTTTGATTATAATTACTATTTCTTTATATTACAATTTTTAAATTTGTTCTTAAATTTTATTATTTACTTTATATTTATCTTTTGTTCTTAATAAAAACATTATTATTCATTGGTATAATTATTATTTATTTATACACTCAAAATATTATGTATTATGTCAACTGAAGAGTAATTTAAAACAAATGAAATTTCATTTAACGGACTACAAACATTTCACTTAAATCGTAGGAGTTTTTCAATTATTTTTGAATGTTGTTTTTATAACTGACAAATTACGTAGAAGGAAATGTTTTTTTTTTCTTTTATTATAAAAACTACTGATTTTTTTCAGTTATTTTTACTGACAAAATTTTACATACCAAATCATTAAAAACTACTGCTTTTTTTCATTCAATTTATATTCAAACAAAAATTTTATACTTTGTATTTATTTTTAGTTTGTTTTTATACCCTTCACTTTCGTGAGAAGGGTATATATAAGTTTGTCATTCCGTTTGTAATTTCTATAATATAATTTTCCGACCCTATAAAGTATATATATTCTTGATCCTTATAGATAGCGGAGTCGATTAAGCCATGTCCGTCTGTCTGTCTGTCCGTCTGTCTGTCTGTTGAAATCAGTTTTTAGAGGACCCCAGATATCGGCGATGTCTGAATCTTCAATAATTCTATTAGACATGCTTTCGAGAAGATCGCTATTTAAAATCAGCAAAATCGGTCGGTAAATAACGGAGATATGAGCAAAAATCCGAGACAACCTCTGAAAATTTCATCAAAAAATTGTTAAAAAAGCAACAAAAACACTAAAAACACTGTACATAGAAAAAGATGTACACGTGTGTGTGTAGATGTATTTGGTTTTATTCAGCTGTGTATTTTTTTGTATGTTTGGAATTCAAACATACAAAGTATACACAGCAAAAAAATATGATTTGCATTTTTTGTTAAAATAAAATAATTTTCCCTTTTGTTTTGCAAATATATTTTTTGATGAATAGAAAAAAGTATTTAAAACGTTTTCAATTATATGAGAGTAGATTGTGAGTTATTGTACAATAATTTTTATGCGAATAATGTAAGTTTGAAATTTAAAACTAACACAAATTTTTTCCAAGTGCTTTTTAAAACAATTTTTTTTACGATAAACAAAAACAAAATCTACGTCTCGTCAATGTTTACCAGCAATGAATCAGAGGTCGAAGTCGACCGGCTTCGAGTCAGAGCTTAGCCGCCGCCGAACTATATTTAGTTGCTTGAGCCGCCGTCGAAACATTCGGCTTAAATCGACTCAAATTTTTTTAATGTTTTTATTAACTAGACTGTAAGATCAATTATGTTTAAAATACACTATGGTGAAGGGTATATAAGATTCGGCACAGCCGAATATAGCACTCTTACTTGTTTTATAATAAATTGTTGTGAAAATATTATATTGATATACCTAAAGGTATTTCCCAATCTTTCTTGAGGATAAATATGGAAATGGATGTCTTCTTCGTACACTTTATGGTAGTTAAGTTATTATGGAATAAGTAGTCCTCACTGAGGAATACTCAAGCCAATGCATTACGCCAGACTAATCCCAAAACTGCTAATATTATGGGAGTATATGATTCGCAACATGGCCCTATGTAATGCAGGATATAGAGCATATTGTTTTCCAAAAAAGAAACTTGCTCTATGTCTCATTACATAGGTCTACTAAACGCATCATGTACTCAAAAATCTTTACAGGGAGTAGTTTTGGATGTCATATCATTCATGGACATTATGACACGCCACCGTAGTTTTGGAATAACTTAATTGAATCATGTGTACATACATTCTTCAAATAAAATAATTTTATTTAGAAAAAATATTTTATTTTGGCATTTGAAACATTTGATTTTTCAAAACAGAAACATATCCATATACAACACAATTAACCGTAACTTTTAACTGTACTGAAAAAACAAATTTTTTCGACGGTTATTTTTTAAACAACATGTATAGAATGTTAAAAACTACCATAACTACTAATTTTTTCTTAAATTTTTAACTTAAATGAAAACTTTTTGAACAAACTATAATCAGTAAATGTACAATTTTTTTGAGTGTATATATTATTAAAGGGCCAAATAGACTACACAAGCGGCTTGACAAACTTACCAGTATTTTACGTTTGTGCAAGCCTGTTGTAAAGTGTATAAGGGTGTTTTGTGTTTGCACAAATGCTAGCGGTTTGTTTGATCAAAAAACAAAATAATTTATTTTTTTTACACAAACATAATGAATTTTTGTTAATCCATTTGTATTGTTTATATTCATAAATAACCAATTTTTTACAAAATTTATATTTCGAAGAAAAATTTACATCTGAATCTTTGCAAGTCTACAAAAACGTGAAAAAATCGGTGTTTGTGCTAGCAATGTTTGTGTAGTGTGTGTTGAAATAAAAAAGGTATGTTTGTCAAGCCGCTTGTATAGTCTATTTGGGCCTTAAAACCTTAAAGCTAAAAATCCTAAAAATTGTTAAATCTTAAAACTAAATTTGGCTAAAATTAATTAAATTAAAATTTGGATAAAAAATATTTATATTTACTCAGATATTAGTTTTTGTATTTATACGATAAAGCAAACTTGTTCTCAACTATGGTCAAAAAAGTTATATTTTTTCAACGGCATTTTCAAATCTCCAATTTCGGTTTTATTAAAACTTTGTTAAATAAATTTCAAAATTGTTAGTAGATCTCATGGGGATTAATAGACAATAAATAAGGCTATTAAACGGTAAAAAAATTAAATCAATATTTCCTACAGATTTGAACTCGGTGGATTTTGAGAAAATCGTTTTCTTTTAATATTTTAGAGAATACTGTGGTACATTTTAAATAAATTATTAAAATATATATACGAAGTTTTATTAAAATCGGACATTCTTAACTCATAAACTATAGAGTTCAATGGTCAAATTTTGCAATATTTGGAAATTCTCGGTGTACTATATCGAAATAATATTTATTTGTTTACCAAAAATTACTGGGATTTATCATACATAGTCTGATATTTAAAACAAAGTAAAAGAAAGCTAAATTAACCCTTTGAGGGACTTGGGAACAATTTAACACCAAAGTTCAAAAATTCAAAAAAAGACTATCTATTTGAATAATGCTATATATAATTAGAGAAATAACATAGTATATGAAACAAACAAGTACGAAAGTATAGTCGGTCGTTGCCGACTATATGATACCCTACACCAGTTATGAAAAATATGGACCAAGCCCGATAAAGTTTTATGAATATAATTATATAATATTTATTTGTGCTAAATTTTATCGCGATATTTGTGTTTATAAGTTAATTTTGGACATTCAAGTAATTTTCTCAAGGGGACTAGGGTATGGTATGGGAGCTAGGGTCAAATGAGGCCCTATCTTTATGAAATTTTGCAATGTCATCAAAGCTTGTATAAAACTTAGTTGTACCGCTTTTAATCGATATACAAATATATTTAACATAATTATTAGCTCCGAAGCCCTTTTCGGGGGTTCTGTTGTATGGGGGCTAGGTGAAATAATGGACTTATTTTATTTATTTTCAATAGGCTTCCTTGAAAATCGCGACCTGTGCCTTGCGCGCAATGTTTACATGGACAGCCAGCCAGCCGACCACACGGACGGATGGACATAGCTAAATCGACTCAGAAAACGAAATCGATTTGTATACTTTAAGGTGGGTATAGGACATATATTTATGTATGTTACAAACATCAGCATAAACTAAAGTGGTGTAGGGTATAAAAATTATATAACCCTTTTTGTCTATAGAGTTAACTTGATGTGAACATTTTTAAAAGAAAAACTTTGGTTTTGAAACTGATAATTTATGTAACTATGTAATTATGTAACTTTTTTACGATCGATTTTCAATTAAATATGTCTAAACAAACTTTATGTGGCCAGCTTTTGTGGTAAGCTTTTGTACCTAATATATAATTTTTGTATTATTTTTGTTATTTCTCTCATCATATATAGCATTATTTAAATGGATAGTGTTTTTAAGATTTTTTGAACTTCGGGGTTAAATTTGTCCCAAGTATTTAAAAGGGTTAATTTTACTTTTATAGCTGATATTTTAAACACAAGACTTTATATTAAGAATTAAAGTCGTATTTATTAAATATGGTCAACAAATAAAAAATATTTCAACATGGTATACTGAGAACTCACAAATTTTGCAAAATTTGACTTTTGAAGTCACAATTTTATGGGTTAAGAATGTCCGATTTGAATAAAATTTGGAATATATATTTTACTAAATACTCTGAAAACACTTTGTTTAAAATGTGCAACAGTAAAGAATCATTACGTATTCTCAAAAATTTTACAAAAACTGAGATTTTCCCGAAATAAAATCCCGAACTGTAAAAATTATTGATCTAATTTTTTCACTATTTTATTCACTTATCTGTTGTATACAAATCTTCATGAGATCTTCTAATTTGAAATTAGTTGAGCAAAGTTTCAAAAAAACTTCAAACTTTTTTGACCATATATCATATACGGACAAAAACTATTATTCGAGTAAATATAAATATATTTAAAGTAAGCAAATGTTTTTAGAATATATCTCAAAAATAAGTACATTTATTGTCTCATTTTGAATTTATGTGCTATGGGACACGTTAATGGCCTGGGAATTTACAATAACTTTACAAATTTTTGTGTTTTATATCATTCTGAAATGCGTATTCTGTGCACATTGCGATTCCTTTACAATAACGTTCAAAATTATTACTAAATGGCCAAATTTAAACAAAACTGAAAAACATCGATTATTCCCCTTGTAAATGCACTTGGAAATTTAGAGCCGTTGCGGCACCTGTAAAAGTTGTTCTATCACCAAATTTTTTTCAGGACAAAGATTTATAAGCTACTGGCATACCCTGGGTGATTCGCTACCCTAACTTAAATTAAATACATTCAAACATAGAAAATTAAAATTGATTAAAAATTTTTTAATGTTTCAGTTTTATACTTCCATATCACGTGATTAAATTCGCATTTTGTAAGAAGCTCGTATTTTTAGTTTCATTCATTTAGCTTCCACATTATAGAAAATTTTGAGATAAAAAGTACTACAAAGTTAAAGAATCTTATTCAATGAAGACCGTGTATGTTTAATAATCATGTGTTTTGAGTTCATATTAAAGAACATACATAGAGTATCCTTTGAAGGAAGAAATAGTACCAAAAGTGGAATAAATTTTACCTAAGTGAAAAGTACTAATAAAAAGATTACAATGTTTCCCCCTTTCGCTTAGAAATATACTTTTTCGAGAATTAAGTTTACAAAATGTTCCGTATTTAAATCTATATTACTAACAGATAAAACTTAAACGATTCAAATCTGCATTCATTTGTTCGAGAAAAATTGTGTTTTCAAAAAGGTACCAAACAATTTATTCGAATTTAGTACTCGAATTCCAAAATAATATTCCAATACCTTATTTTGTGTAAGTAAATAAACTACTTTTTGAAATTTTATAAAAATTGGCTAAATGAGTTTGAATAAAATAAAATTTCCCATTTTTCACCTAATTAACATCTCAATTTATTTGAGTTAAGTACTAATTTTGTCTGTTTCAGATATAAAACTAAATAACAAGTTTAAATCAGTAATTTTTTCATTATGATTTTTTTCTTTTCTTCTAACGATACTTAAATCCATAATTGTAATTGGTTAGATATCTTAGAAAATTTTTAAAATCTGACATCTGAATTTCAACTTACTTGAGAAACAAATTAAAATTTTAATTTTACTCATTATATACATTAAGAAGAACTCCAAATAATTACTTACAACAGAAGAATATATTTAAATATATTAGTATTAAACAATTTTAACTCCATATTAAGCAAAATTTTAAGCACAAATCAATTTCAAAGTTTTAAAATTTTGCTCTATATGCCATTAATTGGCGTATAGAGCATAATGACACAAAAAAGTTCTGTTTTGAAGGATATAGAGCAAAACAGACAAGATATATCTCAGCAACTAGACGAGATAGCCGAAAACGGATTGCAGATTTCAAAAAATGGGGTCGAAAACCTATAGTGGCGTCCTTAACTCAAAATTGTCAAAATGGCGTATAGAGCACTTAAACACCCGGGCGACGACACATATGTTTTTAATTTATATATCAAACTATCACAAATGTAAAAAAGTGAATGCAGTATGCAAGTTAATTTGGCAGTTAACGGATTCAAAAGTTTTATTAAATAAAAAAAACACCCTTAGAAATAAATTATTGTAATAAAATGTTAAGTCTGTTGTCAAAAACATAAGCCGTCTAAACAAACACAAAATCAAATGTTCGAAAAATGTTATTTGTTTTTTTTATATTTATCATTAACGGTTACTTAAAGAAATAAATGAACACTAACCACTAACCTGGCCTCCGGTAGGTTAGTGGTTAGTGTTCTAGTCTGGTAGACCGGAGGTGGTGGGTTCGATTCCCACCCGTGGCACTGGTTAAGGAGCGCACAACAGGCCCGATAGAGGCCTAGGTGTATTTCTTCGGATTTGATGTGTATACATCCTCCTTTTAAACTACCTAACTAAACTAACTAATAAAAAAAATTGTTTGATTTACAAGCTTTCTCAACTTAACGTGAAACTTCAGTGTTTGCTGGGTAACAACAATTCAGTTTATTATTCTGACATGTTCACCACAATAATTTATTATTTATTTTTATGTTCTCAAAACTTAAAAAACTTAGCAAATATAATAAAATTGATTTGTGTCATCCACTAGACATTTTTTTTGATTATTTAAATCCATCGAGCCAACTCTGAACATACCTGGGCAAGGAAGGGAATATTTGTTGAGTCGAACGAATAAGATACCGTACATTCATCGCCATTTAATCCAGCATACTTCTCATTCTTACGACACATTCAAGAAAAAACATGTGACACATTACTACGAGTATATGAAGTCAATGTACCCTAATTCATTCTGTATTTTATTCATTTAACTCATTCCCAACATTCAGTCCCACAATAACTTTTCTCCCCCGAGACATATTACCTTGATCATCTTAAGGAGCTAACAATACTTTTAGTATGCCAGGACTATAAACTGGTGGTGTTTAAAATCCCGGCATACTAGACTTTGCTCTGGTTTCGAACTTTGTATTGTCCCGGTTATTGGAGAGGTCCCTTGGGGGACATATGTTTTCTGTGGTTCAAACCTAATGCCGCAGGAAGAGAATGCTGGTTAAAAGACTGATACACGGTAAATGCTATAACACGGGATAAGTTCAGTGCCGTTGCCGAAACTACATAAGTGTAAATGGAAGTTATGTTTTCGCTTCTCCGAAGTTATGCTACAGGGCAGCATTGGCCAGAGATTATATAGATCGAGTACTTGAACAATTGCTTGTACATGGATCTGCAGCGCCATGTACAAAAATTTACAACAACGTGTAAAAAGCACGAAGGGGCGGTGGCGAGTTTTCAGCAGAAAACTTATCCAGAAATATAGATTTCACCGTTATTTTATGTTTAAAAAAATAATGACATGTTTCTTCTCTATTCTTTCTCTATGTCAGAAACGATATCGGAAGCTTTTAACGAACTAGTTTTTAAAGTCTTGAAGTATTGATTCATAATACCATTGCGAACAGATAAACAATTAAACTTGACAAGAATAGATCTTTTGTTATTGATATAAATTATTTGGTTAATCACGATACATCCTTGAGAATTTAATTACGGCATCAGTGAGCGATATTTTCAGGACAATCCGGTTGAATAGAATTTTTTATACATCGCATTACTCTCAGCTTCAAGTTATGGTATTATCGCATCAACATCGGATTCAACTTTACTTATAAGTGTCGTGTGCACCCTGTAGTGAGCTACTGAGAAAAAGTGGAAGCACATGAAACAGGTAGCAACATTTAATGAAAATGGATATATTTTTTGTTCTTTTTGAAAAGAAGAAGAGAGAAACGGTAACCGAGGTTTCTCGGTACCAAGGAAAGAAAATGTCGCTCCTTTTTGATTTTGCTTGGAATAGAGTCTATGGCCTCATCAAAAAAATATTTTTTTACCTTTTTAATAAAAAAATAAATTTTATTCAAAAATAAATTAATTAAAATTAAAGCTAAACTTAAAACTAAAAAATATTAAATCTTTTTGATTATTAAATTCTAAGACGATCTAGCCATGTTGAAAGCACGATAGAGTCTGATTGGAGAGAGCTAGAGGGTTGAAATGGGCAATATCGGTCCACGTTTTCGGATAGCCCCCATACAAGTAGCCCCTCGAAAAGCAGCTTTAACAGTCATTACTTGTTTAAAAATACGAATGTAGTCATGAAATTCGACATAAGTAAGTTTCTTATGGTCCGAAATCACTGACCCTACCCCCCATATAAGGTCCGCTTAAAAAAATGACTTTAACGCTTATTACTGGCTTAAAAATACTAGTATATAGATGTAATTCAACATAAGTATGTTTCATAGAAGTCAAAATCTATCGGTCCATGATTGACCCTACCCACCATATAAGGTCCCCTTCAGAAAATGACTGCAACGCTCATTAATGGCTTAAAAATACGAGTGTAGCGATGAAATTTAAAGCAAATAAATTTAATAAAAACCAAATTCTATCTACTAAATTTTATGAGGATAGACCCATAATTGACCCTTTCTATTTATTTTTAGTTTGTTTTTTTATTATAAATTGTTGTGAAAATATTATATTGATATACCTAAAGATATTTCCCAATCTTTCTTGAGGATAAATATGGAAATGGATGTCTTCTTCGTACACTTTATGGTAGTTAAGTTATTATGGAATAAGTAGTCCTCACTGAGGAATACTCAAGCCAATGCATTACGCCAGACTAATCCCAAAACTGCTAATATTATGGGAGTATATGATCTGCAACATGGCCCTATGTAATGCAGGATATAGAGCATATTGTTTTCCAAAAAAGAAACTTGCTCTATGTCTCATTACATAGGTCTACTAAACGCATCATGTACTCTAAAAATCTTTACAGGGAGTAGTTTTGGATGTCATATCATTCATGGACATTATGACACGCCACCGTAGTTTTGGAATAACTAAATTGAATCATGTGTACATACATTCTTCAAATAAAATAATTTTATTTAGAAAAAATATTTTATTTTGGCATTTAAAACATTTGATTTTTCAAAACAGAAACATATCCATATATGTACAACACAATTAACCGTAACTTTTAACTGTACTGAAAAAACAAAATTTTTCGACGGTTATTTTTTAAACAACATGTATAGAATGTTACGTTTGTATTTTACGTTTGTGCAAGCCTGTTGTAAAGTGTATAAGGGTGTTTCGTGTTTGCACAAATGCTAGCGGTTTGTTTGATAAAAAAAACAAAATAATTTATTTTTACACAAACATATTGAATTTTTGTTAATCCATTTGTATTGTTTATATTCATAAATAACCAATTTTTTACAAAATTTATATTTCGAAGAAAAATTTACATCTGTATCTTTACAAGTCTACAAAAACGTGAAAAAATCGGTGTTTGTGCTAGCAATGTTTGTGTAGTGTGTGTTGAAATAAAAAGGGTATGTTTGTCAAGCCGCTTGTATAGTCTATTTGGGCCTTAAAACCTTAAAGCTAAAAATTCTAAAAATTGTTAAAACTTAAAACTAAATTTGGCTAAAATTTTAAGTTGAATTTTATTTTAAAACTTAAAACAAAATTTAGTTTTCCTAATCCGAAAACTTATTTTGCTAATATTAAACAAAAATTCTATGAAACATTGTTGAGTCTTTTACTTTTAATAAAAAATAAAATTGTTTATAACGTTTAAATGAAAATTTTCAACGTTTTATCATTAATATGATTGGCTAACTTTGTAAAAATCAGCGGTAAGTAAGGTAAAGACGTCATGGCGAGGACAAATCCTCGTAAGGGAGGGAGACCGTAGGAAGATATAGAACTACTTTGAGCCCCTATTCTATATACGATTTTTGTGTTAGTGTATAATTTTTTGTTAGTGTATGATTTCTGTGTAAGTGTGTGTACTCATGGTCCAGATTGCCGGTAAGAACCACCCCATCCGGCGAGCTTGAAACCAAAATAGAAAATAATTAGGTCATATCTATACACAAATCAGCAATGTATATTGTAAAAACTTACTAAACTTGTATATTATGAAAACTTACTAAACATATATTGTGAAAACTTACTGCAAACTTTTATTCTCCCGAAAATGTCGCCCGAATTTAAGCTTTATGATTTTTATCAATTTTTTTGTTTTTTGCCTTTGATAGGAAAGAAATCTTAGATTCGAACATATATATGTTCATTCAACGTACGCTTAAACGATTCTGTAACAGAAATTCTGTCGTCAGCACCCAAGGATCTCAGATTTGAAGGAGCTAACCAGACCTTTCTGAGTGAGATAGCGCAAAATATAAGATGAGAAGTTCGAGAGAGCATGGCAGGCCAAGGAACTAAAGGCAATCCAAGTCAGCAATATCCAAAACATTGTAAGTGCCTCGGTTAGTTTACACCAAATACAATTTATGAAAAAGGTCGATAACAAAATATAGATACCACAGTATCGTCGTTTTGGGCAAGAGCACGAGTACATATGATGTACTCGTGCGGTCATCAAGCTCCGAAACCAGCAGCAACACCCGTACGTGGAGGAGCAGCTTGTAAAAATTATGAGGGGTAATTTGAAACCATAATTGGCGCAGAAGATGTTTTCAATTCGTTTGAATACCTTATCGGAGTACTGTCGCAGGGTGAGGAGAGCTGAAAATTTAATTGCTAACCAGAGGCAGCTAGCTTTGCCGACTGTCCCGAGCCCATTACTATGCAGTTTTGCTTTCGGTGTGGTAAGTATAATGTGGTGGCCTCTAAGTATCCCAAGTCCGGTTACTCTAGTCCGCAGGAGCGAAAAAAACCGGCTGTGCCTGGACGCACGTAAGCTCAATGCACTGACCGTCAAGGATGCCTACCCATTGCCACTTCTTAATCTCCCTGACTTCAACAAACCTTCAGTGCATTCAGTGCGGTGCGTCAGACGTAGGTATTCCAATGGATAGCACCCAATAGCCAACATTTCACATCTGAGAGTCGTCAATGGGTTAGTTTATCAACGTACTAAGCCTTACGACGGTATATCAACGAACGAAGATTTCGCGTGGAAATTATGGGTACCGCTAGATCTGACAGAGGACATGATAAAAGCATGTCATGATATCCCGCAAGCGTGACACTTTATAGAATAAAAGAATATTTTTACTGAGCGAATCAAAATACCCAAGTAAGAAACTATGTTAGAATATGTCAAACCTGCAAGGAAGTCAGCGAATACTACGCTCAGACAACCGATGGGAGTCGAGGTTCAGACTGAACGCACATTTCAAAGAATTTTTGATTTTCTCGGTCCGTACCCGCGGTGGAAACGCGGAAACGTTTATCGTCTTAGACCATTAGAAGCATCATAAATTTGGAACATCAGAAACTATCGTTTGTGACAATGGAAAACAATTTGTTAACAAAGAAGGATGTATTCGGAGAGAGCTCTAAGCTACCTCAGCCTTTAAATGCTGACTCTAAATGCTCAGACGATAATAATACCATTATAGCAAATCCCAGGGTGACAACGCCAAGCCAGATATTCCGAAGACGAACACATCGGCGAAATCAACCTCGAAGGTAAGGGTATCTCAAAAGAAGCCCCGAAAAACGAGGAAGGAGAAGCTAGACGGAGGAAAAGAAAAAGAGTCGCCATCTTACGCCAAAGTTGACAAAAGTAGGCACCGGGACGATCTCTGCTATGCATTTTATGATGCCAGTAATTCGACAGGTAAAATTCTAGAGCTTGGTGGAAAGTATCCCTCCTTCATGGGACGGCGCTAAGCTGGGACTTGCAAAGAAGAGCGAGCTTCCGGTGCTCTTAAAGTCCACTGTCTACATAAAAGGATGGGGCAGTAAACTGGCTAATGAACGTATACTGGAAATTCTTGGAGGTCAAAATGCTGAGCTGGCCGTGGAAAAATTGGATGTCTTTTATAGGAAAGAAGAACCTGAGGGAACTTTATTTTTAATAGGTATCGACCAGAAATCCATGGCTAGTCTTGCCAAAGATATAGGTAGGGCTTACTTCTCCTCTAAAGCTGTCATATTCAAAATTGGGAAGGTACCGATTGGAAGGGCTGTTACAACAAGCCTCGAAAAGGACACTAAAAAACCTAAGACCACGGTATCAGTATCCACTACTGATAAAGTTGAGGAGTCAAATCCTAAAATCGAGGAATTTGCCACTAACTCGCCAGAAGAAATTGTAGTTACCCTTTCCAAAATTGGGAAGGCGCCGATTGAAAGGGCTGTCAAAATCGGCTCCGACAAGAACACTAAAACACCTATGACAGTACCCAAAGCATCATTAGCAAGTACTGGCAATGTTGAGGAGTCAAATCCTAAAAGCGAGGAGAAAATCACTCACCCGCCAGAAGACAGAACAGCAGTATTCTCCAGAATTTGGAATGTGTCTATTAAAAATTCTGCTATTCCTATGCCTGATAAAGACACCACAGAGCCATCAACAGTACACACTGCATTAATAGCCACTTCAGGATTCCCGGAGGAGTCAAAAATCCAAAGAGCGAGGAGGTGACCACCAACTCGCTGGAAGACAGTTTAATGAATGACCATGACTCAGGTTATCCAAATAAACCATCATCGGAGCGAGACAGCTACCAACGCTCTGATGGCTAAAATGAACACATGTAAGATACATATAGCTTTAATCCAGGAACCTTGGACGATTCGCAACAAGGTTTCTGGATTAAATCATGTAAATTTCCAACTTTTATACGCTGTTACAGGGTCTCGACTGAGAGCATGTATCTTATGTCACAAGAATTTATGTTTTCTCCTCTCAACAGGATTATCCACATCGGATGCAACGGTGTTGAAGCAAGGTCGTAGCAACATATTCCTTGCATCTGTTTACCTGCCTTTCGATTCTCCGACACTACCAACAACGTCGGATCTAATGAAACTGGTTGAAGAGGCACAAAGGAAAAATAAGAAAATTGTAAAAGGTTGTGATGCCAACTTGCACCATGTAGCTTGGGGTAGTACAAACACCAATCGCAGGGGACAAGCCCTCATGGATATCCTTAATACCGAAGACTTGATAACATTGAACTTAGGTAATAAAGCTACCTTCGACAATAGAATCAGAGAAGAAGTATTAGATATAGCTATATGTTCAGAAGAGCTTATAATAGAAATTCAGGATTGGAGAGTTTCGGACAAGCACTCCTTTTCTGATCATCGGTACATAAGATTCAAAATACTAAGGCCATATCCAAAGCCGATAAAGTTTCGGAATAAGTCTAAAACTAATTGGACAATGTTCGGGACCTTACTGAAGAACCGTTTAGGTCAGGACACTTTTCAATGTCGAAATAAAGAGGATATAGATGCCAAAGTGGAAACGTTCACAAGTGCCATGGTTGAATCGTTAGATGACAGCTGCCCTCTGCGAGAACGGAGATCTGCCCAGGAAAAACCCTGGGTAACTGGGAAGATCCAGAACCTTAGGAAGACTCTAAGCAAACTATTTAACCGGACACGGCGTAAAAAGACCGCAGTATACTGGGATGAGTATCATAATAAACTTGGTGAAAATCGAAAATCGAAAAGCCAAACAAGACTCCTGGAAACTTTTCTTTGATTAGGTAGATAGCGTAATTGATTTCTATCCAAAACTCATGTCCAACCGGAATCCATGATCGATGACACGGGCAGGAGGGCTTGAGGATATGGAGGAGACAATGAAACTCCTAATGAACTCTCATTTCTCACCCGGTGTATCGAATAACGAATGGATCTAAATAAGGGGACAAAGTGGGCCTGGGGTTCTACATTGTAATAGCTTCAAAGGGAAGGAAGCTCGATGTAGTTAACCTGACAAACGCAAAACCATTCGACACAACAATAGCTGAATTAAAAATATGGATGAGAGAATCCCATAAGGCCTCTTGGAGGCGAGGAGCCACGTCCACATTAAGAAAATATAAAATTCATATATTTGAGATAATATAACAGTTAGAGTCCTAAAATTTTGTCGGAGCTACTTTAGTGTCAATGTGATTATTTAGGATAAAAGGTGGGCGGACTAGCGTTAGGGTCGTGGCAACTCCCATATAAATAAAATACAAAAATTAATTTTAAAATTTATATTGGAAATTGTTACAGTTAAAATCTTAAAATTTTGCACGAATAATGTAAACATTTTGAGTATAACGAGTGTACTTTTAATGGGGACTTGACATCTCCCATATGAATAAAATACAAAATATATTTTATCTAAGAAAACATAGAACTAGATTCATCAAATTTTGCATAAATTACTTTAATATTCATTTGAACATTTTGGAGGAAAAAGGGCGGACTTTCATCTGGGGAGCTTGAAGCCCCCACATGAATTAAATAGAAAAAATTGTATATCTAAGAAACTATTAGAGCTAGAATTTAATTTTATATGAATAACTTTAACATTCATGTAAACATTTAGAAAATAACGGCGGACTCTTAAAGTATTTAAAATGAATTAAATACAAAATTTCGTATATCTTGAAACTGTTAGGCAATTCAAATTTTTCATAGATAGAGAGAAATTGGCGAACTTGCAATAATTTGCATGGCATCTCTCATATGTAATATATTGTTAATCTAGAAAACTATTGTGGTTAGAATTTTCAAAATCTTTAAGTGGGTTTTTTTTATACTAGAGTGTAAAACAAAAAATATTGTATATTTCAAGGCATATGAATATGAATTACATTTTAAATTAAAGTATATATTAAATTTTAGCAAGTAAGAAATAAATATATCATTAATGAACTTAAATGAAATATATCATCATCTAGAGAAATTATAATAAACCTTTTAGAAAAAATGTAACTATTATATACAACAATGTTGCCCAAAATCTCGATTCCCTATCACGCGAGATAGGCAAGAATATTTTGCTGACGTTGCACAGTGGTATAGAAAAAAAAGAGGGAAATAATTCGGTAACTTCTAAACGGTTAATCCGAGTTTAATGAAATTTGGTATGCACAAAGAGGAGGTGTTGTCTTTAGGTTTTGAATTTGGACCTTATAGGCCAAACAGGGGCCCGGCGGGGGGTCCTCAAATTAGGACACCTCGGCCATGTTAAATTTTTAAAACGATCCTATTTCTTCATTTGAGTTCCGATTTAAAAAAAATCGTAGATAGAATCTACTCATCGCACTATAAATAATGTCGTCGTAGCAGTAAATTATCTCTTATAGTTTAGAAGATATTCGCATTTGAAAATTAAAATTTTTACCGTTCTTACTTTAGTTTTTTGATAATAGCGGGACCACATATTCCCGATTTTCGCCATTTTTTGTTTGCTTAAAAACAAGTTTATATATCAAGCAGTGAAAGAATTATTTAAAAATTATGACTGAGTCCAAAGTTATAGGCATTTGAATTTAAAAAATTAAAAAAGGCGATTTTTTGCCATTTTTTGGAAAAAAGTATCTTTTTCTTTTTAAGTTATCTAAAAAGTTTCTAAGAAGATGTATATAGAATTTATACTTTTTGGAAAGCTGACTTTACATAAAACACGATAAATGAAACAAAACCTAAAAATTTTTGATACCGAGTGGACCAGGTCCATCCAAAAAAAAACCTATTTTTTATGGAAAATTTTGAGCAAAAATTCTCAAATCGCATAGTCGATATCAAATTATAGTGACCTGTTTTATATGACCCAATATGTTCTTAATCGTTTTGTAACGGGTTTCGATAACCCCGCCCCTGGTATGGATATAATAGGCAAAAAACCAAAAATCCCATTTTTAAGATTTTTTAAAGCTTTTTTTTGGGAATTCCGGGATTTCTAAAAAGAAAATTGGAAATTTTTATTTAATTTTGGATTTGAGGTAGATAACTGTAAAATTTCATCAAAAAATATTCATAATTAAAATTTTTATTGCAATTTGTATCTTCGCAAAAACTGATTTTTTTTTTTTGTTTTTTAAGTATTCCGCGAAATTTTTAATTTTCAAAAATTAAATACAGTTTTGAAAAATAGACAAGATTATCTTTCCATTGATATATAACATGCCTACCTAATGTTTTTTAAGTAACAAATTAATTAGGAAAAACTCAACATCTTTCATCCATACATTTGTTGGGCATGTTTTACTACATAAATTTTTATGAATTTTTACAGCCACTTTTTACGATTAATCTTTTATTCTTTAGCGTTGTATGTCAACAGCTGCTACAATAGTCATAACAATGTTGTTGGTATTTTCTATGCAAAAGTTCTATACAACTCTTACGACAATTTTTCATATGTTTTTCGAATGTCGTAAGAAAATTCAGTGTTGTCAATTGTTTATTTCAGCATATAAATAAAAAATTCAATAGATTTTAGCATAAAAATCGATAAAGTGGTAACACAGAAATTACAAACAAACAGCTGTTTACCAAAACAAAAATAAAATTTTATTAAAATCTCTTTATTTATTAGTTTAAAATGTGAAATAATGAAAATAATACAATTTTAAATAAAAAGAAATTAATTTGGTTTATTTTGCTCGTTTAATTAGTTGAATATTATTTGTTTTTTTTTTTACTTTTGACATTGTTTGTGTTGATTGTTTTTTTATTGTGAAAATAAACTTATGACTTGCTACAAAAATCTGTTCACAATCACTGTTACTACACTTTAGTAGATACAATATACAACTTGATTGTGAATTGAACATATATAATAAACTACTTTGATAACATTATTGGGGGGTCAAAGGTATTTTCATAAGATATATAGAATTTAGAATAACTATAGAGTTCGGAATAATTGTGTTAAATTAAAAAGGAAAATACCCTTTCCCAGAAGGTAGTTTTAACATGAAAGGATAAAAAATGCAAAATATCCTTAATCGATTTTTATCCTTTCATATTCTTCAAAGTTTACACTTTTTTAACTTTTTATCATAGAGATAAAGAAAACAGGTTTCGCAATATCAAATTTATAATTTTTCCACATAATAATTTAACAAAAAAAGGTTTTTGAAATTTTCAGAGGGGAAATTTTTATTAATTAATTTATTTAGATATTTAAAAAATATTATAAAAATTAAACCAATGGAGCTATGAAGACCAAATTTTAGACTATTGTACTCCATTCTAATGTGTTTATTATTAATATTTTTTTGAACAATTTTGTATAAAATTTCAAGGATAATAAAAGATAAACTTTTATAAGGATATTTTTTACATCTTTTTATTCTTAAAAATAAAACAAAATACGAGATAAAAATGCTGCAATTGTCCTCTTTAGTTTGATACCCATATTGTTATAATAGGGTGGCTAAAAATATTTTATAAAAATTTTTGAAAATTGTATGTACCTCAAATTTTAAAGTCCTTTAAAAAGGACAAACGTTCAGAAAATGACGAATGTAGAGCATGTGGAGAGGACAGTGAAACTCTGGAGCACTTTCTTTGCCACTGTCAGGCATCGTCGAAGTTAGATCCAAGTATCTTGGATAAGTGTTGTAATTAAATTTGTAATAATAGGCGGTAAGTAGAGAGAATAAGCGTTTGCGTTTGTTTATAGGTATGACCTTTGGAGATGTAGAACTACTTTGAGACCCTTTTCTATATACCAAAAACCTTACCACCACATTCGGCAAGCTTTAGTCGCGCAATACGCGGGCATAAGTAAATTTCTTATGATCCAAAATCACTATGTAAAATTTTATGAGAATCGGTCCATAATAAACCCTACCCCCTATATAAGGTCCCATTCAGAAAATGACTTTAACGCTCATTACTGGCTTAAAAATACTATTATATAGATGAAATTTGACATAAGTAAGTTTCATCGGAGTCAAAATCTATAGGTCCATGATTGACCCTACCATGTAAGGTCTCCTTTAGAAAATGACTGCAACGCTCATTAATGTCTTAAAAATACGAGTGTTGCGATGAAATTCGACACAAATAAATTTAATACGAACCAAATTCTGTGTACCAACTTTTATGAGGATCGATTCATAATTGACCCTACCCCTCTATAAAGACTCTCTTCAGAAAATTACTTTAACGGTTATAACTGGCCTAAAAAGTAAGTTTCATTCGAGTCAATCGATAATTAATATATTAATATATATAATCTTTGCAATTGAAAATATTTGCTATCAATTGTGAACGATTTTACAACTTTTACTTACGACACTAATGACAAACACACAATATTTCTTAATGCTAAATTAAAAAATGTAAAAAAACAAAATATATTTCTTTCTAATTTTGATCATAATTTTGTTAAATTTTAGTGCGTTTTAATATACCAAAAAGAAATTTAAATAATAATAGTAGTATGTTTATAGGGCCGCTAGGCCACTTTTTAATGACAGACCTAGAGGAGTAACTTGTAATGAGTATTTTTATACAGGAAATTGTTTGAATGAAATTGAGAACATGTTGAACAAAGTTGTTTTTATTAAACTGTGAATCAATGAATTCATTTTTTTTGTAATTTTGCTTGTATAAGTAATATATACATCTATATATATAAAAATTAATGTGTGTTTGATTGTATGTTTGAACGTTATAGACTACTAAACGGCTGAACCGATTTTCTTGAAATTTTCACAGCGTATGCCTGTACGTCTGGAATAGGTAATAGAAATTTCAAGTGGGCGAGGAGCCACGTCCACATTAAGAAAATATAAAATTCATATATTTGAGATAATATAACAGTTAGAGTCCTAAAATTTTGTCGGAGCTACTTTAGTGTCAATGTGATTATTTAGGATAAAAGGTGGGCGGACTAGCGTTAGGGTCGTGGCAACTCCCATATAAATAAAATACAAAAATTAATTTTAAAATTTATATTGGAAACTGTTACAGTTAAAATCTTAAAATTTTGCACGAATAATGTAAACATTTTGAGTATAACGAGTGTACTTTTAATGGGGACTTGACATCTCCCATATGAATAAAATACAAAATATATTTTATCTAAGAAAACATAGAACTAGATTCATCAAATTTTGCATAAATTACTTTAATATTCATTTGAACATTTTGGAGGAAAAAGGGCGGACTTTTATCTGGGGAGCTTGAAGCCCCCACATGAATTAAATAGAAAAAATTGTATATCTAAGAAACTATTAGAGCTAGAATTTAATTTTATATGAATAACTTTAACATTCATGTAAACATTTAGAAAATAACGGCGGACTCTTAAAGTATTTAAAATGAATTAAATACAAAATTTCGTATATCTTGAAACTGTTAGGCAATTCAAATTTTTCATAGATAGAGAGAAATTGGTGAACTTGCAATAATTTGCATGGCATCTCTCATATGTAATATATTGTTAATCTAGAAAACTATTGTGGTTAGAATTTTCAAAATCTTTAAGTGGGTTTTTTTTTATACTAGAGTGTAAAACAAAAAATATTGTATATTTCAAGGCATATGAATATGAATTACATTTTAAATTAAAGTATATATTAAATTTTAGGAAGTAAGAAATAAATATATCATTAATGAACTTAAATGAAATATATCATCATCTAGAGAAATTATAATAAACCTTTTAGAAAAAATGTAACTATTATATACAACAATGTTGCCCAAAATCTCGATTCCCTATCACGCGAGATAGGCAAGAATATTTTGCTGACGTTGCACAGTGGTATAGAAAAAAAAGAGGGAAATAATTCGGTAACTTCTAAACGGTTAATCCGATTTTAATGAAATTTGGTATGCACAAAGAGGAGGTGTTGTCTTTAGGTTTTGAATTTGGACCTTATAGGCCAAACAGGGGCCCTGCGGGGGGTCCTCAAATTAGGACACCTCGACCATGTTAAATTTTTAAAACGATCCTATTTCTTCATTTGAGTTCCGATTTAAAAAAAAATCGTAGATAGAATCTCCTCATCGCACTATAAATAATGTCGTCGTAGCAGTAAATTATCTCTTATAGTTTAGAAGATATTCGCATTTGAAAATTAAAATTTTTACCGTTCTTACTTTAGTTTTTTGATAATAGCGGGACCACATATTCCCGATTTTCGCCTATTTTTTATGGAAAATTCAATTTTGAGCAAAAATTCTCAAATCGCATAATCGATATCAAATTATAGTAACCTGTTTTATATGACCCAATATGTTCTTAATCGTTTTGTAACGGGTTTCGATAACCCCGCCCCTGGTATGGATATAATAGGCAAAAAACCAAAAATCCCATTTTTAAGATATTTTAAAGCTTTTTTTTTGGGAATACCGGGATTTCTAAAAAGAAAATTGGAAATTTTTATTTAATTTTGGATTTGAGGTAGATAACTGTAAAATTTCATCAAAAAGTATTAATAATAAAATTTTTATTGCAATTTGTATCTTCGCAAAAACTGATTTTTTTTTGTTTTTTAAGTATTCCGCGAAATTTTTAATTTTCAAAAATTAAATACAGTTTTGAAAAAATAGACAAGATTATCTTTCCATTGATATATAACATGCCTACCTAATGTTTTTAAGTAACAAATTAATTAGGAAAAACTCAACATCTATCATCCATACATTTGTTGGGCTTGTTTTACTACATAAATTTTTATGAATTTTTTCAGCCACTTTTTACGATTAATCTTTTATTATTTATCCCTAAAAAAATTAACAAGTATTTATTTTATATAAAAATAGTGTTTATTTATTTTTTTATAAATTAATATAATTTTGTAATATAACACCGTACAACAAATTGGGAAAAATTGTTGCACACATGAGCAAGACCATATACGTTGGAAACTACATACTTGATATAGTTAAACTACATTTTTGGTTTTTTGTTTTCTGATCTTTCTTCCTCAAAAAGGACTTTAAAGTTTAAAAGGAAGAGTAAGTATATTTATATTTAGCTTAAATTTGGTTTGGTCTAGTAGGTCAATATAGGTATCGATTGAAAGAGGAAAATTACAGTATTTTTACAAATAAAATATTTTTAAAATGCTAGAATAAAAAATCTAAAAAAGGCCTTTAAAATTTTAACCCTTTAATATCCTTATTTTCTATAGTCAGTTTTTCAGAAAATAATATATGTTATATTTACAAATATGGAATTGCAGACTCCCAAATTTCATGTCTTTATCTTTATTAGTTCTTTGTAAAAAAATTAAAAGTTAAGATGCATTAAAATTAAAAATATTTTGTTTAATTTAAATTATTATTTATATCAAATACCTACACCCATTATCTCAATGTCTGTTAATTTTTTATCCTAACGTTAAATTGACAGTTTTCAGACAAAATATCTACTAATTAAAAATTATATAAAATTTTATTTCGTGTGATTATGACGGTTTAGTGATTAAAACATGCATGTTCCGAATTATGAAATCCACTTCAGGATAATATGATAAGCGCAATATTATTATAAATATTAATATTAAAGGCCTGCACAAGACGACAATAAAGCGACAATTTGCTAAAAATGTCGTGTGCTTATGATGGAGCACACGATAATTGTCGCATTATTGCTGTTTTGTGCAGGCCTTTAATCTCTATTTGACTCTAGCCCACTTTCAGAAAATTAATTTTTCTTCAATATGTCGCAATTGAAATAAAATTCAACATAAATATTTTATTTGCTAAAATAAATCACATTTGAAAGAAATTCAGTCCAGCTATACTTTCCTAACTTGTTTAAATATTTATGTATATAGTGGTTTACTAATTGCACATAGTATACCTTCACCCTGTTGTATTTATTAATGAAAACTATATAATAAACTACTTTGATAACATTATTGGGAGGTCAAAGGTATTTTTAAAGATATATAGAATTTAGAATATAAAAATTTCAAGGATAATAAAGGATAAACTTATATAAGGATATTTTTTACATCTTTTTATTCTTAAAAATAAAACAAAATACGAGATAAAAATGCTGCAATTGTCCTCATTAGTTTGATACCCATATTGTTATAATAGGGTGGCTAAAAATATTTTATAAAAATTTTTGAAAATTGTATGTACCTCAAATTTTAAAGTCCTTTAAAAAGGACAAACGATCAGAAAATGAAAAACTGAGTACAGCAGTTATACCATATAAATTTTGTGCTTTCGTGTGTATATGGTTTGGTTCCTGTGTGAAAAATGGTGTTGGACGGTGTAATCGGTATCACAGTAGTCCATATCTTAAAGTAAATCTTTAAATTTATGAATATTTTCAAATGCTAACGTTTTGTAGCAAATCCAACGTTTCCTTATAGTAGATAAAACAGGATCAGAAGATAGAATCAGATTATTAAAAATATCTTCATTTTGAGACTGCCTAGAACACTTCCTTGAGCTAAACTGATGAATATGCTTAAAGTAAGCTCTCCTAAAGGCAGAATATTATGTTCTATGATGACCTTTCATGACATAATATCTTGTGAACTGTAGGTGTCATTTCTTTCCAGGGATATAATTCCAAAAGTAATTTAGAAACTTTTGTACAATACTCTCCAAATTTTGTTGTGTTCACTTTCTGCCTGCTATTTATCGCCATTAGATTCCGGTTATTTTGGAAGTATTTTCAGAATGTTTGAAAAAAACTCCTAGCGGTATTACCATTGTTTGTGCTTCCATATTCTGTGAGTGGTTTATCAATATTTAATCCCATCCGCTTTTTTAATTCCTCTTACATTCTTCTTTTCTCACTGGCTCTCATTTCCATTAACTCCTTATTGTTATTTGCACTTTTGTTTGCATTTTCCTGTATGCTTCTGTACTTTAAATCATATGCTAAATCTAGAAAATGTTCCAGAAATCGTATGCGAGCATGTAGGGGGGTTATTTCAAATTGTAATTTATTGACCTTTGCTTGGAAATATTCGAAAATTCTGATTTTTTTTATCACCACATATGTAGCAGTACCAAGTAGATAATGTTCCTGTAATGATAATCCATCACATCCCCACTTACAAATGAGTTGAAGATCACAAGAATTTATTTTTTATTAATTGGTCTGAAGAAAAGTCAGAAGCAATCCTTAAAGCAGTATTTCCGAGTTCTTCTTCTGATTTATTTTGTCATATGATGGTAAAACATCCACTCCTTTTTCAGATAGCGCCTTTCTTAACGTTATGTAATTATGACGAATTATAATTTACCAGTCGGGTTGGAAGTTGTTTTAAGAAAAGTAGTTACAGTGAAAATAGTGCGATTGTGTTTTTATAAACGACGGCTTTATGAGTAAATATAATCTTCGGTATAAGATTACTTCAACGCTCATTACTGGCCTAAAAACGAGTAAAGCGATGAAATTTTATATAAACATGACCTGTATGAACCAAGATCATTCTACAAAATTTTACGAGGATCGGTAAGGCCCCATGTAAGCCCCTTTCAGAAAATTACGTTAAATCTAAGTGCTGGCTTAAAAATACTAGTGATCTATTAAATTCGTCATAAACTAGATTTGTATAAGTTAACATCTCTCTACAAAATGTTGTGGGGGTCGGCCCTTAATTGACTCTACCCTCCATTTAAGGTCCCCATCAGAAAAATACTTTAACGCTCATTACTGGTTTAAAATGCGAATACAGCTAAGAAATTCGGCACTGATAAGTTCTATAGTTCTATATACAGCGCTCATTACTGGTTGGAAATTATACATAAATATGATTTGTATAAATAAAAATCGTTCTACTAGATGTAAGGATGATCGGTTCATAATTAATCTTTTTCCCCCATATAAGGTAACCTTTAAAAAATTACTTTACCTGGCTGATAAAACGAATACCCCAATGCTATTCCACATAAACTAATTTTAAGCTAATATCTCTCTACCATATTTTATGAGGATCGGTCCATAATTAACCCTAACCCTTTATAAGGTCCATTTAGGAAAATGTCTTTAATGTTCATTACTGGCTTAAAAAAATAAGTAGAACTATAAAATTTAAATAAATAAGGAATAGAAGTCTTCCTATCGTCGAATCCGAAATCTTCACTGTCAATAGTTGAACCCACATTAAGAGAACTATTTCAAAAATTACCCTGATGTTCACATTAGTATCGATATATAATAATAAAATATTCAAAATATCAAAGTTTATTTATTTGGCAATGATGTAGGTGTATTTCTTCGGATTTGATGTAGTATACATCCTCCTATCAACCTAACCTGTTTGTGCCAACTTTTAGAGAGATAATAGTATATTTGACGAATTATGGCATAAAAAGCCCATATCGGGAGGTACGGTTGTATAGGGGCTAAAACCGATGTCAACCACTTTCAATAGGCTTCGTCCCTGTGCCAAAAAACATGCTTAGTCCAAATTTCATTAAATTATCTTGAAAATTGCCGGACAGATGGACGAACATGTCTTAATCGACTCAAAAAATGATTCTGAATCGATCGTTATACTTAAAGGTGGGTATTGGACCAATAGTTTTGTGTGTTACAAAAATCTGCACAAACGTATAATACTCTACCCACTATAGTGAAACGAAATCGACTCATCAAGTAAGAATTAAACTGGCAGAACATTTTCTTCCGAACGGGGCACAGTACATTTTCCCCATACAATCATTGAAAAAAGTACAATTACGCCTTTACCAAGTTATTATAAAACAAGTTAGAGTGCTATATTCGGCTGGGCCGAATCTTAAATACTCTCCAACAGCCACTTTTATATTTATACATTTCTAATTTTTCGTGTATTTGTAGAAATAAGTTTTCTTATGTCTTAAATAGAAAAATCCCAAGATTTAAATCTATAACAATACAATTTATTGAACATTACAAACGCCTTTTTCTTTACAATTTTATAGCGCTTAGCGATATTTAATAATTTACATGTATGTATGTGTGTGAAAGATTTAAGGATTTTCAAAATACATATATAATTTTGTTCTACACAAATTGATAATGCAACTAGTTAAATACGATTAAAGCGTTTTTAGGGGCTGGACCTAGTATGGGAGATATGATCAATTATGGACCGATCGTAAAAGGTGATTTTCTGAAGGGAACCTTGTTTTGCACCGACCGCACCCATGTAATGAACCGATCGTGAAACAATTTTTCAATAGCTTTATTTGGTAATGAATAATGTGCTTTCAAGAGATTTTCGCAAAAGGACTTTGTATGGGAGCTATATCCATTAAGTATATAAAGATAGAATTTTTAAAATTCTGTATCCATATCATTATTTGGTATTGAATATTGTGAATTAAAGTGATTTTCTGGAGGGGACCAAGTATGAGAGCAACGACGAAGTATGGACCGATCGTAAAACAATTTTATAGTTTAATTTATGTATGTACATATATATACAATATGTATGGATATAAATATTTTTTAATGAGTTATGTACGTTTAAGTGATTTTCGGGAGGGGACCTTGTATGGGAGCTATGACCAGTTATGGACCTATCGGAAAAAATTTTACAATAATATTTTTTTTGCATATGAGCAACTCTTTTACTAAATTTTATATGAAGATCTTAATTTGGTAATGAGTTATGTGCATTTAAGTTATTTTCGGGAGGGGACTTTGTATGGGAGCTATGAACAATTATGTACCGATCGGAAAAAACTTTCATAGTAATATTTCTTTATGTAAGAGCAATACTTGTGCCTAATTTTATATGGATATCTTTATTAAGTAATGAGTTATGCGCGTTTAAGTGATTTTTGGTAAGGGACCATGTATGGGAGCCATGACCAATTATGGACCGATCGAAAAACCCTTTCACTGTAATATTTATATGCATATGAGAAATACTTGTACCAAATTTTATATCTATATCTCAATTAAGTAGTAAGTTATGAGCGATTAAGTGATTTTCGGGAGGGGACTTTGTATGGGAACTATGACCAATTATGGACCGATCGGAAAAAACTTTCATAGTAATATTTTTTTATGTAAGAGCAATACATGTGCCAAATTTTATATGGATATCTTAAATAAGTAATGAGTTATGCGCGTTTAAGTGATTTTCGGTAAGAGACCTTGTATGGGAGCCATAACCAATTATGGACCAATCGCAAAAAACCTTTCACTGTAATATTTATATGTATATGAGAAATAATTCTACCAAATATTATATGGATATCTCAATTTAGTAATGAATTATGTTCGTTTAAGTGATTTTCGGGAGGGGACCTTGTATTGGAGCTATGTCCAATTATGGACCCATCCAAAAAAATTTTTCCTCTGAATGAATTCTATTGATATAAGATATTAATTTGTAAAATTTTGTGAAGATATCGACATTGTGTCGGAAGTTATTAACAAAAACCCATTTTCGGGAAATATGTACTTTTGTATGGGAGGTATATGAAATTGTGGACCGATGCTGGCAATTTTCAGCAGGGAACAGGCTCTTGTGTAGAAAGGAATTTGTGGTGATTTTCATAAATTATCTTACATAGTTTTCGAGAAAATTACATCAGAATGTGTAAAAAATGCTTATTTTTTTCGAGGTTGTTTAAAATTTTGATTCATAATTTTTCCCGGTGTGAACCGATTTTGCTCATTTTCAATTCCAAACTGCTTAGGATAATAATGAATATATCCAGTGAATTTGGTCTATTTGTTTAGCTTAGTTTTAACGTGAGCGTGTTTTAACCAGACAGACGGACATATCTAAATCGACTCAGAATTTTATAAGGATCCAGAATATATATATATATATATATATATATATATATACTTTGTTGGGTCTCAGATGAATATTTCTTGGTGTTACATACGGAATGACAAACTTATATACATATACCCTCTATCACCACTGATGGTGGTGGAGGGTATAACAATTAAGAGTACTATATTCGACTATGTCGTACGTACGTTCTTAAGAAACGTACTTATGTCGAATTTCATCTCTACACTCGTAGTTTTAAGCCAGTAATGAGCGTTAAAGTAATTGTCTGATGAGACCTTATATGGGGGTAGGATCAATTATGTACCGATCCACAAAAAAATTTCTTGAGAAGATTTTGCTCGTAAGAGACTTACATATGTCAAATTTCATTGTTATACTCGAGTTTTTAAGCCAATAACGATCGTTAATATGGTGGTAGGGTCAATTATGGAGCGACCCACATAAAATTTGGTAGATATTGACTCTCGCTATATTCGTATTTCGATGCCAGTAATGAGTGTTAATTTTTGAAGGGGACTTTATATCGAGGGTAGAGTCAATTATGAACTGATCCACATACCACTTGATAGACAGATTTTGGATCGCATAGGACTTAAGTATGTCGAAAGTAATTTTTTGAAGGGGAATTTATATCGAGGGTCAATTATGAACCCATCCGCATAAAATGTAGTAAAGAGGTTTTGGCACGTTAGGGACTAATTTATGTCAAATTTTATCGCGACAATGATGTAGGTGTATATTTGACGAATTATGACATAAAAAGCCGATATCGGGAGGTACGGTTGTATAGGGGGCTAAAACCGATGTCAACCACTTTCAATAGGCTTCGTCCCTGTGCCAAAAAACATGCTTAGTCAAAATTTCATCAAATTATCTTGAAAATTGCCGGACAGACGGACGAACATGTCTTAATCGACTCAAAAAATGATTCTGAATCGATCGTTATACTTAAAGGTGGGTATTGGACCAAAAGTTTTGTGTGTTACAAACATCAGCACAAACGTATAATACTCTCCCCACTATAGTGGTGTAGGGTATAAAAAGTGACTTAAAACAAAATCGACTCATCAAGTAAGAATTAAACTGGCAGAACATTTTCTTCCGAACGGCGAAGCGTACGTTTTCCCCATACAATTATTAAAAAAGTACAATTACGCCTTTACCAAATTACATATTATAAAACAAGTTAGAGTGCTATATTCGGCTGGGCCGAATCTTAAATAACCTCCAACAGCTACTTTTATATTTATACATTTCTAATTTTTCGTGTATTTGTAGAAATAAGTTTTCTTATGTCTTAAATAGAAAAATCCCAAGATTTAAATCTATTACAATACAATTTATTGAACATTACAAACGCCTTTTTCTTTACATTTTTATAGCGCTTAGCGATATTTAATAATTTACATGTATGTATGTGTGTGAAGATTTAAGGATTTTCAAAATACATATATAATTTTGTTCTACACAAATTGATAATGCAACTAGTTAGGGGCTGGACTTTGTATGGGAGATATGATCAATTATAGACCATCGTAAAAGATTCTTTAAGCTAAATTTCTGTACATAAAAAAGACTTTATATCGGGGGTAGAGTCAATTATGAACTGATCCACATAACATTTGATAGACAGATTTTGGCTCGCATAGGACTTAAGTATGTCGAAAGTAATTTTTTGATGGGGAATTTATATCGAGGGTCAATTATGAACCCATCCGCATAAAATGTAGTAAAGAGGTTTTGGCACGTTAGGGACTTATTTATGTCAAATTTTATCGCGGTATTTTTGTCAGTAATGAACGTTATAATGATTTTCCGAAGGGAACTTTATTTGGGGGATAGGGTCAATTATGGACCGGTCCTCATAAAATTTGGTAGGCAGATTTTTGCTCATATTAAACTTATTCATGACGAATTTCATCGCTATATTCTTATTTTTAAGCCAGTAATGAGCGTTATAGTGATTTTCCGAAAGGGACCTTATATGGGGGGTAGGGTCAATTTTCGACCGATCGTCATAAAATTTGGTAGGGAGATTTTGGCTCCTATGAAACTTATTTCATCGCTATACTCGTACTTTTAAAACAGATATGTCCGTTAAAGCTCTTTTTCGGGGGTCCACTTGTATGGGGACTATCCCAAAACGTGGACCGATATTGCTCATTTTCAGTACCAAACAAACCTTATATATAGAGAATATTTGTGAAAAATTTAACCGACAAACAGACGACATGACTAGTTCGTCTTAAAATTTAATAAGGACCCAGAATATATATACCTTTGTGGGTCTATGACCATTATCTCGATGTGTTACAAACGGAATGATAAAATCAATCTTTTTTGATGGTGGGTATAAAAATCAGGAAAATTGGAGCAAGGATTTTGAATATTTAGGGGGAAAAACGGTTAAATTTGGTAATATTCTATAAAATAAGTAGGTGTGTTATATTCGGCTATGCCGAATCTCATATACCCACCATCAAACCGTATGCCGTAAAAGGAATGCTCCACCGTAAATGTCAATGTTATATTTTGAATATGGCTTAAGACAATTATGGACCGAGGTCTTCTGAACTAACAAAATATTAATTTTTAAAAACTAAATTTTTTTAGTTAAATTTTTAAACCGTGAGCGTATGAGTAATTTTCTAAAGAGGACCTTATATGCGTCAATTATGAACCGATACTCACAAAATTTTGTACATAGATTTCGATTGTATAGAACCTGTTAATGCAAAATTTCAGCGTAATGCTCATATTTTAAATAAGGAGAACTCTTATTTTAATAACCAAAACTCGTTCCTGAAGGGAACCTTTTATAGGGACTATGGTCAGTTATAGATTAGTCCTCAATAAATTCGGAAATTATGTTATTAAGTATAAACTTTTTTATGTCGATTTTCAGCGTTGTACTCGTAATTTTCTGAATTTTCTTAAGAAAATTTTCTAAAGTTCGGATCAAATTTCATATCTCATATTTTTAAACCAGTAATGATCGTTTAAGTAATTTTCTGAAGCTGAACTTATATGGGTCAATTATGAACCGATCCACATACAATTTGGTAGAGAGGAATTGGTTCGCGAGAAACTTACATACTTGTATCACATTTTATCGCAATACTTTCATTTTTTAACCAGAAATGAGCGTTAAAGTAATATTCTGAAGGAAACCTTGTATGGGCGGTAAAATTTCTTCAGTACGTTCTTATTTTTAAGCCAGTAATTAGCATTATAGTCATTTGCAGAGGGGGGCCTTATATGGAGAAAGGGTCATTTATGGGCCGATCTAAAAAAATGGTACAGAGGTTTTGGCTCCTAAGAAAGTTACATGTGTCGAATTTCATCGCTTCACTCGTATTTTAAAGACATTAATGAGCGTTAAAGCCATTTCCTGAAGTGAAGCCAATAGTATCAATAGCTTTGTTCCAGAACTTTTCTGGCTAAAGAGAATTAATTAATTTTCTCTTCGTACTTATAAAAAGTATGGGAACAGAAAAAACAAAATTTCTCTTTCAATAAATTTTTATTGATGTTTATTCATATAAATTTCTATTGAATTAAAATAAAATTGAAAAACTACAATCACACGTACTTATTTATGAAAATAAATCAAAAATATCAAACATTTTTTGTTTTCAATGTATTTTTTAAACAAATAATTTATTTGACAATTTTTTTCTATTTGCCAGGAAAAAATGTTCTGGCTAAAACCTGCAAATACTGGCAAAGAGAAAATAATTTTAATTGCTCAAATTTGTTCTCTTTTACAATTTCTGGTAAAAACCTGCAAACTTGACAAGTAAAGGAACAAAGCTAATAATGAACATATCCACATAAATGTTGGTAAAGAGATTTTGGTTCACGAGGAATTTAATTGTATAAAATTTTATTGCTATATTCGTATATTTTAGCCAGTAATGAGCGTTAACGTCATTTTCAGAGTGGGTCATTTATGGGCCGATCCTTAAAAAATGGTTAAAAGGTCCACCGAAAAAGTGGACCATTTCAACACCAAACAAACCTTAGCAACAGGGAATATTAATTCAAATTTTCAACTGTCTAGCTTCTCTCGTGTGGTCCCTATCATGATTTCAACAAACAGAGGGTCAATTATGGAGCGACCCACATAAAATTTGGTAGATATTGACTCTCGATATATTCGTATTTCGACGCCAGTAATGAGTGTTAAAGTAATTTTTTGAAGGGGACCTTATATGGTGGGGTGCGGTCAATTATGGACTGATCCTCAAAATTTTTTGTAGAAAGATTTTGGCTCACTTGAAACTTATTTGTGTCGAAGTTCATCGCCATACTAGTGCATTTACGCCCTTTAAAGCTCATTTCAGAAGGTCCACTTGTATGGGGGCTATCCGAAAAAGTGGACCATTTCAACACCAAACAAACCTTAGCAACAGGGAATAGTAATTCAAAATTTCAACTGTCTAGCTTCTCTCGTGTGGTCCGTATCGTGATTTCAATAAACAGACGGCCAGACGGACGTCATATATTTTGAAAAGTTAGGGGATAGGTGTCTGATACTTTTTTGAACCCTTTTTTGGGAAAAGAAAGACGTAAAATGGTTTATTAGCACATTTTTGATACTATCTGTATCTTTTAAACCATTAAACAAAATTTAAATTTTATTTCTTACCTATTAAAATTTTAGGAATACAAATTTGGTACCGTTTGAAAATTCGAACATTTAATGGTATTGTTCTGAATACTGAATACTGTTCTGAATACTGCAGTTTACATGTATACAGCATGATGACGAACTTCTCAAGAATAGCGTCAAAAATACAAATATTTTATTTAGTTGCTTGGCAGCCTATAACAAAGTAGGTTGATGTCGCTTTGTTTCAGAAATTGCAAACGCAATTTGAAAAAAAAAACAAGAGCATAATTTACAAAAACAACATACACCCTAAATAAGTAAATAAGATCATTCTTATTTGATACTTTATTTGTACATTTTAATTTGAAATGTTCTTTCTATGTCCATTGATTATATTTTGTTTATAAATATTTCCAATTTATAGTAGTGCAATTTAATCTTCAAAATTTAAAATAGCCAAATATTTTTTTTCAGTGCAATTTCATTGAAAAAATACAAGTAGTGTGTGTGTGTGTAGTAGTGATTTTTTTTCATCTGCCTCTCTATACGCCGGTGTATGTTTTATAGTGTGGGATAAACGCTCTTTATTTTTAGTTTTAATTTTTATAATATCTGTCTATACATTAATAAAGTAGCGACATCTCTTGTTGTACAACAACATCTACAACAAACACATGTATTTTGTTTTTAGAATAATTCAAGAATGTGTCAAAATAAAATTTAACAAAATTTCCTTTAACAACAATGTGAACAAAACATAAATAAAAAATATTACATTTAAGTTATTACATTAAAGATTTAATTATATTATTATATATTATACAATTTATAACACTTTTAAACTACCTTAAAACCACTTTTAATTATCTCTATGAAGAAAACAATCTTTTTAACAAACTTTTTTCAACTTTATCAAACTTTTTTTCAGAGTTGCATGGAAAGGTACTTTTTTGTGTATACACGTGGATAAGTAAATAAAAAAAATATAAACAAAGAAGAAAATACATAAAAAACGTAAACAAAAAGATAACAAACCATAACAAACTCATTGATATATTTGTGAAATATTGAAATATCGAAATAAAAATTTAAATCTTCTTTGAGCACTTAATCTGAAATGTGTTATTAATAGCGAATCGAAAAATGAATCGATCTAAGTATTAAGTGTTCCTCGAAGTACTTTCTATGAGATGCTGTGATGTAACAAACTTTGAAGATATTACAAATTTAACAAAGTTGTTTATGCTTAAAAAATTAAAAATGTTCGTTGAGCAGGAAAACTATAATATGTGATCGATAGGGTATTAATAGACAAATCGAACCGTATAAAGATTTTTTCCAGAGTACTTGCTATTAGCCGGTATAACGTAACAAACTTTGACAAATTTGCAAAATTTAATGAAAAAGTTTTTATACTTGTCCAAACAAGGTTTGGACCTTAATAACTTCAAAAGCTCACATTACTTACATCATTGTAACATTAAACATTTAATTTGAAACCATTGTATTTATTTACCTTTAGTGTAAACACTTTAGTACTCGCTCTTTTTATAAATTGTCAAAAATAACTTTTACTACAAAAAGTCATTTTATGTCAATAATTTTTTAGGCATTAATGTTAGCTGCGACTAACAATATACATTTAAAAGATCATTCCTTTAAAAACCATCAAACGGTGAGCTTGAAATTACTAATCCCAAATAATTATCTAAACCCAAATTTGTCCAAAATAAAAACTGAATTTTTACTGATTGAAATTGTATCCCTTTTTTTATTTTCTCTATTTACTACTAACAATTATAATTGCACTGGAGCAATTATAATTGACTCAACTTTTTTCTAGATAAATAACTAATATTTAATCTCTCTCATCTGTAAGAGACGAAAAATAAATTATTAATAAAAGTAGTTAAATTCTAAACGCTCTACTTTTATTCATGGTCCTTTTGTGTGGGAACCAAAGCTGAAAAGAAAAAAGAAGATCCACACCAATATTGTCTCTCAAGTGTCAGTGAAGATAATTGAGTTGTATCAAAGCCTATTTGAGGAGGTAACAGAAGAAAATAAAATAACTTCAGTACCAATCGAAGAGAGTAAGTAAAAAACTAAAGCGCTTACATTTATGTCTTTATATTTTAAAACAAAAACATACAACACGTACAATAAATTAAAACATAATACAACAGTTCTAATTCAAAAAGAAAATTAAAAATATCAAAAAAATTGTCATTGTTTTCTAAAATAATAGTCCGTTTAAAAACGAAAAAACATAAGTGTCGTTCGTAAAAAAATCGGTAAAAAAAGAAAAAAAAAGGAAAAAAGGTATAAAATTTAATTTTGTCTAAGAAGAAACTGTATAAAAAACAAGTGACATATGTGAAAAGAAAATCAAAGTCTGTCATCTTTACAAAACCAACGAAAATCCATTTTTTAGTTACCAAAATTTAAAAAAAAAGTAGTGATTAAAAGTCGCCATATTAAAAAAATTAAAAGCATAAAAAAAGAGGTTATGTTTGTACATAGAAAAGAAAAACCGCCATATTAAATAACTAAAAAATGGATTTTCGTTGGTTTTGTAAAGATGACAGACTTTGATTTTCTTTTCACATATGTCATCTTTACAAAACCAACGAAAATCCATTTTTTAGTTACCAAAATTTAAAAAAAAAGTAGTGATTAAAAGTCGCCATATTAAAAAAATTAAAAGCATAAAAAAAGAGGTTATGTTTGTACATAGAAAAGAAAAACCGCCATATTAAATAAAAATACAAAAAAAAATATATATAATATATATATATATATATATATATATATATATATATATATATATATATATATATATATATATATAATATAATATATATAATATATTATATATATATATATATATATATATATATATATATATATATATATATATATATATATATATATATAATATATATATATATATATATATATATATATATATTTGAAAATCAAATTTTTTTCATCAAATAAACCAATCAAGAAAATATTAAAATAAAAAAAAATAAAATAAACATACACAAAATAAAACGAATTTAAGAAATTACTTTTTTCCAAACGAATATCAAAAGAAATTAAGAAACAAAAAGATCCCGTTGTTTTAAGTGCATCAACACTCGTCATCCAAATAAGCTGGAAGAAGAACATATATATGTACGTGTTGTATGTCGTTGGCGTATGTTTATAAGGTAAATCTCTCTAAATTATAAAATTTCATACATATATCCAAAAAAAAAAAAAAAAAACATTAATATCTTATCACATCATTTCCCTTTCATTAACATCCTAAGCTCTTAAACAAAATAACACACAAACAATTTAAATTCTCTTAAACTCATACAAAAAAGCTTGAACATAAAAAATTCACGATCTCTTAGAACATTTTCTTAAATTCTATTTTTTTTCTTCTTCATAGAGTTCAATCTCTCATAGAATTTTTATCTAAAATAACTCTTTATTTCTTTATAACTTTTCTCTTACGTGTACATACGTACCAACAATTCATACAGTCCACTCGTATTAAAACAAAAAGAAAACAAAATAATACTCAACTTTACTTATTTAACTTCAGTGTTACCAGGAAGTATTTATGAAACAAATTTATTAAAAAATATATAAAATTGTGTTATATATTTTGCAAAAACTATTTCAAAATTTTAGAAATCCGCATGAAAAATTACACAAAAATCTACTTAATATATCAACATCAAATTAAAAAAAAAAAAAAAAAAAAACAAGCTCATCATTTAAAATAATTATTCATACATCGGCAATACTGACTGATTTCAGAAAAAAATTGAACATTTGGTGGTGGTTTTTTCATACTCTCTCTTAATTTTGAAAACAACTCACCCTCATTAAACGCACCTAAGAAATCTAATTGCGTAATATCTAGCTTATTTCAAAGGTCATATACGTTTTGCAGTTTATTTTTCATAAAAACCTAAACCAAGCAAAAAAAGTTATACTTTTATATTATTAAAAATTTTTTTAAACAAAATTTTGAAAAATCAAATCCTTAAATCAAAATTAAAAAAAATTAAATATTAAAAAAAGGAAAACCCCCTACCAAACTAAATTTAATTAAAACTAAGTTTAATTAACCAAATTAAATTTAATGCTCTCAACGCTAAATATCAAGAATTGTAAAAATTTTCTGATTAGATTTTGGTTTAGAGGAAACTAATATTGTTTTCTTTTCTTCTCAATCAAATTATTTCGCATCAAATTATTACAAAAATTAATTGTTTACAAAATATTAAAGCAAAAATAATATCTTATTTGCAACGATTAACCAATAATCTGAATAAATTCAACTTGATTCCGGTTTCCTTTACAAAACTTAAGTAAAGGTTCAATTCTAAAACTCCACTTCTATTGACATAAAATAAATTTTATTTATTTATTACGTCTAGTGCTATACCAATAAATAGCGCGCAAAAAACATACGAACATAAACTTATCTTATATTCAAATTTAAAACTCATATCTAGTGCTATACCGAAAAATAGCCTACAAAACCGCAAATACTATTAAAACAAACACTATCTCAATTGTTTCCCATACAATTTTAATTACACCTATCTTGATTTTCTCATCTAGCACTATACCCGCAGATTATCATTTAAACACAATACAATTTGATATTTAAGAACAAAAAATTTAGGTCACTGTACTTCCCATTAAACAGTTTTTTTTTCTTTTTGTTAAAATGAGCACATCATCTCAAAAAGACACTACAACCAATTCAGCTCTGAACGAGCGCTTTATATTTGACTGCGATCATTTACTGCAGTTCTGTCAAAAGTTTAATCAAGCACCCATTGAAAACCAAACGGATTCCGTGTTAGATGTAAAATTAAGAGATTTAGATTCAAGATGGGGAAAAGTAGAGGCTTCCTATGAAAAATTGATGCTAGCCCCTGAAAAGGAGGTGCAATCGCAATTTAAAGAAAAAGCCAAAACTAGTTTTGACTCTTGCGTCGATGCTTATTACCTCTGTACTTCACAAATCATTGATTTAATGAAGACAGTTAAATTAGATACATCTGTAGCCCAAGGTTTCGATGCGTCAGCTCGCTACTCATTACCCCTTCCACAAAATGTACCTCTAGATAACTCAAATATAAGCATTAAAATCCCACCATGCGATACAGAAATATTTTACGGCAGCTATGAACAATGGCCATCATTTCGGGATATGTTCACAGCCGTATATATAAACCATTCAAAATTAACCCCAGTCACAAAACTATATCACCTCCGTAACAAAACTAAAGGTGAAGCAGGCGAAATTGTCAAACGCTACCCTCTATCTCATGACAATTTTGATCTCGCCTGGAAAGCATTAAGAACTTGTTATGAAAACAAAAGAGTACTCGTAGATAATCAAATTAAGATATTATTCGATATTCCCCCTGCGAAACACAAAGACAGTGAGTCAATTAGACGAATTCAATCCTCAGTAAGTGATTCCTTAGCTACCCTAAGAACTCTGGGAATCGAGGTAGAAAGTTGGGATCCTATTTTAATCCGTCTAATCTCTACAAAACTACCAGAATTTACACTTTCCTTGTGGGAACAATCGCTCGCATCTCCTCGTGAGCTACCAAAATGGTCTCAAATGTCGCAATTTCTAGTCGACAGATATGAAGCGGTTGAACGTCTTAATAGTATAAAAACAACAAAAGATTGCTTTGTGTTAACAGAAACACCTAATTCTAAAATACAATCATATGTCTCTCAAGAAAGTTTATTTCCACCATGCAAATTATGTAATGAAGCTCACTCTCTAAGAAAATGCCCAAAATTTCGAACATATACTATTCAACAAAGAATAGATTACGTTTATAAGAACAAATATTGTAACAATTGTTTGTCTCCATCTCATACAAAAACGAATTGTAAAAGCAAAAATACTTGTCTTAACTGTAAAAAGACACACCACACATTATTGCACATGAAAAAGAAGTGGTCAAACTCTCCCCAAAGCTCAGATACGAACAACACAAATGAAGCAAATAATATATCTCAAAACCAACCAGTACATAGTTTTTTTCATAATCAAAATAATACTCAAAATGAAAGCGCCCAAACGTCAGGAGAAATTCAAGCTAATTTCTCAGCTAGCAACGAAAACATACTATTACGAACTGCTTTAATGCAAATTGAGCATATGGGTGAACATTTCACCATAAGAGCCTTAATTGATCCTGGCTCACAACGCACATTTTTATCCGAAAGAATAAGGAATAGACTTCAACTTCCATATACAAAATCTCACTATGAAATCGTTGGTATTGGTGGTCAAAAACAATCCTCAAATAAGGAATGTGAATTCATATTGTACGCCAAAAGATATAACATGAAATTCCCTATTAAAGCTATAATTTTGCCAAAAGTTACCAAAAATCTTCCTTCTTACACATTTGATATTCCAAAATCATCTGAATTACTTGAACTTGACTTAGCTAGGAAATGATTATGAGCATTTCATTAATATTGAAGGTATAAAGAAGAATATCTGCGGAAAAACATCAGCATATAACACTATTTTTGGTTGGGTACTCAGCGGTCCCATAAACATTATAAACATTCAGTCCTTTACAACTTCTGTTATTTCATCAGACACATCTGACCTCAATGACATTTTAAGAAAATTTTGGGAACAAGAAGAAATTCCCACATCACGTACAAAATCAGAAGAAGATATATATTGCGAAGAATTTTATGCAAAAACGACTAAACGTCGAGAAGATGGCAAGTATGTTGTAAGATTACCCTTTAAAAAAGACTTTCCCGAAAAGGTTTTTCTCGGATCATCACGATTCATAGCTTTAGCTCAGTATTCAAGAATGGAAAAAACACTTGCTAAAGATACAAGTCTCCAATCCCAATATAATACTGTTCTTAATGAATATTTAACTCTTGACCACATGGAAGAAACTTCATCACGTGAAATTGTGGTACATGATAAATATAATTCATTTTACTTACCTCATCACGCTGTAGTTCGCCCTGAACATAAAACTACAAAAGTAAGGGTTGTCTTTAACGCCTCAAGGAAAACCAAATCACAATTTTCCCTTAATGATATCTTAAATACTGGCCCAATTCTTCAACGCGACTTAATAACAGTTATTCTCAATTGGAGAAAGTATCAGTATGTATTTAGCGCCGATATTCAAAAAATGTATCGCCAGATACTAATTCACCCGACAGATAGGCCCTTTCAAAGAATTTTATTTCAAAATGAATCCAACGGTCCTATTAGAGACTATCAGTTGAAAACTGTAACATTTGGAGTAAATTGTGCTCCCTATCTCGCAATTCGTACTCTACTTCAAATAGCATTTGATCACGAAACATCAAACCCTAGAGTAGATAATGTTTTACGCAATGAAACATACGTCGATGACATTCTTACTGGCGGCCACACTATTGACGATACTTTATCTATTCGGAATCAGTTAATTAAAGTTTTAAAATCTGCAGGTATGCCACTTAAAAAGATTACTGCAAACAATCCCCAGTTACTTTTAGGTCTACCCAAAGAAGATTTATATGATCAAGATTTTCTTTTATTTGATGAAACAAGCTCCACAAAGACTCTGGGCATTAAATGGAATGCTCTCACAGACTCTTTCACCTATAGCTTTTCTACAATCCCAAGATTTGAAAAAATTACCAAACGTCAAATTCTATCAATCGTAGCCAAACTATTTGACCCTGCTGGTTGGCTCGCACCAGTAGTGATTAAAGCCAAAATGCTTATGCAACATCTCTGGCTGGAAGGATTGGATTGGGATGAAGATGTCTCAGCAGAATCACTGGAAAATTGGAATAATCTTGCCCAAGATATCTCAGGTGTCGAAACTATCCGCATTCCTCGCTGGCTACAATTCAACCCATCGGATGTTGTTCGAATTCATGGTTTTTCAGATGCCTCTAAAACAGCATATTGTGCCACTGTATATATTAGGTGCCAAACTAATACCCACATCGTTTTCTCTAACTTACTAGTGGCAAAGAGTAAAGTGGCCCCTACCCAAACTGTTTGTCTTCCACGTTTGGAACTTAACGGAGCAGTTCTATTAGCAGAATTAGTACATTCCCTTTGTTCATCCCTAGAATTTATTGGAAAAGATATATATTTATGGACAGATTCCTCTATAGTGTTAGGTTGGCTGTCAAAACCCCCATCGACATGGGAAACATATGTAGCAAATCGTATTTCTCGAATACATACTCTTGTACCCAATATCAATTGGCGTCATGTTTCTACGCACGATAATCCTGCTGACTTGGGAACCCGAGGTTGTAAACCATCAGAACTCGCTATCAATAAACTTTGGTGGCATGGTCCATCATGGCTAACTAGACCCGTGAATGCATGGCCAAATAGAAACCCATTAAAACCAAATGAAAACCATAACAAAGTTCAAGTTTTCCACAATATTATACAAAATGAAGATATACTTGAAAATTTCTCTTCATACTCTAGAGCGCTTCGAGTAATCTGTTACATGTTTAGGTTTTTCAATCGACTCACTAAGCGATGTATAAACCCATCTACAGTAACCATAACTCAGCAAGAAATTAATTTCATAAAAACTAAGCTTATAATTTTATCTCAAAGAACCTATTTTACTGAAGATTATGCACAACTCTCTAACTCTCAACCAATATCTAGTAAAAGCTCTTTAAAATGTCTCAATCCATTCCTTGATTCAAACTCAGTATTACGTGTAAATGGTCGTTTGTCTCAATCTTTTCTCCCATATAATGAACGATATCCTATTATATTATCCGGAAATTCTCGATTCTGTCATTTGTATCTTTCTTATTTGCATACATTACTCTTACATGCTGAGTACAATCAAATGTGTAGAATAGTACAAACTGAATTCTATATATCGAGACTCAAACCCCGAGTGAAAAATATAATTCGCCATTGCAAAACGTGCATAATTTACAAGCAACAGTCATGCTCTCAAATTATGGCTCCACTACCGCCGGAAAGATGCCAAATATCGCCTCCGTTTCAAAGCATAGGTATAGACTTTGCTGGCCCTTTTGATCTTAAATCGTCATCTCTACGCAAATCTACCATCATTAAAGGATATGCCTGCGTTTTTGTTTGCTTCAGCACAAAGGCTATACATTTAGAAGCTTGCTCTGATCTATCATCTGCAGCATTTCAAGCTGCGTTTTTCCCGATTCATTGGGAGGCGGGGACTCCCCCAAAGGGTTATGTCTGATAACGGTAGGAATTTCCTTGGTGCCAGTAGAGTTCTAGTACGAGAATTTGCTTCATTCATAAAATCTGTCGCATCAGATATCTCTCAAAAGTATATCTCTCACGGCTTCGAATGGAAGTTTATTCCACCACATGCACCCCACATGGGCGGACTTTGGGAAGCCGCTGTAAAAAGCTTTAAGTTCCATTTAAAGCGAATTTCTGGTGCTCAAAAATTCAACTTCGAAGAGTTCTCCACTATCCTCGCAAGAATCGAAGGAGTTTTAAATTCACGGCCAATTTCCGCCTAATCTGAAGACCCTACTGATCTAACAGCACTTACTCCTGGTCACTTCTTAAGAGGAGCACCCATAATGGCTTTCCCAGAGCAAAGTATTCAAGATATCTCCCTTGTAAACAGATGGGAAAAACTGAAAGCTGTCCATCATCAATTCGCAATCAGATGGAAGGAAGATTATTTGAAGTCTCTTCACAAGCGGTACAAATGGAAAAACAATTTTCGGAATCTTCAAATTGGCGATCTAGTAATCGTTATGGATGACTTACTACCTCCGTCAGAGTGGCGAATAGGTAGAGTCGTTAAGTTATATCCAGGTTCTGATACTAATATTCGTACTGTTGATATACGCACCGCATCAGGAATTATAACTCGTTCAATCGTAAAACTTTGCTATCTTCCCTTCCTAAACGAAAGCTTATTTTAATTACTTGCTCATAATCTAATAACTTTAACATTTTGTTCACAAACTTCTAACCTAATCACATTTCTCATTTACTAACACTGGCCATTAGATCCTTAGCTCAAATACTTTGTGCTTCAAATGTTCCAAACTCATTTGCATGACTGCAAGGCGGGCGCCATGTCTAAAACAAGGTTTGGACCTTAATAACTTCAAAAGCTCACATTACTTACATCAGTGTAACATTAAACATTTAATTTGAAACCATTGTATTTATTTACCTTTAGTGTAAACACTTTAGTACTCGCTCTTTTTATAAATTGTCAAAAATAACTTTTACTACAAAAAGTCATTTTATGTCAATAATTGTTAGGCATTAATGTTAGCTGCGACTAACAATATACATTTAAAATCTTATTCTTTTAAAAACCATCAAACGCTGAGCTAATCCCAAATAATTATCTAAACCCAAATTTGTCTAAAATAAAAACAGAATTTTTACTGATTGAAATTGTATCCTTTTTTTTCTTGAGCTTGAAATTACTAATCCTAAATAATTATCTAAACCCAAATTTGTCTAAAATAAAAACTGAATTTTTACTGATTGAAATTGTATCCCTTTTTTTATTTTCTCTATTTACTACTAACAATTATAATTGCACTGGAGCAATTATAATTGACTCAACTCTTTTCTAGATAAGTAACTAATATTTAATCTCTCTCATCTGTAAGAGCAAATAAATAAATTATTAATAAAAGTAGTTAAATTCTAAACGCTCTACTTTTATTCAGTGTTATTAGTGTTTGTAAGTGAATTTTGACCTTTAAGTCATTTTCTGAAGGGGAGTTTGTATGGGGGATAGGGTCAAATGAAGCCCGATCATTACAAAAATCGGTATATTAGCCGGTATACCGTGACAAACTTTGACAAATTTGCAAAATTTAATGAAAAAGTTTTTATACTCAAAAATTCGAACCGTATATAGATTTTTTTCCTGAGTACTTCCCATAAGACGGTATAATGAAACAAACTTTTGAAAATTGGCAAGTTGGCAAATTTAATGAAAAAGTTTTTAAACTATTTTTTTTTTTAATATTCGTTGAGCAGCAAAACCAAAAAATGTCATCGATAGGGAATCAATAGACAAATCGAACCATATATAGATTTTATCCCGAGTACTTTCCATTAGCCGGTGTACCGTAACAAACTTTGAAAAATTTGCAAACTTAATGAAAAAGTTTTTATACTAAAAAATTTTAAAATATTTGTTGAGTCACAAAACTAAAATATGTCATCGATAAGGGATCAATAGACAAATCGAACTGTATATAGACTTTTTTCCTGAGTACTTGCCATAAGACGGTGTACCGTAACAAACTTAGAAAAATTCGCAAATTTAATGAAAAAGTTGTTATAGTACAAAATTTTAAAATATTCGTTGAGCAGCAAAACTATAATATGTAATCGATATGGTATTAATAAACAAATCGAACCGTATATAGATTTTGTTCCTGAGTACTTGCCATAAGACGGTATAACGTAACAAACTTTTTCATTAAATTTGCGAATTTTTAAAAGTCTGTTACGTTATACCGTCTTACAGCAAGTACCTAGGAAAAAAAACCTTTATACCGTTCGATTTGTCTATTGATTTCCTTTCGATGACATAGTTTAGTTTTGCTGCTCAATGAATATTAAAAAAAATTAGTATAAAAACTTTTTCATTAAATTTGCCAACTTGCCAATTTTCAAAAGTTTGTTACATTATACCGTCTTATGGCAAGTACTCAGGAAAAAATCTATATACGGTTCAATTTGTTTATTGATTCCCTATCGATCACATGTTGTAGTTTTGCTGCTCAACGAATATTTTAAAATTTTGTACTATAACAACTTTTTCATCGAACTTGCGAATTTTTCTAAGTTTGTTACGGTACACCGGCTAATGGAAAGTACTCAGGGATGAAATCAATACACGGTTCGATTTGTCTATTGATCCCCTATTGATGACATATTTTAGTTTTGCTGCTCAACGCATATTTTAAAATTTTTTAGTATAAAAACTTTTTCATTAAATTTTGCAAATTTGTCAAAGTTTGTTACGGTATACCGGCTAATAGCAAGTACTCAGGAAAAAAATCTATATACGGTTCGATTTGTCTATTGATCCCCTATCGATGACATAATTTAGTTTTGCTGCTCAACGAATATTTTAAAATTTTTTAGTATAAAAACTTTTTCATCAAAGTTTGTTAGGTTATACCGTATAATGGGAAGTACTCAGGGATAAAATCTATATACGGTTCGATTTGTCTATTGATCCTCTATCGATGACATATTTTGGTTTTGCTGCTCAACAAATATTTTAAAATTTTTTAGTATAAAAACTTTTTCATTAAATTTTGCAATTTTGACAAAGTTTGTTACGTTATAACGTCTTATGGCAAGTACTCAGGAAAAAAATCTATGTACGGTTCGATTTGTCTATTGATTCCCTATCAATCACATGTTGTAGTTTTGCTGCTCAATGAATATTTTAAAATTTTGTACTATAACACTTTTTTCATCAAATTTGCGAATTTTTCTAAGTTTGTTACGGTACACCGGCTAATGGAAAGTACTCAGGGATAAAATCAATACACGGTTCGATTTGTCTATTGATCCCCTATTGATGACATATTTTAGTTTTGCTACTCAACGAATATTTTAAAATTTATTAGTATAAAAACTTTTTCATTAAATTTTGTAAATTTGTCAAAGTTTGTTACGGTATACCGGCTAATAGCAAGTACTCAGGAAAAAATCTATATACGGTTCGATTTGTCTATTAATCCCCTATCGATGACATAATTTAGTTTTGTTGCTCAACGAATATTTTAAAATTTTTTAGTATAAAAACTTTTTAATTAAATTTGTTAATTTGCCAATTTTCCAAAGTTTGTTACATTATACCGTCTTATGGAAAGTACTCAGGGATAAAATCTATATACGGTTCGATTTGTCTATTGATTCTCTACCGATCACATATTGTATTTTTGCTGCTCAACAAATATTTAAAAATTTTTGAGTATAAAAACTTTTTTTTTGTCAAAGTTTGTTACGTTATAACGTCTTATGGCAAGTACTCAGGAAAAAAATCTATATACGGTTCGATTTGTCTATTGATGCCCTATCGATGACATTTTTTGGTTTTACTGCTCAACGAATTTTTAAAAATTATCGAGTATAAAAACTTTTTCATTAAATTTTGCAAATTTGTCAAAGTTTGTTACGGTATACCGGCTAATAGCAAGTACTCAGGAAAAAAAATCTATATATGGTTCTATGGTAATCTTATGTTGATTTTTAAAATTAAAAATATATGGATGTGTTTTAAACCAACAGAAAAATTAAATTGATATTTATTAAAAAATTGAAAAATATTTTTACAAACAAATCAAAGTTAATAAAGTTAAAATACATAATAATTATAAAACTAAACAAGTCAATATTAATGTGGTTCACCAAAGTACCCCCTTCCTAAGTTCAAACATCGGTTTGAAAACGAACTCTTTTAACTCCAATATTTTCATTTGACAAAAAAGCTGGTTTGATTCTATCTATAGAGATATTTTTTGCTTTTCCTTTTATATTAATCTTGTAGAACTTTTCAGTTTTTTCAAGAACTTCAAATGGACCAGAATAAGGGGATTGAAGAGGTGCTTTTACGCCCTCGACTTTTACAAAAACATGAGTACAAGTTTCCAAATCTTTATGTATAAATGTTTTATCACTGCTATGATTCGTTTCAGGAACAGCCTTTATATAGAAAAACTTTTGTTGAAGTTTTTTAATTAAATCCGAATGATTTGTTAATACATGTGTTCTGCTAAATATTTCAGCCGGTAAACGAATTGGAGTTCCATATACTAACTCTGCACTAGAAAAACCAATATCTTCTTTAATTGCCGATCTTAATCCTAGTAGTATAGTTGGAATTGCATCAGTCCAATTTTCATTTTTGTGGCATTTTATAGCAGATTTAAGTGTTCTGTGAAATCTTTCAATTAAACCATTTGAGCTAGGGTGATAAGCTGTAGTTCTGATGTGTTTTGCTCCAAGGAATTTTGATAATTCATTAAATAACTCCGACTCAAACTGCCGACCTTGATCAGTTGTTATCCTTAAAGGTACACCAAACCTACATATCCATTGCTCATAGAATGCTTTAGCTACAGTTTCGGCTTTAATGTTTTTTAAAAAAATTACTTCCGGCCATCTACTAAACCTATCTATACACGTTAAACAGTATTGGAATTCATTTGATGGGGGAAGTGGTCCAACAATGTCAATATTGATATGTTCAAAACGAGATTCTGGACAAACATAACTACCAATCGGGCTCTTGCAGTGTTTCGTAATTTTAGATCTTTGTTAGGGACTTCACACTTGACAAGGTTAAGTACCGTTGGGTTTCGAACTAGATCAGTTAATTCATCATCGTTATCTTGATGTTTTTTAATTTGTTCTGCTGTTATCGGAAATGGCAATTCTATTGTTGAAATCCGCGATAAGGCATCAGCAACTAAATTTTCTTTACCAGAAATGTGAACTATATCCGTTGAAAATTGACTTATAAAGTCAAGATATCTGAACTGTCTTGGAGTACATGAACTAAATTTCTTTGTGCATGCATAAATAAGAGGCTTATGATCTGTATAGATTTTAAAGTAGCGACCTTCAACCAAACAACGAAAATGTTTTATGCTTTCATAGATTGCAAGTAGCTCCCTATCATATGCGCTATATTTCATTTGCGCTTTAGATAGTTTTTTGGAAAAGAAAGCAAGAGGTAACTGACATTTGATTTTATTATCAAATTGTTGTAAAACTGCACCAACGCATGTATTTGATGCATCAACGTACAATGAGAGAGGTGCTGATACTGATGGATGCGCAAGAAGAGCACATTTAGCTAGAGTACTTTTTAATTTCTCAAATGTATCAGACTGAGCGTCTGACCATACTAGTTTTGTATTCTTTTTTGGATTACCTTTTTGGAATTCATTGAGTGGAGCTTGTAACTCTGCAGCATTTTGAATAGATGATCTGTAGTAATTAATCATACCAAGAAACCTGCGTAGGGATGTTATATTTTCCGGCTTAGGATACTGTAGAATAGCCTCTACCTTTTCAGGGGAGGGTTTAATACCTTCTGAAGTAATGGAGTAACCTAAGAATGTGATTTCTGATTTGCCAAACTCGCATTTCTTTGGATTTAAAACTATACCAAAACTACTAAGGCGTTGAAATATTATTCGTAGATGCTCTAAATGTTCTTCTTCTGTAGTGGATGCAATTAAGAAATCGTCTATGTATGGAAAAACAAACAAAGCCATCAACTACTTGGTGAACAAACCGTTGGCAGGTTTGAGCAGTATTTTTCAACCCGAAAGGCATTCGTAAATATTCGAATAATCCAAATGGGGTTATTACTGCTGTTTTTTCAACATCTTCTTCCGCCATAGGGATTTGATGAAAAGCTTTTACTAAGTCTATTTTAGAAAACACTTTCTTACCATATAAAATAGTTTGAAAATCTTTAATATTTGGGATTGGATATTTATCCGAAATAGTAACTTTATTTAAACGTCTATAATCTCCACAAGCTCGCCATGTTCCATCTGCCTTCTTCACCATATGTAAAGCACTTGCCCAAGGACTTTTTGAACGACGTATAATGCCAAGTTGCAGTAGGCGATCAAATTCTTCTTTAGCTTGCTGTAATTTTGCAGGGTCTAGGCGTCTTACTTTGCAAGAAAGTGGATGACAATTTGTAATAATTTGATGTTTCACTGTTGTTTCTTCAACAAGTTTTGTGTTAAAATCTCTTGTTATCATTGGAAATTGATTTAGTATTTTATTGTAACTGTTTTCGTTATTGAAGGTTCTAACTGATTTAATACATGAATTCTTAACATATCCACTTGTGGAATGATTATTCTGAATATCTATTAATTTTTGATTTTTGATATCTATTAATAAACCATAATGCTCAATAAAATCATTCCCCAAAATAGGTACATCTACATCCGCTATAATAAATTTCCATTTAAATATTTTATTTAGGTTCAAAGTGAATTGTAACTCTTTTTCTCCAAATGTATTTATTTTTGAACCATTTGCAGCATATAAAACTCGATCTGATGGAGTGGCTGTTTTATTTTTGTTAGGTATGACAGACACATCAGCACAGGAGTCTATTAAAAAGTTGAATTTTGAAACAGAATCTTTAATAAATAATCGACGACTTATTTCAATAGCACCTATATCACCCGTCGTCTTTAGTGATCGGTTGCCAAGTTTCCCGAGTTGTTTTCTATATTGGTAAAGGTATTGACATCACTATCTACATTACTGACCTTGGAAATATTGTTTCTTTGACAACCAATTATATTATCCGATATATCCAATAATTTATCTAACGTTGTTATTTTACTTAACCCTCTTAGAGATTGTTCTACATCGTTTGGAAGCTTCTTTAACCAAAGTGAAAAAAGTACCTCATCTGTAATTTGATTACAAGCCAATTCTTTCATCTCATTGAAAAGACAACTGGGCTTCTTATTTCCTAGATAAAGTTCTTCGAATAATCGATTAATCTTTGATTCTTGAGATTCACCAAATAAATTGAGAAGTTTTAATTTTAAACTATTATATTTCTCAACATTTGGAGGCTGTTTTATGATGCTAGAAATTTTTTTTATTATCATTAAATCTAGGGAATCTAGGACTTTTGAATATTTAATAGAGTCAGATGTTATTGAAAAATTTTTGAATTTATCTTCAGCTGTTATAAACCATAGGTCTGGATTTTGAGTCCAAAATTGAGGAAGAACTAAATTGTTAGCTCTTTTGTACTCACTATCTGATGTTTGGTATGGATCTTGCATATTATTGGAACTTGTTGTTGGTAAATTTGGGGACGACACATTCGTCTGCAGAAATTGATTAAAACGTGATTCCATAGATAGCATTAATTGCTCCATCCTTTCTGCAATGAGATTTACATCAGTACTTGAAGGAATTGTTGGAGATGTACATTCCAAATCCTGAAGTTCAATTGAAAGATCATAGCGACTAGGATCATCAATATGTAAGATTTCTGTTATGTATGTTTCAATTCTTAAAATTTTTTCAGGTTTACGTCCACTAAGAGCTAGATTCCATTTCTTGAGAAGATATGAAATTTCTTCTGTGTTTAAATCTGCGGTGGACTTCATTTTATTTATTTTCGGGGTCACCAATATGGTAATCTTATGTTGATTTTTAAAATTAAAAATATATGGATGTGTTTTATACCAACAGAAAAATTGAATTGATATTTATTAAAAAATTGAAAAATATTTTTACAAACAAATCAAAGTTAATAAAGTTAAAATACATAATAATTATAAAACTAAACAAGTCAATATTAATGTGGTTCACCACAGTTCGATTTGTCTATTGATCCCCTATCGATGACATATTTTGGTTTTGCTGCTCAACGAATATTAAAAAAAATAGTATAAAAACTTTTTCATTAAATTTGCCAACTTGCCAATTTTCAAAAGTTTCTTACATTATACCGTCTTATGGCGAGTACTCAGGAAAAAAATCTATATACGGTTCGATTTGTCTATTGATCCCCTATCGATGACATATTTTGGTTTTGCTGCTCAACGAATATTTTAAAATTTTTGAGTATAACAACTTTTTCATTAAATTTGGCAATTTTGTCAAAGTTTGTTACGTTATACCGTCTTATGGCAAGTACGCAGGAAAAAAATCTATATACGGTTCGATTTGTCTATTGATCCCCTATCGATGACATATATTGGTTTTGCTGCTCAACGAATGTTTTAAAATTTTTGAGTATAAAAACCAAAGTATAACAAGTAGTCCGACTTTTTGACAGCAGTACCTAACTCTAAGCATGTGTTAGTGGAAAAGTACCTAACTCTAAATATGTGTTAGTAACAAAAATGTATATGTATTGGTGCATTCTAAACATACAGAGTTTTATAAAAAAGTTACGATTTTAAATTTGTTCGAATTTTCAATACCAAAAATTGAAACTCTGTTTGTAAATTAAAATTCAACAACAACAAAAATGAAATGTCAATAATTAGAAAAAAAATATTTTTTTCTAGTTTAAGAAAATTAAACAAAATTTTGTATGAAAAGTGAAATAAAATTATTTTAAAAAATTATAGATTTTGTATGCACAACCGTAATTTCGAGTAAAATCCTTTAAAGTGGCCAAAAAAGTAAGTTAAACATTTGAGTGTTTTGACAAGTTTAAATTTCTCACAAGAGAGTCGAATTCACACGACACTCGTAGATGTGAGAGAGTAATTTCCTGTATATGAGAGTCGGACTACTTGTTATACTTTGATAAAAACTTTTTCATTAAATTTTGCAAAATTGTCAAAGTTTGTTACGGTATACCGGCTAATAGCAAGTACTCAGGAAAAAATCTATATATGGTTCGATTTGTCTATTGATCCCCTATCGATGACATATTTTGGTTTTGCTGCTCAACGAATATTAAAAAAAATAGTATAAAAACTTTTTCATTAAATTTTGCAAATTTGTCAAAGTTTGTTATATGGTTTGATTTGCCTATTGATCCCCTATCGACATATTTTGGTTTTGCTGCTCAACGAATATTTTAAAATTTTTTAGTATAAAAACTTTTTAATTAAATTTGTCAATTTCCCAATTTTCCAAAGTTTGTTACGTTATACCGTCTTATGGAAAGTACTCAGGGATAAAATCTATATACGGTTCGATTTGTCTATTGATTCTCTATCGATGACATATTTTGGTTTTGCTGCTCAACGAATATTTTACAATTTTTGGGTATAAAAACTTTTTCATTAAATTTTGCAATTTGGTCAAAGTTTGTTATGTTATACCGTGTTATGGCAAGTATTCAGAAAAAAATCTATATACGGTTCGATTTGTCTATTGATCCTCTATCGATGACATATTTTGGTTTTGCTGCTCAACGAATATTTTAAAATTTTTGGGTATAAAAACTTTTTCATTAAATTTGCAATTTGGTAAAAGTTTGTTATGTTATACCGTCTTACGGCAAGTACTCAGAAAAAAATCTATATACGGTTCGATTTGTCTATTGATCCTCTATCGATGACATATTTTGGTTTTGCTGCTCAACGAATATTTTAAAATTTTTGGGTATAAAAACTTTTTCATTAAATTTTGCAGTTTGGTCAAAGTTTGTTATGTTATACCGTCTTATGGCAAGTACTCAGAAAAAAATCTATATACGGTTCGATTTGTCTATTGATCCTCTATCGATGACATATTTTGGTTTTGCTGTTCAACGAATATTTTAAAATTTTTGGGTATAAAAACTTTTTCATTAAATTTGCAATTTGGTCGAAGTTTGTTATGTTATACCGTCTTACGGCAAGTACTCAGAAAAAAATCTATATACGGTTCGATTTGTCTATTGATCCCCTATCGATCACATGTTGTAGTTTTGCTGCTCAACGAATATTTTAAAATTTTGTACTATAACAACTTTTTCATTAAATTTTTAAATTTTCCAATTTTCCAAAGTTTGTTACGTTATACCGTCTTATGGAAAGTACTCAGGGATAAAATCTATATACGGTTCGATTTGTCTATTGATCCTCTATCGATGACATATTTTGGTTTTGCTGCTCAACGAATATTTTAAAATTTTTTAGTATAAAAACTTTTTCATTAAATATTGCAATTTTGTCAAAGTTTGTTACGTTATAACGTCTTATGGCAAGTACTCAGGAAAAAAATCTATATACGGTTCGATTTGTCTATAGATCCTCTATCGATGACATATTTTGGTTTTGCTGCTCAACGAATATTTTAAAAATCTATATACACTTCGATTTGTCTATTAATCCCCTATTGATGACATAATTTAAATTTTTTAGTATAATAATAAAATTTTTTAGTATAAAAACTTTTTCATTAAATTTGTCAATTTGCCAATTTTCCAAAGTTTATTTGTTTGTTACTCAGGGATAAAATCTATATATGGTTCGATTTGTCTATTGATTCCCTATCGATCACATATTGTATTTTTGCTGCTCAACGAATATTTAAAAATTTTAGAGTATAAAAACTTTTTCATTAAATTTTGCAATTTTGTCAAAGTTTGTTACGTTATACCGTCTTATGGCAAGTACTCAGGAAAAAAAATCTATATACGGTTCGATTTGTCTATTGATTCCCTATCGATGACATTTTTTGGTTTTGCAGCTCAACGAATATTTAAAAATTTTTGAGTATAAAAACTTTTTCATTAAATTTTGCAAATTTGTCAAAGTTTGATACGTTATACCGTCTTATGGCAAGTACTCAGGAAAAAAATCTATATACGGTTCGATTTGTCCATTGATCCCCTATCGATGACATATTTTGGTTTTGCTGCTCAACGAATGTTTTAAAATATTTGAGTATAAAAACTTTTCCATTAAATTTTGCAAAATTGTCAAAGTTTGTTACGGTATACCGGCAAGTACTTAGGAAAAAATTCTTTATACGGTTCGATTTGTCTATTAATACCCTATCGATCACATATTATAGTTTCTGCTCAACGAACATTTTTAATTTTTTAAGCATAAACACCTTTGTTAAATTTGTAATATCTTCAAAGTTTGTTACATCACAGCATCTCATAGAAAGTACTTCGAAGAACACTTAATACTTAGATCGATTCGTTTTTCGATTCGCTATTAATAACACATTCCAGATTTAGTGCTCAAAGAGGATTTTAATTTTTATTTCGAATTTTCAATATTTCACAAATATATCAATGAGTTTGTTATGGTTTGTTTTCTTTTTGTTTACGTTTTTTATGTATTTTCTTCTTTGCTTATATTTTTTATGTACTTATCCACGTGTATACACAAAAAAGTACATTTCCGTGCAACTCTGAAAAAAGTTTGCCAAAAATCCCCCTGTTTGTTTTCTTCTTGTACGTCTTTTAATTCACTTTTCACAAATTTTGACAAATAGCAAAACACAATTTAAAATGGCGACATAAACAATGTTAACAATTTTCAAAAAAAAACTTTTGACAACTTTTTCATTTATCTAGTTAAAAAATAGTCAGCTGTTCAAGTAATGCTACTTTATTAATTTACTTTGTGTATTTATTTATAATTTAATGCAATGTTTCAATTTGTTTTCAATATTAATGTAATCCATATAAAAATGTTTTATATTTGAACAAATTTTCCAATTGGAACAATTACGAATTTGTTATTTTGTTTGGATAACTCAAACAAAGTTATAAATTTGTTACAAGAGATGGAACAATTGTCACAGGGTATACAGAGACGTCACGAGCAAAAAGCTATTTTCCTCTCTTTCGCATAAAACGAATTCAATGATTTTTTAGCTGTATTTTATATACCTCTTCTCACCAAACAATTTCAAAATCAAACAAAAGCTGATTTTAGACTTTTTCAAATGTCAAAAGTGACATGTCTGTATACTTTGTGCAATTGTTACTGCACTACTGATGTATTATTTCTATCACAGCGAAGATCAAAGTTTCTATAAGTTTCATAAAGGCAAATGGACAAAAGTGATGGAAACATTTGTGTACATTTGAGTTTTCTTCTCTCTTGCACTTATGAATTCTATCGACTTTAAACCATATATTTGAGCTCCTCACTCTTTTGTTGTTTACTAACCAAGGATGGCTTAAATATTAGTCACGATTGACTGATCATGCTTGATGGATATATCTATCACACTTAACAAATTAAAAATGATGCATTTATCGATCATTGTTGACTAATCATATTTGATGAATATATCCGTCAAATGTGACAGCTATACCAATTTATAATAAAACACAATTTATTAATATTTGAAGATATATATTTTTTAATTTTATTAATATAATAAGCATATACAGAAATTAACAATCATTTCACCATATTACATACCTCGCAGGATCTTAAATCCGCGGATGCTCCTTTTAATTTGTGGAAATAAGTTGTCTGTAAAGAAATACATAAAATATCGAAATATAAAAGTATGTAATCAAGTTACCATAGATTGATTAACTCCGAAGTGTTTATCTTCAGCTCCACTTCCTGCACTATTTTTAAAATATGTTTATAATAATTCTCTTTATTTCTAATAATTTATAGTCTTTGTAATTTTTTTAATTTTTCGCTTCTTGATTTTTGGCTTTTAAAGAAATAATTAATTTATAACGTCGAAATATATAACTCTGAAACACAGTAATAATCAAATATAATTGTTTCACTCTTTCATATACAAACAAAACCATTTACCACACATTGGGTACATCAACATGTCATTTTACCGGTCATTTGACTGTCAATATTGATGGAATTATCCATTAACTACTTTTGTTTTTGCAATTTTATAAAAAAAAATGTTGCAAGAGTGTTAGTGAAATTATTTTGTATGTGTTAGTTTCGGTCATACATTTCTTGTAGGGAAATTAACTAGATTTATTTCGATTTTTGGGTGTACAATAGGGTTGCCAGATTCCAATTCGCAAAAATCTGGACATTGGGTTTTAAAAAGCTGGACAAAACAAAAAAGGTGGGCATAAAAATACTGAGAAAATTTTAATTTTGGTATTGTGTAAAAAATTTCACAGTGATACACCACAAAAATGAAGGGGTTCTCATATAACAATTCCGTTTTGAAATAGTGCATAGAGTACCAATATATTTTTAGTTTTCTCCGACTACTTCATTAAATTAGTTTTTAAGGGCAAAAGATGTGAAAAAACTCCATTTTTGGAGTTTTAAATTTTAAAAATGATAGTTTTTTTTAAATATCCATTGTTATCAAACATATATACTAGGCTTCATTTCAAAAAATTAAATATTTCCCGTTTTTGTTATATCACATCTTTTTAGAAGGTTTTTGTATCAGTGATTACTATGCTGTAATAATTATTTCAAAATTCCTCCTTTCTCCTCTGTCTGACGCGGAAACCTTATTTTGAGCGACATTTTTTACAGTGCAGAATTTATAGGAAAAAAATATTTCAAAAATTGTTTTCCTTCGTGCATAACCTAAGTATGCTTTTTGCTGAGACAAATGGTGCAAAAGAATTTTTTTTACCATTTACCCTTCAGATGTGATGAGACTTTCAATTTTCAGATTTTAAACTTAACAACGCTATATTTCGAAAACCACGAAAGTTATAAGATACAAAAGGTGTGATTATACAAGTTTTATTTAAATCGGAAGTGACGATGAAAAACACAATTGTTTGATGGGAAATTAATAAACCACAAGCCAACATTATAATAGTATATTAAAGTCGGATTTGAAATATGTATGTTCGGTATAAACACAAAATAATTACGCCAAATTTTAGCGCTGTTTCAAAAACTTTAATAAAAAGGTATGATATCAAAATTTCAAAAATATATTGTGTGAAGCCTAATATTTACACACGTAATATTATTTAAAAACATTACAATTAAATAAATTCCTTGCATTCTTTAAAATTTACTTATCTAAACTAAATTTTTTCAAAAAATGTAAAATCGGCTTTTAGATTGAAAAGTGTCTACTACATAAAAATCATGTCGCAAATTTTTAGAACTTTATTGTCAAAAAACCGATTTTATTGATATGAAATTCAAATGGGCGTTACAACAAATCAGTCATTTCCGCAAGTCAGAAAGTCCTGTACAGCTAGACCATGTCTAGCTGTACAGTCATATTTAAACATGTTTATTAATGATATATATCTTGTAAAAAATGCGTTTTTATAGCAACAATAGTGTTGTTATGCCTCTTCGCATTTCAGGTGACGATATGCATGTAAGAACTTTAATTAAACACTAAAAACAAAACAATAACAAATAACAATTTAGTCTACTTAGATGATAAAAGAGGGAAATTATAACTTAGTTGTATAATAAATGTATAATCAGTGTTGGTTAAAATGATTTGACAAAGATGACATAAAAATGTAAAAGTTCTATATTCGGATATGCCGAATCTTATATACCCTTCACCAAGATGTGTTAAAAAACTGTCAATACCAATTTTATTACAAAAAATTAAAAAATCCCATTTGAAAAAGGGTAAGGTACCAAAAAGTCCCTTTTTATGGATTCTTACTTAATCCAGACTCTACAAACTTAATTTCATGTTTCTTTTGTAGAACAAAAAAAGTCCATTTTTGTAGGTTCTTACCTAGTCAAGGCCCTACGTGTTAAATTTCATGTTTTTAGGTTCGTATAACGAAAAAGTACCAAAAGTCCCCTTTTATGTGTTCTGACTTAATTCAAGCTCTACATCATACACCGGCGAATAGCGAGGCAGATGAAAAAAATCACTACTACACACACACACCCACTAATTGTATTTTTTTTCAATGAAATTGCAATGAAAAAATATTTGGCTATTTTTAATTTTGAAGATTAAATTGCACTACTATAAATTGGATATATTTATAAAGAAAATATAATCAATGGACATAAGAATGAAAATTTCTTCTCATAGAAAGAACATTTCAAATTAAAATGTACAAATAAAGTATCAAATAAGAATGATCTTATTTAATTTCATTGTTATGCATTCTCTAAACTTATTTAGGGTGTATGTTGTTTTTGTAAATTATGCTCTTGTTTTTGAAGTTGTGTTTTTGTTTTTTCAAATTGAGTTTGCAATTTTTGAAACAAAGCGACATCAACCTACTTTCTTATATGCTGCCAAGCAACTAAATGTATTTTTGACGCTCTTCTTGAGAAGTTCGTATGCCATCGTGCTGTATACATGTAAACTGCCGTATTCAGAACAATACTAGCGCCGACGTCTGCTCTACATACTTAATTTTATGTTTCTAGGTTTAATATTATAGAAAATTCAAAAAGTACCCTTTGTAGAACTAAAAAGTACCAAAAAGCACACTTTTATCTGTTCTTGCCTAATCATACTTACATAATTTTTATGTTCAATCTTATAGAAAATTCCAAACATACCATTGTAGAACGAAAAAGTACCAAAAAATCACCTTTGATGTGTTCTCGTCTAATCCCGACTTTACATTAAAATTCTCACCAAATTCAGACTCTACATACATTTCATATTTCTAGGGTCAGTAGTATTGAAAATTCAAAAAGTACTTTTTAAAAAAACCGAAAAAGTACAAAAAACTTTCCCTTTATGGCTTCTAATTTAAGCCACAATTTCATGTTTCTTGCCAATAACAACACACTGGTGCTGCTCTTGGTCTACTATTCTTGCTCTGCTGCTCTCTTTCTACCTTGTTTTTATAAACAGAAGACAAAAACAAAATTTACAGTATGATGTGATGATTTGATGTATGTATTTTGTTTTTTTTTTTGCAACTTAACTTCTGTTTGAACATGAATAAAAAATCTCAATTTATGATGAAATTTTCAGAGTTGGACTCCGATTTTTACTCATATCTTCGTAGTTTATGGGCCGATTGGACTGATTTTAAATAGCGTTCTATTTCGGATCTCGCAGAACATACACACAGACGGGCATGGCTAAATCGACTCCGCTAACTAAGTATAAGGATCCAGAATAGAAATTATAAAAGGAATGACAAACTTATATATTCCCTTCTCACGAAGGTGAAGGGTATAACAAGTATGAAAGTATAATCGGGCGTGACCGAACATATAATACCCTACACCAGTTATGAATATTAAAAGTGATTTATTATTTATTATAATTCATTGTTCCGTTACATTTAAGCAATTTATGGAAAATCCAATTTTCTGAGAGGCTTTATATGAGACCATGGGCAAATATGTACCAAACCCGATACAGTTTTGTAAATATATATTTTTTATTTGTGTTGAATTTCATCGAATTCCTTTCCTTTTCGAATTTTTTTTTTCAAGATAAGGAGCGCACAACAGGCCCGATTGTGGCCTAGCTTTATTTCTTCGGATTTGAAGTAGTATACATCCTTACCTAATCTAAGAATTCAACAACTGCGTAATTAATTTCCAATGAGCAATTAATACAAAAAATTAAATTGCATATACGTTTGCTGAAAGAAGACAAAATTATTTATGCATACAAAAAATGAGATTATTATTTGATTTGATGCACAATGTTACGCACATATAAAAACAAGTATGAATGTATAGTCGGGCATAGCCATATGATACCCTACACCAGTCAGAATGTTAAAATGTTACGTTGACGACGTAACGGTTGTTAAAGGCTACGTTATGTGATTGTTTGACGACGACGTTTTGGTGGTTGACGTCGTTGAGGTGCTTGTTATTGTCGACGATGACGTTGTAGTTGTCTGCGACGCACAGTGAGACATTTGGCACTTTTAGTTACAGGTAGCAAACAATTGGCCAAATGCTCCACATAATAATCAGCACAATAAGGCTGTTGCCACGCCTATCTTTTAAAAGTATATATTGAATAAAAATTTAATTTTTGGTCAAAAACTTTTGCAATCGATTTTGAATTTTTTATACTTTTAGAAAGACAATTTTATACAGATTGCTATTTATTTATAAGAAAATGCAAAATGTTAATATATGTAGTACAGTCTCTGCAAAAAGTTAGAGTTAAAAATAAAACCTTTAAAATTGAGCTTTTGTCTAAAAAAATCTTTGCAGAATACTTCCGAAGTATTTAATTATAATACACGGATAAATTATATACATATCTGATCTATCTATTTACCAAGATATACAACAGAACTTGGTTCACCTTACGTCTGGCATTCTTATTTTACTGATGTAAACAGCACTGAACATGTTTATAAAATTTAGAATCTAAATGAACGCCACTCCTTTTAGGAACAATGAAAGGTTGACTTTAAAATTAACACCGAAATATATAAGATAAATTTTATATAAATTGAGTGTGTGCCAAACGATAGTGATTTACTGTTAAAAGTAAATTTTTGATAGATAAGAGGTGAATAAAATTTTACTAGCTCATTGGGCTACATAAATTTCTGACAAATGAAAATAAAAAATTTACAAAACAAAAAATAAATAAATGAAAACAAAAATTTTAAAATTTACACTTTAATTTCGAAGTCCATTTAATAATAAAAAGATTTATTTATAAAATTGATAAATGGCGAAAAAAGAGTTTATTTTTATTGAATGTGTTAAATTTTCGGGATTAATCAGTGAAAATTGTCAAAATTTATCACAACAAGAAAAGATATCGTTTAGCACAGCCAAATGTAAAAATTTCCCCACCATAGAAAAATTACAATTAAATGATACCAAAGTTGGTATCATTTGGCACACACTCATTATAAAAAACCTCAGCGTTGTAGTAATATTATCAGCCTGTAAAGAAGTGTAGGGTACACAATTGTACTGCAACAACAATTACACTACTAACAAATAATTTTCCCTTATTTTCTTTTATGCTTTATTTTTCTTGATAGAGTTGAGTACTATATGTAAATTATATTAAAAGTATTTTAATGAGAATAAAGCTAGTAAATAAAAGAAAAAAACAGCACCAAATGTACAAATCTACACAAAATATTTTAAGAACAACATAACATGAAATCGAAATAGATCTTTATTGTAATAATTTTAATGAAATTAAAAAAAAAATATTTTGCCGATTCTTTTCAAAAGGACCATAAATAAATTTTCCAATTGGAACAATTGGGAATTTGTTTGGATAACTCAAACAAAATTATAAATTTGTTGCAAGAGATTTAACAAATTAAATAGATTTATTTTGATTTGTAATTTATTTCAAAGAATCTGAAATATACTTACTTCTCTATCAATAGCTGCGAGACTCAGTAAAAAGAATAAATAAGTTTTGTGTTGTTGTAGTTCAGTTTGTTGTTTATTGTTATTAAAATTCAATTTGTGTGTAATACCCACCATCAAAAAAGATAGGGGATATATTGATTTTGTCATTCCGTTTGTAACACATTGAAATATTGGCCATAGACCCACAAAAGTATATATATTCTGGGTCCTCATTAAATTGTTATACACTACAACACTTTAGTGGAGAGGGTATATTGGGTTTGTGCTGATGTTTGTAACATACAAAAATATTCGTCCTATACCCACCTTATAGTATACCAATAGGCTTTGAATCATTTTCTGAGTCGATTAAGCTATGTCCGTCCGTCTGGCTGGCTGTCCATGTAAACCTTGTGCGCAACGTCCAGGCCGCAATTTTCAAGATAATTGGATGAAATTTGGCACACACGATTCTTTTAGCCCAAGCTTATTGAAAATGGTTAAAATCGGTCCATTATTTCCCCAATAAAACCGTACCCCACAAACAGGGCCTTTAGGCTTATAATTAATTTAAATGATTTAACAAAAGTCGACAAAACTTAGTTTTAAAGAACTTTAAATGACACTACCGATTTTTGTAATGATCGGGCTTCATTTGACCCTAGCCCCCATACAAACTCCCTTCAGAAAATGACTTAAAGCTCAAAATTCACTTACAAACACTAATTACACTTTTAAATTCTACATAAATAATATTGAAGTAGACTTAACTCCTCCTACCAACATTTATAAGGATAGGGCCATATTTTTCCCTATCCCAATTTGAGCCCTCTTGTAAAAAATCTCTTTTTTTCAAAAAAAAAAATAATAATAACAAGTTAGAGTGCAATATTCGGCTGTGCCGAATCTTAAATACCCTCCACCAGCTACTTTTATGTTATTACTTTTCTAATTGATCAAATATTTGTAGAAATAAGTTTTCTCATGTCTTTAATAGAAAAAATCCCAAAAGTTAAATCTATTACAATTCCAAGATTTATTGAACATTATAAATTTAGTAATTTGCATGTATGTATGTATGTATGTATGTATGTATGTATGTATGTATGTGTGTGAAAGATTTAGAGATTTTCAAAATACAAATACATATATAATTATGTTCTACACAAAATTTTGTTCAACACAAATTGATAATGCTCTTTAAATACGGTTAAAGCCCTTTTAGGAGCAGAACCTAATATAGTAGAAATAGAAGTATACAAAACTAATATTTTTGCCAAATTATGTATCAGTAGCTTAATTTGGTAATAAGTAATGTGCGTTTAAGAGATTTTCGTAAAAGGACTTTGTATGGGAGCTATGTCCAATTATGTATATAAAGACAAAATTTCAGAATTCTGTATCTATATCATAACTTGGTAATAAATATTGTGAATCTAAGTGATTTTCTGGACCTAGTATGAGAGCTATGACCAAATATGGACCGATTGTAAAACAATTTTATAGTGAATTTATGTATATAAGAGCAATATTTTTGATAAATGTATGGAAATCAATATTTGGTTATGAGTTATGTGCGTTTTTTCTGATTTTCGGAAGGAAACCTTGTATGTGGGGTTTTCTAAGAGGGAACTTGAGTGGGAGCTATGATCAATTATGGACCGATCGGAAAAACAGTTCACAATATTATTTCTCCGTATATAAACAACACTTGTGCCAAACTTTATATGGATATTTTAATTTAGTAATGAGTTATGTGCGTTTTAGTTATTTTCAGGAGAAGACCTTGTATGGGAGCTATGACCAGTTATAGACCGATGGAAAAAAATTTCCTAGTAATATTTTTGTGTATATGATCAATACTTGTACCAAATTTTATATCGATGTCTTAATTAAGTAATGAGTTATGCGCGTTAAAAAGATTTTCGGTAGTGGACCTTGTATGGGAGCTTTGACCAAATATGGACCGATCGAAAAAAATCTTTCTTTGTAATATTTCTGTATATAAGAGCAATACTTGTACCAAACTTTATATCGTTATCTTAATTTAGTAATGAGTTATGCGCGTTTAACTGATTTTCGGGAGGGGACCTTGTATGGGAGCTATGACCAATTATGGAACGATCCAAAAAATCTTCCATTCTAATATTTCTGTATATAAGAAAAATACTTGTACCAAATTTTATATCGATATCTTAATTTAGTAGTAAGTTATGTGCGTTTAAGTGATTTTCGGTAGGGGATCTTATATGGGAGTTATGACCAATTATGGACCGATCCAAAAAAACTGTCATTTCAATATTTCTGTATATAAGAGCAATACTTGTACCAAGTTTTATATCGATATCTTGATACAGTAATGAGTTATGTGCGTTTAAGTGATTTTCGGGGGGGACCTTGTATGGGAGCTATGACCAAATATGGACCGATCCAAAGAAACTTTCATGGTTATATTTCAGTATATAAAAGCAATGGTTGTACCAAATTTTATATCGATATCTTGATTTACTAATGAGTTATGTGCGTTTAAGTGATTTTCGGGAAGGGACCTTGTATGGGAGCTATGAACAATTATGGACAGAAAGCTTTCATTGTAATATTTCTGTATATAAGATAAATATTTGTACCTAATTTTATATCGATATCTTAATTTAATAATGAGTTATGCGTGTTTAAGTGATTTTCGGGAGGGGACCTTGTATGGGAGCTATGACCAATTTTGGACCGATCCAAAAAAAACTTTCAATGTAATATTTCTGTATTTAAGAACAATACTTGTACCAAATTTTATATAGATATCTTAATTTAGTAATGAGTTATGCGCGTTTAAGTGATTTTCGGAAGGGGACCTTGTATGGGAGCTATGACCAATTATGGACCCATCCAAAAAAATTTTCCTCTGAAAAAATTCTATTGTCATAGAATTTTAATTTCTAAAATTTTATGAAGATATCGACATTAGGACGGAAGTTATTAACAAAAAACCAAATTTCGGGAATATGTACTTTTGTATGGCAGGTATATGAAATTGTGGACCGATTCTGTCAATTTTACGCAGAGATTAAACTCTTGTGTGGAAGCGAATGTGTGCCGATTTTTATGGAATTATCTTGCATAGTTTTCGAGAAAATTACATCAGAATGTGTAAAAAATGCCTATTTTTTCGAGGTTGTTTCAAATTTTGATTCATAACTTTTCCCGATGTGAAACGACTTTGCCAATTTTCAATACCAAACAACTTAGGAAAACAAAGAATATTTTGGGTGAATTTGGTTAAATTCTATTGCTTCGTTTTATCGTGAGCGTGTTTTACACATACAGACGGACAGACGGGCATAGCTAGATCGACTCAGAATTTGATAAGGACCCAGAATATATATACTTTGTTGGGTCTCAGATAAATATTTCTTGGTGTTACACACGGAATGACAAAGTTATATATACCCTCTATCACCACTGATGGTGGTGGAGGGTATAAAAATATTCCGAAATAAAGTTAAAAAACAAATCAAATGCTTTATTTTTTAAACAATCCCCATTTTTAACATACATACTGACTGGTGTAGGGTATCATATGGTCGGCTACGTCCGACTATACATTCATACTTGTTAAAAATGTATTTTTTGGATGTTTATTAATGATACTAGTCAATGAAAATATTAGTTAATAATTATATCTTAAAACATATTATAAACACTAACGGAAAATGAAAACAAGTAGGAAAGTATAGTCGGGCATGGCCGACCATATAATACCCTTCACCATGATTATATTTTTAAAATTTCTAAATGAGGCTTTATATAGGTCAAATATGGGCCGGTCCGCGGGAAATTTGGGAAAATGATATATTTTTAAATAACAGTTAGTTTTGTTGAGTTTCATTGCGATACAAATGGTTACAAGTCAATTTTAGACGTTTAAGACATTTTTTGAAGAGGGTTTTGTATGGGGGCTAGGGTCAAATAAGGGCCGATCCTTACGAAAATCTGCAGTGTCATTTATACTTATATAAAACTTATTAGAGCCAATTTTTAGAGAGATAGGAGAATATTTGACGTAATTATGGCATAAAAAATTCAAATCGGGAGGTACGATTGTATAGGGGCTAGGTGAAATAATGGACCGATTTCAACCATTTTCAATAGGCTTCGTCCCTGTGCCAAAAAACATGCTTGGTTCAAATTTCATCAAATTATCTTGAAAATTGCGGCCTGTATCTTGCGCACAAGGTTTACATGGAGAGCCAGCCAGCCAGCAGGACAGACGGACGGACATGTCTTAATCGACTCAGAAAATGATTCTGAATCGATCGGTATACTTTAAGGTATTGGACCAATATTTTTGTATGTTACGAACATCAGCACAAACGTATAATACCCTCCCCACTATAGTGGTGTAGGGTATAATAGTATGTCTAATTTTCAATACAAAAATTTACAACTTTTCTTTTTTTCTGCTTTAATAAAAATGAAATGTCAAAAAATAAAATATAAACAATTTTCGGTGTTTTAAATAGTTTAAAAGTGTCTCAAAAAAATAAAAAACATTAAGTTTAAGTGATAAGAAAAACTATTAAGTGCTAATATCCTTATAATTTCGCGAAGAAAATTTGAAGTTTTGTGTCAAAAGTACCTGTCAAAAAGTACCTAAGTCTACCTATTCTAGAATTCTAGAATTCTTAAGTCAACACAGTTGCAAATAGTCAGATTTAAAAATATTGAAAAAAATATTACATTTACATTTTTATTTTAATAGATTTCTTTAAATATTTTGCAACATAATTTATCTATAAACATTTTAGAAAAATGTATGTTGGCTTTTTAATCTGCAATATTGAAAAAATAAATAATGTATTTGAATTATTTTTTTCTTGTACCATACAAAAATTTACAACATTGTCTTTTTTCAGTATTAATTTCAAAAACAAAAATTTAATGTCAAAAAATAAAAAGTATTTTTTCGTTTGTAAAAAAATGATTCTTTTCGGGATATTAGGTTGATAGGAGGATGTGTACTACAACAAATCCGTAGAAGTACACCTAGGCCACAATCGGGCCTCTTGTGCGCTCTTTATCATGAGAGAAAAAAAAGAGGGAACTGAATGAATTATTTTTAGTGTTCAGAAACTCAGTATCCTGAACGTTATTTGAATGTATTTAAATTGTGCAAAAAATAATAAAATATAACTTTAAGTGATAAAAATACTTTAAAGTGCTATAAGCCACGACATTTTTACATGTGTGTTGGAGTTGCACAGAACTCGTCTGTGAGAAGAGCGTAACATTATTGTTGTAAAAAAACGTCGCTGTTTCATTTCTTGTTGTTCAGTGCACAAAACCAAAATAAATTTTTACAAAATTCTGATTTTTAATATTTTTTTACTAAAGCTATCTCTAATCAACATTTTTCATCTTACAAAAATTGATTTACTTTACAGTCGTTTTTTGATGACAAATAGTGTCACATTACAATTTTTGCAAACATATCTTAGCTGCTTTATTACCTTTCCAATGATATATATTGTATTAATTGTAGTGTGCTCTTGCATTACACACCACTGTACAAAAACATCAACACACACACGTACATACACATACACCGCACACTCCAAACATAAACAAAATCGATCAAGCTGCACTTGAATGAAATGTGACGAATGCTTAAAGGGATCATATTGGTGTGTGAGTGACATTATTAAAGTCACTCAATTCCCCAATTTGAAGACATCCTGATTGGTCAACTCTTCAAGTTGCAACTGTCGAAATTAGAACAAGTGCATGTATGGAATACGATTAAGCAAGATAGAATGTAAATTAGAATTAGAATAAGTTAGAATAGTAAAGAAGATATGTAAATTTTATATAAAAAGAGCCCCTTGGCCACAAATAAAACAGATTAAGATTAAGACTCAAATCGGCAACTACATTGCCTTGAATTTTATTCAGAAAATCTCCTTTTGCTCTTATTAAGGTAAGATCGGCAAAAGCAATAGCGTAGCCAACGGCAAACACTGCCGGTTACAAAACAAACTCTTTAATTAATTTACTTTTGTTATTTTGACAAACCACCACATGGCGATCCTGCCAATCTAAAACCAACCCACTTGATCCTGCCAATCTAAAACCAACCCACTTGATCCTGCAAATCTCGATCCTGCCCACTTAATCTTGACCATGCAATCTCGATCTTTACATGGAAGAATATGTACCTTTGGGCATAACAGAAGACATTCCTTAATACGCCCCAGCCAGATTAGGACCTCAAAAACTAACTTTGGAGGAATACAGTAGAAGACAGGAAAGGTTAAAAGATGACAAATTGACAACAATCCCAAAGATAGACACCAGAATAAAAAAAAAAGAGAGGTGGACGTCTGGTCAGATTAAAAAAAAAATTAGCAGAAAACCTTAGAATTGTCAGAGACGAGCAAAACCCAATTGCATGGGAAAAAGCTCAAGAAATTTGGACAGAGATAGATAAAATTAAGATAGAGATAAAAAAATGGGAATACCTCAAAGTAAAGAGGTAACAGTGGAAGAGAATATAATCAATAATAATAATTAATCAGAAAATAAAGAGGAGATTGATAAAAAATTCTTTTTAATAATAATTGCAATTATTATATTCATAGTATATAGAATAAATAAATATTTTAAAGATTATGTCAAGAAAAGGGTGGCTACTGTTAATAATAACCCTGTTAATAGCAATGCTATAACAGATATATAAAAGATTATATATATAAAAAAAATTTTTGTAATAAAATAAATAGAAAATATATATGTGTAGTAGTATGTAGTAATAAATATATGATTTATGGAGGAATTTGTGAAAAAATAAAAAGATATTTGGGCAAATCTAAAGAAAAATCCCAATAGAAAATATACAAAAAAGACTATAAAGGAAAAATTAGATATTATAGAAGATATTAAAGAAGGTTTTCAGACAGCATTAGAAATAGAAGGTGACACTGAGAACACAGTTGCACTGAAAATAGAATTTAATAATTTATGTAAAACAATATTAGAATTTTTAAACAAGGCCCAAATGCAAGAAGAAAAGGAATTCATCATGGCGGCATTTAGTTTGGAAACATCTTCCAAAACTCTCCCATTATTCTCAGGAAATTTCAACAAACTAGAATGTTTTATGGTGACAGGTGATCTCATATATAAGACATTATCAGAAGTAGCTAAAAAAGATTTCCTTTAGTACGTTTTCCATGCGAAACTAACTTCAAATGTTAGAACGGCTATTGGTGTTGTTGCTGTGCCTGAGACTTTTGACGCATTGAAGAGTGCTTTACAGCAAAGATACAGAAATAACAAGACAATTCCACAACTACAGGATAGGTTAAACAATTTATACCAAAGAAATTTAACGGTAAATAACTACAGGGACAGATTGACTGATATAATAGATAACCTTAATAAATTAGGAGTTGAAGAGTTGGGAAATGATGCCACAGAACCGGATAAAAATGTAATAATTACCCTGAATAATAAACTAGCCCTTGAATCATTTAAAAGGGGCATAAATGACAATTTAAAAACAGTAATTTTTGCTGCACGTCCCAAAAATCTTCAAGAAGCAACAGAACTTGCTCTCGAATTAGAAAATGAGCAAAAAACAAACCCAAGAGAGGTTATAGGCAAACCAATAACTTTAGACCAAATAGACAAGATTTTAATAATAACAATTATAGGTCTAATAATAATAATAATAATAATAATTATAGACCAATTAACAACAATTATAGACAGAATAACAACAATTACAGACCGAATAACAACAATTTCAGACAAAACAATAATATCAGGACAAGTAGCAATAACAACAGTTTTAGGTCAAATAATGACAGTAACACAAATATTAGGAAAAGCAATTTTAACAACAGAAATAACAGTAATACAACTAGGAATAATAATAACAGCACTAACAGAGACAGAAGATATATAGTGCAATAAACGACACGGGAAACATGGAAGGCTCGGAATACGAGAATATTCCGGAAAGCCAAAATTGAGGATTTTTAAATTAACTGAAAATAATACAAATTTCATTACTGTCACATACAAAAATAAAACATTAACATTTCTTGTCGACACAGGTGCCGACATATCACTATGCCGT
>NC_060951.1:16206275-16242097 GCF_022045245.1 Lucilia cuprina
TATGTAATTATGGCATTTCTTTTCCCTCTAATTTTGTTAATAAAGTTCATTTATTTTTATACAATTTAACTAAAATATTGGGATATGAGATTTATCATAATTAAATATAAAATGCATTGAGATCCATTATTAAATAAATTTTAGATTTAATCTAATAATTTCAAGCGTTTTTTTATTCTATTTAATCGACGTACGTTCGATTCACCAACTAAATCTTGAGAAGTAGAAGTTTCAGGATTGGAACCAAATAGTGGAACCAAATATACCGTTGGTATATTTGGTTCCACTTCCTTAACGTCCAGAGTTGACGTTTTAGCCTTGCTGGTGGTTTGTTAGACTTATGATGCGGATGATAGCTCTCCATCAAAGGACAACTTTGAACACTAGTTGAATTTTCTACTTTGCTTTGTTTTTCTCTGACCGACGGTTCGACAATCATCTCACCAACGCGTCTGGAAACTATATTCACAATAGGTATCTATCTTGTCGTGATTCGATGTTTATATTTGGTCAAGGAGAGTGGTAGCAGTGCCGAGGGCCTGGATGACTATCCAGTGTATAAAGACGCCAGTTGCAAAGAGCTCCTCTCAGCGTCAGGGCAAAGCGCGGTTATTATTTATTTGCCTAGTTCACGTACGCCTTCACTGTGGTGATCGTCCGTCTGTAAGTGTTTTCTCGTGGGATCCAAATAGAGAACGAAAAGTAATAGAACAAATAAGGGTGAGAGTATGGACATGATGGAAGGGGTGGTCGACCTGTTAGGTGGAGACAATTCAAACGTCACGGTCAATGAGGATGATAGGAGTGTGACATTACATGGGGGGACGGTGACGTTACTCTTACAGACCAGAATTGTTTAACATGAGGTTGACTGATTTAGGCCTGGAGGGCCTTCTGGAGATGTTTTGATTAAACCGGTGCCACACAAAAGTTGGCGAATTTGTCTCCGTCTGATGACGGGAAGGAAAGCTATGAGCTATCTAGTGCAGTAACTTTTCCAGGCATGAGAGAGCAACCTAAGTGGTGGACCAAGGAACTTAGAATTCAATGGTCGACTCTTAGGAAACTGTTCAATAGTGCCAAGCTTACAGGTCAAGAAATTGACTGAAACAACTATAAAATGTGTTTCAATAGGTACGGAAAGATGATCAATAAAACGTAAAGGTGTGCCTCATTGGCACTCCTCAAGCGCCCTTGGACATTATTCTATACGTATCACCCAAAAAGCATTTGGATAGAAATTGTTGGCAAGGTTTACACTAGATTGTGAATTGGGCTAATGTATTGATACATTTGTATGTATATGGTATGCAATTATGTAATTATGGCATTTCTTTTCCCTCTAATTTTGTTAATAAAGTTCATTTATTTTTATACAATTTAACTAAAATATTGGGATATGAGATTTATCATAATTAAATATAAAATGCATTGAGATCCATTATTTAATAAATTTTAGATTTAATCTAATAATTTCAAGCGTTTTTTTATTCTATTTAATCGACGTACGTTCGATTCACCAACTAAATCTTGAGAAGTAGAAGTTTCAGGATTGGAACCAAATAGTGGAACCAAATATGCCGTTGGTATATTTGTTTCCACTTCCTTAACGTCCAGAGTTGACGTTTTAGCCTTGCTGGTGGTTTGTTAGACTTATGATGCGGATGATAGCTCTCCATCAAAGGACAACTTTGAACACTTCTAGTTGAATTTCTACTTTGCTTTGTTTTTCTCTGACCGACGGTTCGACAATCATCTCACCAACGCGTCTGGAAACTATATTCACCATAGGTATCTATCTTGTCGTGATTCGATGTTTATATTTGGTCAAGGAGAGTGGTAGCAGTGCCGAGGGCCTGGATGACTATCCAGTGTATAAAGACGCCAGTTGCAAAGAGCTCCTCTCAGCGTCAGGGCAAAGCGCGGTTATTATTTATTTGCCTAGTTCACGTACGCCTTCACTGTGGTGATCGTCCGTCTGTACGTGTTTTCTCGTGGGATCCAAATAGAGAACGAAAAGTAATAGAACAAATAAGGGTGAGAGTATGGACATGATGGAAGGGGTGGGCGACCTGTTAGGTGGAGACAATTCAAACGTCAGGTCAATGAGGATGATAGGAGTGTGACATTACATGGGGGGACGGTGACGTTACCCTTACAGACCAGAATTGTTTAACATGAGGCTGACTGATTTAGGTCTGGAGGGCCTTCTGGAGATGTTTTGATTAACGGTGCCACACAAAAGTTGGCGAATTTGTCTCCGTCTGATGACGGGAAGGAAAGCTATGAGCTATCTAGTGCAGTAACTTTTCCAGGCATGAGAGAGCAACCTAAGTGGTGGACCCAGGAACTTAGAATTCAATGGTCGACTCTTAGGTAACTGTTCAATAGTGCCAAGCTTACAGGTCAAGAAATTGACTGAAACAACTATAAAATGTGTTTCAATAGGTACGGAAAGATGATCAATAAAACGTAAAGGTGTGCCTCATTGGCACTCCTCAAGCGCCCTTGGACATTATTCTATACGTATCACCCAAAAAGCATTTTTTAGCGGGCGTTGTGGCTAGGAATCTGCTAAGACTCTACGAGCCTTCTTTAATTAAACCTTCGCGTGAGCCATACGAAAATTCTGTACGAAGTAGGTATATTTGATATTACGACTCTGGACTTCGACGAAACACCTCTTATAGAATTTCCAACTAGGGAGATTGGCTTGTATCCGATAGACAGTTTTAATTAACGAATTTTTTCTTCGTACTTGTAAAAAGTACGGGAACAGGAAATAATAAATTTCTCTTTCAATAAATAAAAAATTTCAAAATTTTTTTGTTTTCAATGTACTTATTTAACAAATAATTTTTTTGACAATTGTTTCTATTTCTGGCTAAAACTATGACAAGTTCAGGCAGAGAGATTATTATTTCACAATTTTGTTCTCTTTTACAATTTCTGGTAAAAACATGTAACATTACAAGTAAAGGAACACATCTTTTATATGAAAAAGAGTTTAAAATGACTATAGCATTTATATTTAGTTACAATTGCATTAAAATAATTATTTAATTTATTAGAATAAAATTACATTCGATTTACTTTTCATCAGATTGGATTGTACTTGGTCTTAAAACGAGAAAAATTATGCGAATTCATTTTTAAACGAGACATTTACTCGGATTCGGTTTACAGAACAGACAGGACTATGTTATATTATTTGTTTTTTAATTACTAAATAAATAAATAAAACAACTCTGTTACGTTGTTTTTTAATGCAAAATTTCTTAGACACTGATTTTCTGCAAGATGTTTTATATGGAGGATAGAGTCAAATATATGCCGATCCTCGTTAAACTTAAAGAAAGGATTTGTTTTTAAGATTTAAGAATTTTTTATCCATCCCTGCATAATTTCTCACACAACTTTTTGCTTAAAAAATTCCACTTTCTGATTAGGTTCTATAAATCAACTTTTTGTCAAAAAAGTCGAAGTCGACTATTTTGTTCCAAAAAAGTCGACTATCGAATTTGGAAATAAAAGTTGAAAAAAGTCAAAAAGTTGAAAAGTCGATTTTCTGATTAGGTTCTTTAAATCGCATTTCGAATAACAATCAACTTTCTGTCAAAAAAAGTCGAAGTCGACTATTATAAGGTAGTGTCATCAGCGAATTAAGAATACCAAGCGAAATCGTTATATATGCATTTTTTATATGTAGCAAGATATATTCATTATAAGGTAGTGCCGTCGGCGGATTCAGAAAAAAAACAATCAGCTGCTCTGTTAACAAGAAAACAGCTATCAAGAAAAACAGATGACAAATAAATCAAAGCAAATTTCTATTTCACAAAAACTGTTTATAAATTTGAATCTGTCTATAATTTGTTTTTATGCTTAAACACTTAGCTTAATACCACAAAAATATACCCTAATTACAAAATTTCACTTTAATCACAAATTTTATATATACACAATGAAACCAGTTTAACATTAACAAAATGAAAACAAAGTTTGACATTTACAAAATGTAAACAAAGTTTGACATTAATTATACACCACGGTGAAAAATGAACATAGTAGCAAAAAACGATCAGCTGTTCTGATAACACTACCTTATAATTAATATATCTTGGTGACGCCTTTGTATACCCTGTGGCATGGCGAAACTAATAAGGTGAAGTCATTCATCAGCTGTAGATGTTTTTTTTTTTTTTGTCAACGGAAATTTAGCCCGAAGCTGTCAAACTCCATATAAAAAAAATATATCTCAAACCCGACGCTGTCAAACTCTATATATAAAAAATTTCATGAATTCGCTGCAAAATTAAATAACTTTACCATGACGAAACTAATAAGGTGAAGTCGTTTATCAGCTGTAGATTGTTTTTTTTTGCCACAGAAATTTAGCCCGAAACTGTCAAACTCCATATAAAAAAAATTCTCTCTCAAACCAAACGCTGTCAAACTACATATCAGAGCTTCGAATTAATCAATTCAATTTGAGCTTAATTCACCAAAATCTGAATTAGGAAATATAAAGTTTAATCTTCCAATCCTTTTTTAATTCTATAGCTTAATTCAAAGACTTTCAGTTTCTTTTAATACATTCATATACTGAATTCATTCATGTTTGAATTACATTCTACTTTGAATGATTAAATTTTTGTTTAATTCAAATCTACTCCAAATTGAATTACGATATTTTTCTTAAATTCATTTTGTAGTAGACTAAATGAAAAATCTTTCCTTTGCAGCCAGAGTGTTGTATCTCAAAAACTAAAATTTCAACTTAAAAGGTTTATAAATTTTTTGCGTATAAGTTTTAAATAACCTAGTTTACAGTTGGTATTTGTAAGTGTGTATAATAAGAATGATAATTCTGACTAATAATAATCTCAAGTTGTGGGCACAAGAAAATATTTCTACATTTCTATAACAATATTGCTGAAAATAAAGATACATAATATTAATGTACAATATACAAACATTCATACATATTATGTGACAATAAGTTTATGATTATAAAACATAACAAGTCTGTTGAAGTTTGCTCAGAACAGAATCGGTCCCTAGCGCTAAAGAATCAGCCACGGAACGCCTTTTGGGGTGCTAAGTTTTCCTTTTCAAACCTTTTAAAAACTTTAACTTAGAGGGACTCTGATTAATAGTAGTATTTTTTAATTTGAAATTTCAAATTTGAAATATTTATAATTCTGTTTATACGTATATGTTCAAACTTTTTTCGAATGGAAATTATATTTGGAAAATATTATTAAAATTTTCCAAAAACTTTATAATTTTTTAAAATAACTTTAAAAATTTTTTTAATAAATTAAATTTTATCTATAATACAGGGCTAGTTTTTTGTTTAATCATTAGCTTAAATTAAAATACAAAATTGTATTTGTAAAATACAAAATAAAATTTCTACAAACATAAGCCCCCTAATGTATATACATTTTTATTTAAAAATTTTTCTTGGCTTAAGTCGGTTTTAGTGACATTTTTCAAATCACGTCGAAAATTTCACCACTAATAGAGAGTTCGTTTGTAAGTGAAATGACGTAAAAATTTTTTGTCGGCCACGCCTACTTTAGGGTGGGCAGGCCTCTAAAGTTCAAAATATTTATGGTTATATCTCAAAAAATATACATTTGTTTGGACCGATATATATCAAATTAAAGGTATTTCAAAGACCTTTCCAATGAAATGAAACATGAAAAGAACCCATTATAGGTCAATTTTGGGAAACATAATTTTTGACCCGATATTTTTGAGGTTTATCTAAAAAATCGGGAAAAATGCCTTTATAGGTAAGTATATAAATTAGATTAGCCAAGATATTGAGCTTTTTATTAAGGTATAATATGTTTTTGTAAGTATTATAGTTGTTGGACATAACATAGAGGAGAAAATCCTTGCTCCCGGCCGTAGGCCGGCTATTCAGGAAATCTTTATTAACCCATTAACCGCCAAAATAAATCCAGAAGCGATAATTAACAAAAGAGTTTATTTTTTAATTCATTGTATACAAAATTAATATAAAAGTATGAGAAAATTTAAAAAATATATAAAGGGGTGGAGTAGGGAGGGTATACTCAACTGAGTACAGCGGCAGGTTATAGGTGAAAAATTTCAAAACATTGTTTTTCAATGCATAATATTTTTAATAATTTCTTGTATTGCCAGAGAACTCTTGCATGACATAAAACACATTTTAATTGCTTTTCCAACTTTTGGGGTAGTGGCCTATACCATCTTGGGGTAACCCTAGGACAAATGATGATGAAAGTCGAGCTTTAGTTTGGGCGTTTTGACGTAAATAGTACCCTGCAATTGAACGTCGGAATAAAAGTTGATCCATGCTATCGCTATGACTCATTACATATAACCGACAAGCGTTTGCAATGGCCATATCCATTATATAGCTAAACGACGCCCACCAACATTTCTTACCACGAATGGCAATTCTGTAGAGTCCAATAGACTGGTCCATCTCATCTTCTCCTCCCATATGTTTGTTATACATATGATTAAAAAACTTTTGGTATATTGACATCAATTTTTTGTCGTTGTGTAGAAGACCAACGTTTTACTGCTCCTAATGGTTCTATTGTGTCATATTCGGTTGCCATTGTACAGACGCTGTTGTCTTTCCATTTCACCAAAAGAATTTCATTTTGCTTGTCAAACTTATAGTCGTATGACCCCCGCTTTTCTTTTTTCATTTCTTTCGAACTTCGTAATGGACACTTTTTTGTTCTACTCTCTCTAATTGTTCCAGTCGCACGAAATCCTTTTTCTTTGAGATCCACAAAGTTATCAAAAATACTTCATGCGATGCTGAGTTAGTCTCAATTTTCTCCAGCAATTAGTTTACCAATCTTGACCTTAAGGGATCAGTAGAAATTTCCTCCGATTTTCCACAATAAAAATCGAAAGTGTAGCAATATCCAGTGGAACTAGCTGCTACCCAGTTCTAAAACCAAATCGTACTGGTTTTCCACATAAAAAATTGCTTAGCAGGGTGATGGCCAAAATAATTTACCATAGACTCATCAATTGAAATGTGCTCGATCAATACACCCACTGAAGAACTTTTTTCATTACAACATCTTTTGTACTCTAGCTTTTGAATCACAACACAACTTATTACTGTTTAATCTTACACTAAAGAACTTTAGTCAAGGCACTCAGTACCAGTAAAATTGATACATTCATATTTTGGGAATCCCTGTCTTACATAGGTGAGCATTTACTTTTTTGTAAGCACAATAGTGTTAGCACATTTTGTATATGGATTCCGCTGCTGTACTCAATTGAGTACAGTTGCATTTAAATAAGTATAACTTTGTAAAAGCTAATTGCAAAACATTTGTTTTTACATATTACACACAAAGTATACAGAGATGTCACTTTTGACATTTGAAAAAGTCTAAAATCAGCTTTTGTTTGATTTTGAAATTGTTTGGTGAGAAGAGGTATATAAAATACAGCTAAAAAAAAACATTGAATTCGTTTTGTGCGAAAGAGAGGGAAATAGCTTTTTGCTCGTGACGTCTCTGTATACCCTGTGATATTACATATAAACAGAATGGACACTTTTTTGTTCTATTCTCTCTAATTGTTCCAGTCGCACGAAATCCTTTTTCTTTGAGATCCACAAAGTTATCAAAAATACTTCATGCGATGCTGAGTTTGTTTTTTTACATATTACATATAAACAGAAATGCTTGCTTTTAAAAAATTAAAATAAAAAAAGAAATTAACAAAACTGAAAAGGCAAAAAAATAAAAAAGTCTGTGCTTATCTGGCCACACCAATTTTGTATAAGTTTAAGAGTCCATTTTGTGACAGTTGATATATATAGCGAGATTTGGTTATTATTTTAACTGGAATTATGTTTCTTTTTTGCTAAAAACCCAAAAAATTGCAAAAACTTTTAAAAAATTTTGCCCAATGAATACCCGTACTCAATTGAGTACGGCGGCGCCAAATGGGTTAAGCAAAGCCGGTGTTGGACATACCATAGAGGAGAAAATCTTTGCGCCCGACCGGTTATATAATCCTCTTTCGGAAGGTCCGCATGACACAAACATACAAATGTTCGACTCTCACGAGGAACTATTTTCTTCATCAGGGGAATCTGACAACTCTGATGATATGTAAATTAAATTATAAAATAAATGGTTTTTGAAAACAAATATCTCTTTCATTTGATTAGATACAGAAATGATTTATACCTTAAATAAAAGCTTAATTCATTGGCTATTAATATTATTTTTTTATAAATTTTGATTAGATTTAAAATATTGAATTAAGTCTTAACAATTTTAAACATTTGCTGCATATACAAAGTAAATTAATAAAATAGCTACCTCTATTGTTGTACAACAACATCTACAACAAACACATGTATTTTGTTTTTGGAAATATTCAAGAATGTGTCAAAATAAAATTTAACAAAAATTTCCGTTAACAACAATGTGAACAGAACATATACTTTTAAGTTGAAAATATTTAGAATTTAATTATATTATTTTATATTATACAATTTATAACACTTTTAAACTACTTTTTCAACTTTTTACAAATTTTAACTAATAGCAAAACACAATTTCAAAATTGGGACATAAACAATGTGAACAATTTTAAAAAACAAATTTTGACAACTAATTTCATTTATCTAGTTAAAAAAATAGCTGTTCAAGTAATGCTATCAAGGCGAATGCTATCAAGGCGAATTCAGAATTTGTCCACGGAAATTTAGCCCGAAACTATCAAACTCCATATAAAAAAATTCTGTCTCAAACCCGACTCTGTCAAACTACATATCAGAGCTTCGAATTAATCAATTCAATTTGAGCTTAATTCACCAAAATCTGAATTCAGAAATATAAAGTTTAATCTTCCAATCCCTTTTTTAATTCTCAGGAATTAATTCAATAGCTTAATTCAAAGACTTTCAGTCTCTTTTAATACATTCATATACTGAATTCATTCATGTTTGAATTACATTCTACTTTAAATGATTCAATTTTTGTTTAATTCAAATCTACTCCAAATTGATTTACGAATTTTTTCTTAAATTCATTTTGTAGTAGACTAAATGAAAAATCTTTTTTTTTGCAGCCAGAGTGTTGTATCTCAAAAACTAAAATTTCAACTTAAAAGGTTTATAAATTTTTTTCTACATAAAAAAGTTTTTGCGTATAAGTTTTAAATAACCTAGTTTACAGCTGGTATTTGTAAGTGTGTATAATAAGAATAATAATTCTGACTAATAATAATCTCAAGTTGTGGGCACAAGAAAATATTTCTATTTTTTAGTTATAACAATATTGCTGCAAATAAAGATACATAATATTAATGTACAATATACAAACATACATACATATTATGTGACCATAAGTTTATGATCATAAAATATAACAAGTCCGTTGAAGTTTGCTCAGAACAGAATCGGTCCCTAACGCTAAAGAATCAGCCACGGAACGCCTTTTGTGGTGCTAAGTTTTCCTTCTCAAACCTTTTAAAAACTTTAACTTAGAGGGACTCTGATTAATCGTAGTATTTAAGTATTTTATTGCATTTACTGCAGTATAAGGATTTATACGCTTTAAAGTAAGTTTTCATTATCATTCCATATCATATCAATACATAATACATTTGAAAATTTAAATTACAAAATAAACAAATTATAATTTATTTGACAAATTTTAAAACATGTGTATATTAGGAAGTTCAAATAAATGTTTAATTTGAAAATAGTTCTTAAATAATACATACATATGTATATCAGTTGTTATATTTGGTTTCGTATAACCTTTCTTGTTAGCTTTTGCCTAGGAACCACATAATGTTTATCACCGATGGATTCATCAGATGAAAATTCTAATTCACTCATGAAAACAATAATTTTGGAAATATATTTTTTAATTTGAAATTTCAAATTTGAAATATTTATAATTCTGTTTATACGTATATGTTTAAACCTTTTTCTAATGGAAATTATTAAAATTTTCCAAAAACTTTATAATTTTTTAAAAAACTTTAAAAATTTCTATAATAAATTAAATTTTATCTATAATACAGGGCTTGTTTTTTGTTTAATGATTAGCTGAAATTAAAATACAAAATTGTATTTGTAAAATACAAAATAAAATTTCTACAAACAAAAGCCCCCTAATGTATATACATTTTTATTTAAAAATTTTTCTTGGCTTAAGTCGGTTTTAGTGACATTTTTCAAATCACGTCGAAAATTTCACCACTAATTGAGAGTTTGTTTGTAAGTGAAATGACGTAAAAATTTTTTGTCGGCCACGCCTACTTTAGGGTGGGCAAGCCTCTAAAGTTCAAAATTTATATGTCGAAAAATATACATTTGTTTGGACCGATATATATATATATATATATATATATATATATATATATATATATATATATATATAATATATATATAATATTATATATATATATATATATATATTATATAATATATATATTATATATATATAATAATATATATATATATATATATATATATATATATAAATATATATTATATATATATATATATATATATATATATATATATCAAATTAAAGGTATTTCCAATGATATGTAACATGATATACCAAAAAGAACTCATTATAGGTCAATTTTGGGAAAAATAATTTTTGACCCGATATTTTTGAGGTTTATCTAAAAAATCGGGAAAAAATGCCTTTATAGTTAAGTATATAAATTACATTGTTTAAAAGCCAAGATATTGAGCTTTTTATTAAGGTATAATATATATATATATATATTCATTGGCTATTAATATATAAAAAATTATAATAGTATTATATAGACATTTTTCCGATTTCTTTTAGATGAAAAAAAAGTCGAGTCAAAATATATATTTTCCGGAAAATACCCATAGTCGGTCCATATTTTAGTATCATGTTATATATCATTTTTAATACCTTTAATTTGATGTAAAATTTTTTATTTTAAACAAAACAGTTTTCGAGATATACACAAAAATGTATAAAACTTTGGAGCCCCACAACTAATTTAATTTATCTAGTTAAAAAAAACTGTTCAAGTAATGCTATCAAGGCGAATTCAGATAATGTGGTGGCAGTTCTGTAACAACAACATTTTACAATTATTTTGTTTTTGCATTTGGTTTACGTAGATGTCAAAAACCATAACTACCGCAAATTCATATGATGAAAAAATTTTGTAAAATGTTTACATTTTATTAAAAAAATAAAGATAAAGATATCAAAATTTGTGCGGAAAATATATTCTAAATTGAGTAATGTTTGTTTCAAATGAAAAAAGATTAATTTGCTAAATTTAAGTGAGTGCCCGAAGTTAAATAAAACTTAATTTTTTGTGAAAAATAAACATGAAAATATTACATTACGAATGAATGAATATATGTTGCGAATAGATAATTCTACTCCGGCGGAGTAATTTTCAATATTTGGCCATAATGTAGCAGCCGCCGGACGGGTGAATACCTCATATGGGTTTTGTTATAGAAGGAATTCCTTTTTTAGTTAATCTTTTTATCTACATATGTATATATATACATATATATGTACATATATAACAAAACCCATATGAGGTATTTACCCGTCCCGCGGCTACTACATTACTCCGCCGGAGTTGAATTTTCCATTCGCAACAAATATTCATTCATTCGTAATATATTTTCATGAATATGTACTTCTTATGTTTATTTTTCACAAAAAATTAAGTTTTACTTAACTTGAGGCACTTACTTAAATTTTGCACATTAAGCTGCCGGGATTGAATTTTTTGTTTGAAACAAACATTATACAATTCAGAAAATATTTTCCTCACAAATTTTAATATCTTTATCTTTATTTTTTAATATAATATAAACATTTTACAAAACATTTTTCATCAAATGAATTCGCCGTACTTATGGTTTTTGACATATACGAAAACCAAAAGCAAAAACAAAATACATGGGAAATGTTGTTTCAGAACTTCCACCACCTTACCTGAATTCGCCTTATTGTTGTTGTAGAACTGCCACCACCTTATCAAAATATTAGCCTTGCCCTGTGGCATGGCATAATAAAGTGTGCACTGCCCTGTTGTTAATATTGTATGTAAAAGTTTTTTATAAATAAATTCAACAATAAAGTAATAAAAAGCAAAGTAAAAACGCATATATTAATTTAAATCAGGTTGTTTTCTTTGTGGCCATATAGCTATAGGATTGTCCATGAGTTATCAAATTTGAAAAAGGTTTTTATTAATATTATAGAAACCAAAGTAAAATATATTCTTATTTCTTAATTGTAGCTACTATGGATTTGGACATCAAGCAGAAGTTAATCGATACACTTTTGTCTGATAATAGTACTTTTGAAATAAGTAACAAAATTGTACATAACTTATCAACACATTTTGCTTTCGAATATAAGTGGCATGAGATGGAAAATATAATAAAAATGTTTGTTTTGTATTTTGAAAGTCAACTTTTAGATAAAAATGAAAACAGATTTTTTCAACAATTGAATGAAACTGCTGCAAGAATGCTATATGATGAATCAATTAATATTAAAAATGTAATGCCACTAACAATGTATATATTAAGGTTCTCTACTTTTATAAAAATGGAGTTATTTTTGATAACATATTAAACTTTGCCAAGAAATGTAATATTGGTATTGAACTACTTTCCTATAAAGAACAATATTTAAGTATAAACCGGAAAAAAATGTATGCGATAACGGAGCGTATCTTTCTTCTCCCTTTGTCAAATATAGAAAATGCCATTCAAAGAATTATAATGAATGTTAGCTTCGAAATTTTAGGTTATATTTTCTGTGAATATCCAAGTAGTATGTATTTTGATAAATTTACTATCTTAGGAGATATTATATGTAATGAAATTAAAAACTCTGGAAAATCTGTCAACAATTTTTTAATTCCATCGATTTTACTTGTTTCATGTTCAGAAATCGGAAAACCACTATATGAGAAATGTTTAAAAAACCACCAGTTTTGTTCAAGTTTAAATATATTTTTCAAAAATTATTTAAGAAATTTAATGAATTTAATAAATAATAAACCATCTTATAATGTATGCGGAAAATATTACGCATTTTCACATATCATATACATGCAGTTTATTAAAAAGAATAAAACTAATTTCGATTTTTTAAAGGATTTAAATTCTTATGAAAATAAATTCATTAACGAATATTTATCGTACATAAATATCTTATATATTTAATTAAAAATATGTATTTTATTATTATATATTTTGTATCCCATGTTACACTTTTAAATATCGTCACCTGAAACACAAATGATACTAAACTAAAATTCAAAATCGATTTGATTAATTCCAATGAAAACAAATGTGTTGTAAAAAGACAAAGTTGTTTTTTGTACTTTCAGGACGGCGTTTTAAAGTTTAAAAATCGAATAAAATACTATAGTGAAATACATTAAGATTTTGTAAAGTTTTTATTTGATGAAAAATTTACACAATATAGACCATTAAGTGAAAACAGGATTTTTACATATATTGAGATGTACTTTTTCGTTTTTGTCACAGAAATGTCTGGCCTCTCCCAAAACAAAAGGCTCTATCTCCAAAAGCTTATTGAATGTGCAATTTAAATAGTTTTTGCTTCTACAATAAGTATATTTTTTTTCAAAAAAGGCAAGTAAATTTTAGTCATTTCCAGACTATTGAAAGCTAATAAACTCTAGTGATATATAAGTATTTTTTTTTTTTATTTTCATGGTTCACTTTTCTCATGGCATGCATAAATTGTAGATTTTTATGTTAAACTTGTAAAAAAATAAAGAAAACTTGTGATTGTTAATGGAACCGCATATAATTTGGTTCAAATAAAAGGACCTGGAAAATAAGTCCAAAAAAGATTGCAAACGGGAACTTTATGTACCTAAGTAGTGTAACCTCCATATGATACCCTACACCAGTCAGTATGTATGTTAAAAATGGGAATTATTTAAAAAAATAAAGCATTTGGTTTGTTTTTTTAACTTTATTTCGGAATATTTTTACTTTTTTTTGGCAAAAAAAGAGATTTTTTTAAGAGGGCTCAAAGGGGAGTAGGGCAAAATATGGCCCTAGCCTTAAAAATGTTGGTAGGGGGAGTTAAGTCTTCTTCAATATTATTTATGTAGAATTTAAAAGTGTTATTAGTGTTGTGTGAATTTTGACCTTTAAGTCATTTTCTGAAGGGGAGTTTGTATGGGGGATAGGGTCAAATGAAGCCCGATCATTACAAAAATCGGTAGTGTCATTTAAAGTTTTATAAAATTAAGTTTTGTCGACTTTTGCTTACATAATAGATCATTTAAATTAATTATAAGCCAAAAGGCCCTTTTTGGGGGGTACGGTTGTATGGAGGCTAGTCGAAATAAAGGACCGATTTTAACCATTTTCAATAGGCTTCGAGAAGCGTGTGTGCCAAATTTCATCCAATTATCTTGAAAATTGCGGGCTGTACCTTGCGCACAAGGTTTACATGGACAGCTAGACGGACGGACGGACATTGCTTAATCGACTCAGAAAATGATTCTAAGCCGATTGGTATACTTTAAGGTGGGTATAGGACGAAATTTTTGTATGTTACAAACATCAGCACAAACCCAATATACCCTCCCCACTAAAGTGGTGTAGGGTATAAAAGAGCTTTCCAACATATATCATAGGAAAGTCCTAAATGTTCTTTATAAACAAAAAAACAAAACACTTTTACCCTGCTGTTTAATTTAAAATTGATTTAACTACCTTTTTGAAATACTATTTATAACAACGTTAGAATCCTATAATGCTTCCCTTTTTCAACTTTGTTGGAAGATTCTAGCGAGTAACCGCTAACCATGCTAAAATATTGTTTGCCACCAAATTTATGCTTATTTCGTTTGACATTATAAATCACTTTTGATTTGTCTACGACACAAGCACTACGTGCAATTACATTTATAAAACCATCTACTTCTACGAGGTAATATTTTGGTTTAAATAAAAAGAGATCTTCACCTCTAATAAATTTGAAATACACATTTGTTTTATTTTTATATAAAATCTTGGGAAACTTGTTGGAGCTGAACACCTGCAATCGGTATTATATACATACGTATTATACTTCAGTTGAATGGTATATCAGAGACCTTTCCACTGATAACCATTTTAGTTAATTAGTAATTTTGCTATTCTCTTGGATATTATTAAAATTTTTATTTTCAAGAAGTATTATTTTTTAAACTAACATAACTCCAGCAAATATTGTCTACAAACTGTAAGTGAGTTGAGGTACTGTTATATACGTAGATATGTTTTAGAGATAACGATACTTAAAAAAAGTCAAAGAAGAAATACAAAATTTACCTTGGTATTTAATGGGTTAATGCTACAAGTTACAGTATACATCAATTAAAAGGCATTTCAGAGACCTATGCATATCGACCATATCAAATAATAAGCAAGGATTTCTATGCAAATGCATATTTTTAGTCAGTAACTCAAAATTCTTTTCATATAATTTCATGAGTTTGATACAAAATGGATTGATTTGTTGTTGCATATTTTATTATAAATGCATAAATTGCATTTTTTACTTTAAATTGCATATATTTTGCATATTTCTGAATATTTCTAATTTTTTCGAAAGAAATTGTTTTGTTTTCTCTGTATTTCATATTTTTAAAAGAAATTTGGTAATTACATATTTAGATTTTTTTTTAAATAAATATCAGCAAATTTCGATTTAGCAACAAAATACTAGGTTCTGTGAAATACAATTTTACATAGTTTTATTTAGTTTTTAAAACCACAGTTGTTGGAAGGTATTTTGAGTTTGTGCTGCTAGTTGTAACGTCGAAAATATTGGCCCTTATGTATCAATTGAGTCTGTTCATCTCTGCATCCATAAAAAAACTTGATGTAATTTTGTTCTTACATCTCTATCACTCCATAATTTACTTAAAAACATTAACAAACGATAAAATTAGAATTGCTATTAAGCTTTCCACTTTCAGAAATTAAATTATACTATTTAAAATTGTTTCTTAGTCTTTAAATTTGTCATTCTCGAGGTGGTGGTCTTATAGTACTAAAAAACCTGTACATTTGTTGTCTAAAACTAAAGATCTGAATATCTATTAAATTGTGCATATTTTTTACATTTTTAGAGCATATTTTCCCATTTTATAGTGCATATTATAAGTGCATGAAAATCCTTGCCTTATAATTACATACGATAAAAATCAAAATTTACGGAAAAATAAAATTTTAAACTTAAATAACTCCTGCATATGATGGGTAGGAAATCCCCAAATGTTATCTACAAACTTTCATGTAAAGTGAGGTTCCGTTATATCGATATATTTTAGAGATAACGGTACTTTAGGAAAAGTCAAACGAAAAAAAATAAAAATTAATTAAAATATACGCTTATAATATGCACTATATTTTTAGAGCATATTTTCCCATTTTATAGTGCATATTATAAGTGCATGAAAATCCTTGCCTTATAATTACATACGATAAAAATCAAAATTTACGGAAAAATAAAATTTTAAACTTAAATAACTCCTGCATATGATGGGTAGGAAATCCCCAAATGTTATCTACAAACTTTCATGTAAAGTGAGGTTCCGTTATATCGATATATTTTAGAGATAACGGTACTTTAGGAAAAGTCAAACGAAAAAAAAAATAAAAATTAATTAAAATATACGCTTATAATATGCACTATAAAATTGGAGGTTTAAAAGGGTTGTATACATGTATACATCCACTCGGAGACCCAAAGGTCCATTGTGAATCCCATTAATAAAGAACCAAGAGAAAACAAAAGAAGACAGAGAGAGATGAGAAGAGTGAGAATTCACTCCAAAAGGAGAACAGAAAATGAATGTGGTCATGGAAGGGAAATTCTTTATTGTCTGTTATCTGAAAATTCAAAAATTCGCCTGATGAAGCCCATAATGTCGCCTAGATTACACCCTGCTACATCTCCTAGTTCATCGTGGAATCTGGGACACTGGCATAAAATATGCCCTACTGTCTTCAGTTCTTCTTCGTCCTCACACAACCTGCAAAAATCCTGTGTGTTACCGACCCCATTACCCCTAAAGGGTCTAATTGAGCAGTGTCCGGTTATTACACCTACTAAAATCCTTATACTCTTCCTGTCCAATCCTAATAGCATTCTGGTTGCTTTTGAATTTAACTTCGGCCATAGTATCCTAGAAACCATACAATACAGTCTGCTGTACCAGGATTGGTTGGTGGAGTTTTTGAAGTATTCAGAAATTAGCCTATAGTAATGACAAATGGGGGGTTTTACCGAACCGAAACTTCTATCGAGCTCCAAAGCGGAGCCCTATCGGGCCAATTTATCTGCAATCTCATTTCCCTGTATGTCACAGTGTCTCGGTACCCAACACAGCCTTAATGTGTATAACCTGACTAACCCTTCCAGGTCCCTTTTGATGCTGTTTACCAAGCTAGAATGTAACGTTTTACACTGCAAAGCTTTAAGAGCTGCCTGACTATTAACATAAATCGTCACTTCCGACCCCCTAGTAATGTGTGCCTTAATAATATCCATGAATTTCCATATAACCAGGATTTCCGCTTGAAAGACGCTACATATCCAATGCCGCTTACAATGTCGATAGAAGCACACCTTTGAACCTTACTGAGTATTAACCTATAGCTGCATTTCCTCATTCCTACCCATCACACGGTACAACCATAGGTAATAATGGGCCTTACTACCGACGTGTAAATCCAATTTACCATGTCTGGTCGCAAACCCCAATTCTTACCAATAAAGTTTCTGCATGTGTAATAGGCATTGAGATCCTTTTTAAGTCGTTCCTGTATATTCTTCTTCCAAGACAATTTTCGGTCAAGGAAGGTCCCTAGATACTTGGCTTCCAATAACGTCAGATTAACGCCGTTCAATTTCGGCAAGCTAAAACTCTCAACTTTATATTTCCTAGTGAAATGAACTAGCTCCATCAGATGGATTCACACCCAACCCATTCCTGTTTGCCCAGGTTGATATATCACTTAGTGCTGACTCATGACCTCACTGAATGTCAAGAGAAATTTACCTTTAACCAGTAGCACCACGTAACCCGCATAAGCGACTATCTTCCTATCTTTAGATTCAAAGATCCTTAGGATAGAGTTGACAGCCAGTAACCATAATAGGGGAGATAACACTCCTCCTTGTGGTGTACTCGTTTGTGAATCCTATCATCCACTAAGTTTAAGTTGATGATTCTGCTATCAATCATCGATACTTTCCAACTCACCAGGAAATCCTGAACTCCGAGTACGACTAACGACTCTCTAATGACCTCTAATGTTGTCTATGTCCAAAAACGCGGCTAGAGTATATTCCCTATGCTCTAAACCGTGCTCAATATAAGGTCTTCAGTATAAAGGACGATAGGCCGGTAGGCCTGAAATCCTTAGGTTTCAATGGCATGTCCTACCGGCCTAAGGAATAAAGATCCCGTGAGGAGACGCCTCTTGAAGATATCAGCTAGAAGTACCAATGCGTATTCAGGAATATTTCAGAGTATGGCCGGAAAAACACCATCTGGACTCGGTGATTTATATGGGTCTATGTCAGCACAACCTGGGAAGAGAGTTTCCATTAGCAAGGAGAGTGTCTCTCCGCTTGACTCCGTCCACGAGTTGTCTTCTCGTTAAATTTAACCTAAGGCCTTGGGGTCTTTAGCTAAAATTCTACGGAACTTAGACATCTCATTTACGTTGCCAACAGATTCCTCCATGATGTCTGTTTTGCTCTTTGATCTGTCCCTTATACTTATTGAAATCTTCTGGAAGTCTAGTAAGCTTGGCCCTATTAAACAACCTTCTAACCGTCGACCTTTGATCACGTAGTTCCCTGGTTCACCACTTAGGTTGCTTATGCCTACCCAGAAATTTCATCGGGCAGGATAGCTCATAGCTCTTCGTTAACACACTGGTAAATTTGTCTACAACTTATCCAAATCAAAGGACCGCAGAGCATTTATATCCATCTGCGAAAATCTTGGCCGGACCCTGTTGAAGAATTTTAACCAGTCGGTTTTCCTACGTTCGCTAAAAGGTTCCTGCTTGGATTTATTCAAATTCTCTGTGAAAGTAATCCGGCTATGGTCAGAGAGCTAATAGTCGGTATGTACTTTCCAGTCCCTGATGAGATCCTCATTTTGGTTAGTAAGGGTAATAGAGCTCAATAGCCTAATACGGCATGTACACTGAGGCCACCAAGAGCAAACGCTCACCCTTGACGGTTATAACGGTTAGATCACCGCTTCTAATAGAATGAGATATTAGAAAATTAAGTTCATTCGTTGCCAATATACAAGTTCTAATCTTATCCTCAGTGGACGGGACGAACAAAGTATGTCCCGTGATCGCTAATTGTTATTTAACTATGGTATTTAACTATGGTATTTGGATTATAGCCACGTTCGTCTGGGAATGGGTGACGAACCTGCCAACTCTGCTGAAGCTACCTCACAATGATGCAGTTTTATTTGCACCACCTGCAGCTTCTTTGGATCTGTCATGTTAAGAGTACCTAATCCGTACAGTTCCAACTCCAAAGTTAACAATTCCCCTCAGCCCATCCAAGATCTCGAGGGATTTTTCGTCTACAGCGAAACGGAAATCCCTCCCTGTATTCTCCTTGCAAACCATTGAAGCATCAAACTTCCATTGGTTTGTAAAGAGATTACAATTCTGCTTGTCCAATACTGCCAGCATGGTGTCCACCGGTCTTATGGGTGGTGGAATTTATACTGTCACTATTGACCTGAGTGGTAATTCAGATGCATAAATCACCTCGAGCTTTGAGTCCGGACTAAGGTAACCAAGCTTGGCAACCGTGGCTCTTAAAAATTCAAAGGAATTTTTATTGCCACAGCTGACAATCTTGATGCCCCTATCCCAGTCTGCACCCTTGAAGGATATGTCATCTGGGCTACCACTGTATGCAGCGATTTCGCCCAGGAGGCTGCCCTCGACCAGCTGCCAGCTCGGGACTAATCCGGATCAGGACGATCTATAACAGCCGCCCGAAAGTTTCCATCCAGCCCACCTTCTTCGTTGATGAGGTCGACTGATCATCCCCAGATCTAGCTCTTTTAATCCCCTCTTTTGAGGCTCATTAGAGGTGCTAGCCGGGTTTCTACCAGCCGTCCCCAGCGACGAAGATTTTCTGGGCCCCTTTAGCTTAGAGTTCTGGTCACCTCCAGACCCGGTTCTCCTAATGGCCCCCTTTTTAGAACCCTTAGGAGAAGGATATGGAGGTTTCCCTTCCCTCTTCGCTCCTGAAACCACTTTGGATGATGTTTTGCTGCCACCCGCAGCTCCCGTCGAGGCCCTGAGCGCTTCGACAGCAATAACACCATCCTTCTTCTTGGTTTCGTCACGACAAACAGCCGATGTTGAAGGCCCCACACCCTTATGGGTGTTTACCTGGTCAACACCATGCTGTTCCTTAGAAGGCCACCCCAAGATAACACTAACAGAACCGTAGATTATTTCAAATCTAGCTACGTCATGCTTGTGCTTCTTGACGCGGTACTTCTCCTTTGATGAGAACGACGTCGAATATCTCTGCTCCATCTTAGCCAGAAAGGCCAGAGATTACCGGGTGCCGTTCTTCGCCCTATCCTCTTTCGTTTGACTAGCATTAGCAAGATCTCGTGGAGGGGCTCTAGGCGATTCCTTCACGACGGCTTGCCGAACGAGATTGGCGTTCTTTGCGTCATGTGGACGACCTTCTTCCGAGGTCCTCCTTGGCCTCATCAGTAGGAGGGGATGACTCCGGCCGTGAGCAAACACCACAGTGGTGTTATGTTCGCCGTCGGATGACAGATCCATCTCCCCAAACTTCTGTGTGGCGCTGGATTCTCCAAAGGATTCCTTCGACAGCCCTAAAAGGTCGTCCACATTACAGTCCTCATGCTTTAAGATCCTAGCATGATTGTCAGTCAGTGTCAGTCCTCCATCTAAGAATTGATCTGTCTCCTCACCATCCTCACTAGTCCGGTCCCTGAAAGCCGTAGTGTCCAACTCTACTACCCTTTCGTCACAATGTTCGTCTTTTCTGTCCGCTACTTCCTTTACCTAGTATTTTGTTGTTAAATCAAAATTTGTTGATATTTATTTAAAAATTGTAATTGTATTGTAAATACAAATTTGTTGTAAAAATGTAAAATACAGAGAAAACAAAACAATTCGTTTTAGATGCCATTTTGTAGCAAATTATTTAATTCGAAAAGAAAACTACTTTAAAGTTATTTTGAATTACTGACTACAAACATGCATTTGCATAGAAATCCTTGCCCTGGTTATAATATTCACTGATACCAATATCAACCATATAAAATTATAAGCACTTGAGATTTTTAATTACATATCATAAAAATAAAAGTTTATTTAAATTATCAAATTTTAAAGTTAAATAACACCTGCATTTCATGAGTTACAGCTTTCAAACATATATCAAAGGAAAACCCCAAATATTGTCTACAAATTTTAATCAATATGTTTTAGAAATAACGGTACTTTTATGTAAGATGAGATATCAATATGTTTTAGAAATAACGGTACTTTTTAAAAAAAAATTCAAAGGAAAAAACATAAAAAATCATCCTGGTTTTCAATGGGTTAATGATATTTGTTATCTTACACATCAATTGGAAGCACTTTTCAATGATACCTATATCGACCATTCCGTTAATCAGTAATCAAAATATATCCAATTATATATTAAAACTTTGGAGGACCATAACTCCCGAACCTTAATAGTGCGGATAACTTTTTTTCCTTTCTTGTAGTCACAAGAACAATGACTATCATGTAGAAACAAAAGTTTCAAAATCTGCTGGATCAGAAAGCTTGATTTATGCCCAAAAAGTGTATATACCGTAAATAATGCAAATCCCACATGCTCAAAATTCTCCACATAAAACAAATACATTTTTTAACAAAAAAAAAAAAAAAATGAATTAATACCTATGCAAATAAATGACTTGTTTGTGCATCTGGCAACTCGAAGTTGTACATTTTGACAGTTGTATACAACTTTCATAAAAAAATAACGATCAGATATTGAATTGATTTCATCTTATATACTTTTGATTTCACGTAAGAGAGAAAAAATATCATTTATTTCTCACGCGGTACGAAGTTCTCCGTACTCGGAAACTTGTTTTGTTATTCTTATCATTCGTACAACAAATCAATGCAATTACTACGTAGTTTCTGTAACAAAAGTTTCTGTGTGGGCATTAAGGAAACTTTAAAAGAGAATTAAGAAAATGCTTCTCAACAAAAGTTTCCTAGTGTGGACTAAGGACTAGGTCTAAGTGAACCCTGGTTGCTTTCTTATGACTGGGATACGGTATCACTGTCAACGACAGAGGAGGTTTTTCTTTAGCGCATAATTTATTTTTTTGTGTATTTTTCAATTAATTTTAACTATTTTCCCGCACACTCTTTGCAATATTCTGTGGAACATGGAAGAAGACGGCTTGGATGGCGATTGTAATGTCGATGGTCAACAACAGTTGATGGGTCATCAACTGTTGTTTGTTGTTGGTAGGTATCTAATGGATCACCTACCAATATTAGTGTCTCCCATTTGGGTGAAAACAGATACGATTTACTTGCTGGAGTGGAAATTGAGAACAATGAAGAACGTCCCAAGATGGGAAGAAATGAAAAGGCTGACACGGCTACAACAAAGGGAACGCCATATTGCCCACCAATATTATTATACAATGTAAATATAAAGCGCCTAGTTGAGCAATTAAAAGCGTAGACACCAAAAATTAATTTTAAAATAAGAAACGTCAATAAACATAAAAGCAAGCTTTATTTGGTGCATTGGTACACACGGAAATGATGGTTATATTACGTGAGAATAATACTGGTTGTTGTTTCTGATCAAGTTAAAACCTAGGAGAACACTTAGCGACATTTCACATATTAAATATCTGCTAGTCAGTGGGAAAGACCGAAAAAAATTAGAATGGTCACAGGTGTCAGCGAATATATTAAAGAATTGCAATTCTGAGTACAAGTGCGTAAAATTTTATAAAAAACATTCCAGGCGTATGTTAAAAATCAAAATCTGAAGCCTCAGATTCATATTATGTGAATTGTGGGGCATCCTGCAAATTAAATAGGGTGTACTGCCTACAAAAAGTTTATTGATAGTCGAAAGGAGAGAATTAGAAAAACTCATGAGGGAAAACTATAGCCAAAAACAATGTAAACAAAATCGTAAAAAGTTTCTGGGCGTATTAATTTGATAGCAAAAATTCTGACTATCAAAAAGAAAAGAGATAGTAAGAAGCTAGAGGAATTTCGACCGATATCCTTATTGTCCAATATTGGTAAATTATTCGATCTTGGCATTGATCCTTATATTCTGAAAATATTGAATAATTATTTCACTAAAAGAGAAGTCTGCGACCAAATCAACAACACCATATCGGAAATCAGCACTGTCAACATTGGAGTTCTTCAGGGCAGCATATTAGTGCAATTTCTTTTTAATAAATTCCTCCATGATTTCCCTCATCAGTACAACAACTCTAAGGTTATTCTCTATGCCGATGATTGCCTCATTTATTCACATAACATTTCACCATCAGAAGCTCTGAACATTTGCATCAGAAATGCATCTGGTAAATCATTGAGACTTTATTAAAATGGGGTGGAAATTCCGATTAAAAACTCAATAAAGTAAGTGGGAATAAAATTTGACAAACTGTTGAAATTCAATAATAACGCAGGAAATCGCCTGGAAAAGGCAAGAAGAATATCAGGAATGTTTTGAAGCCTTTTACACGACAAATACTTACCAGGACAATCATATCGATCCTCATTTACGGTTTTCCCATTTGGTTCACTATGTCGCCTACAGTCGCCAGGAAGACTTAAACCTTTAAACGTGGAATATTAAGGAAATTTATTGGGAAATCGCCTAGAAAAGGCAAGAAGAATATCAGGAATGTTTTGAAGCCTTTTACACGACAAATACTTACCAGGACAATCATATCGGTCCTCATTTACGGTTTTTCCATTTGGTTCACTATGTCGCCTACAGTCGCCAGGAAGACTTAAACCTTTAAACGTGGAATATTAAGGAAATTTATTGGGAAAAATTACCAGAATGAAACAAAACTATTCTCAAATAATTACATACAGTGATGTTCGATGAAATAGAGCCAATATTACGTTCTAAGTTTCATTCCATATAAAATTTCTCCTACAAAGAATAGAGTTGGTAAAACTAACTGAAATTTTGTATTGATCTGTTGTGAATATAGTACCATTATTTTTGCAATAGTTTACGCGGCGCTATTCGTAATTTTAATGTAATTTTAAATTAAGCTATATAAAATGGTGTGACAAAAAATAGAGACAGTTTGCAAAAATATAAAAATTTAACAATTTGTAGACAATTTTCAAATTGAAATCGATACAAATAGTAAGTTTAAGGCTTATTACAATCCTAATATAACCTCATTAAAAAAACTATAATTTTGATTCCAAAAAGAGGCAGAAGAAAACTATGCGCAGAGGCCGCCATACCATTACGTATTCACCACCATGTTCAATGATCTTCATAGTACATTGGGGACAAAATCCAGTGTTGGAACGTCTACGTGCAGCTATACGGATCATATATAAATAAATATACTTTTTTACATCTGACCACAAAATATTTCGATTCCTGCTCAAGGGAAGATTTCAAATGTTTTTAAAAATTTTATTTCATCAAAATCGGCCCATATTTGTTAATGTTACACGGTCCACAATTATATCACATTTACATTTATGAATAAAAACACATGACTCTGTGTTTGGAACTAAATTTGTTGTTTGGTTATTTTTTTCATAAGATACAAGAATATATATAATTCTTATAATAAAAAATAAAATTTATAATGGAACTTAATTTTTGTCCGATAACTGGCATATAATTTGTTTACATACCCGGGTATGTTAGGTATTGAAGCACGAGGTAAAAATCTAAAATAGGTCATCAATCGGTTTAATATATATGTATCTAACTAGAAAATGTATAGAAAACATTACTCTGAAAGCATAGTCCAAATTTCAAGCAAATTTCTCACAACATCTGAGGCAAAGAGGATCAGGTCTCCCGAAGAGTTTACAACTGAGAATAAACCTAAGAAGAAAAAGAGCTCCCCGTCTTCTAATACACAGTCTAATACACAGTCGAAGCCAAGCCATACTTCACTCAAAGGGACCTCAAGTCAGAATAAGGGTAAGGGTGACAACGCCAAGATAGATATCCCGAAGACGACAACGTCGACGAAATCAACCTCAAAGGTAAGGGTATCTCAAAAGAAACCCCGAAAAGCGAGGAAAGATAGGCTTGACAGTGGAAAAGGAAAAGAGCCGCCATCTTACGCCAAAGTTGTCAAAAGAAGACACCGGGACGATCTCTGTTATGCAGTTTACGATGCCGGTAATCCGACAGGCAAAATTCCAATAGACCAACAGAGTAAGGTAGAAGATCTGGTGAACAATAAGATAGTGGACCACGCAATCGCTTCAAAGGGCCAACAACCAATAGAGATCGTAAGCTGCGAGTTCAGAATGGGCGTGATGTTGATTGGTCTCACCAATGTGTGAGCACCCTAAAGAACTTGGTGGAAAGTATCCCTGCTCCCAGGGACATCGCTAAGCTGGGACTGGCAAAGAAGAGCGAGCTTTCGGTGCTCTTAAAGTCCACTGTCTACATAAAAGGAGGGAGCAGTAAACTGGCTAATGAACGTATACTAGAAATTCTTGGTGGTCAAAATGCTGAACTGGCCGTGGAAAAATGGGACGTCTTTTACAGGAAGGAAAAACCTGAGGGAACTTAATTTGTAATAGGTATCGACCAGAAATCTATGGCTAGTCTTACCAAGAATAATGGTAGGGCTTACTTCGCCTCTAAAGCTGTCATATTCAAAATTGGGAAGGTGCCGATTGGAAGGGCTGTTATAACAAGCCTCGGAATGGACAATAAAGTACCTAAGACCACAGGATCAGTAGCAACTACTGATAACGTTAAAGTGTCAAATCCTAAAAGCGAGAAAGATACCAAAAGAAGGTGCAGCTGCCCTTTCCAAAATTGGGAAGGTGCCGATTGAAAGGGATGTCAAAACCGGCCCCGATAAGGACACCAAAACACCCAAAGCATCATTAGTAAGTACAGGTAATTTTGAGGAGTCAAATCCTAAAAGCTAGGAGTCAAATCCTAAAAGCGAGGAGAAAATCCCTCACTCGCCAGAAGACAGAACAGCAGTGCTGTCCAAAATTGGGAAAGTGTCGATTAAAAAGACTACTCTTCCTATGCCTGATAAGGACACCGCAGTGCCATCAATGGTACCCACTGCATCACAAGCCACTTCAGGTTACCCGGAGAAGTCAAATCCAACGAGCGGGGATGTGATCACTAGTTCGCTGGAAGACAGTTGAAATGGATGACAATGATTGAGGTTATCCAAACAAACCTTCATCGGAACGAGACATCTACCAAGCTAAAATTAACACAGGTAAGATACATATAGCTTTAATCCAGGAACCTTGGACGATTCGCAACAAGGTTTCTGGATTAAATCACGTAAATTTCCAACTTTTATACGCTGATACAGGGTCTCGACTGAGAACATGTATCTTATGTCACAAGTATTTATGTTTTCTCCTCTCAACAGGATTATCCACATCGGATGCAACGGTATTGAAGCAAGGTCGTGGCAACATATACCCTTCATCTGTTTACCTGCCTTTCGATTCTCCGACACTACAACCAACGTCAGAGCTGATGAAACTGGTCGAAGAGGCACAAAGGCAAAATAAGAAAATTGTAATAGGTTGTGATGCCAACTCCCACCATGTAGCTTGGGGTAGTACAAACACCAATCGCAGGGGACAAGCCCTTATGGATTTCCTTAATACTAAAGACTCGATCACATCTAACTTAGATAATAAAGCTACCTTCGTCAATAGAATCAGAGAAGAAGTATTAGATATAACTATATGTTCAGAAGAGCTTATAACCGAAATTCAGGATTGGAGAGTTTCGGACGAGCTCTCCTTTTCTGACCATCGGTACATAATATTCAAAATACTACGGCCGCCACCAAAGCCGTTAAAGTTTCGAAATAAGTCTAAAACTAATTTGACAATGTTCGGTTCCTTACTAAAGAACCGTTTATGTCAGAACACTTTTCAATGTCGAAATAAAGAGGACATAGACGCCAAAGTAGAAATGCTCACAAGTGCCTTGGTTGAATCGTTCGAGGACAGCTGCCCTCTGCGAGAGCGGAGATCTGCCCGGCCACGGCGTAAAAAGACCACAGTATACTGGGATGAGTATCGTAGTAAACTTGGTGAATATAAGAAAATTGTTCGTAAAGCCATACGAGACTCCTGGAAACTTTTCTGTGAACAGGTAGACAGCGTAAATGACGTATCGAAGATAAAAAAATTCCTATCCAAAACTCATGTCCAACCAGAATCTATGGTCGATGATACGGGCTGGAGGATATGGAGGAGACAATGAAACTCCTAATGGACTCTCATTTTCCACCCGGTATATCGAATAACATAGATGAACCGATATTGGAGAAAGGGGAGGCTAACACGGAAATTGTAATTACATCTGATATGGGTAAAGGAGCAATCAAGAGCTTCGCTCCCTATAAAGCTACAGGGCCGAATGGCATTTTCCCGGCACTGTTACAGATGGAGGCGGGACTTGTTTCCGTACATCTGTCTCAAATATTCACTGCATGCTTGAAATTCACATATACCCCCATTAAAAGGCAGGATGCAAGGGTAAAATTTTTACATAAACCAGGGAAACCTAGCTATTCGACACCTAAGTCTTATCGATTGATAAGTCTTACGTCCTTCCTACTTAAAACTTTGGAACGGATAGTTGATAGTATGGTGAAAAGCAGTATACCCGAAAAAGACCTAAAATTTAAGCAGCATGCTTATGTAAAGGGACGATCGGTGGAAACCGCTTTAAACGAAGTTGTCCACTACATAGGTGCATCCTTTGATAGCAAACTGCATACACTGGCGGTATGCATTGACATCGAAGGCGCCTTCAATAACGTGCACACTGATACCCTTATCCAATCCCTAGACAAGTTTAATGTTGACCGGGTGCTCCGTAACTGAATCAACCACATGCTAATAACAGAAGAATAAGCTGCGAGATGTACGATATAACTATCAGGAAAAATATATTTCGCGATATACCACAGGGTGGCATTTTGTCACCTTTACTCTGGGTTACCACGATTAATAGCCTCCTAAGGACCCTAACTGAGAAAGGACTTAGACCTGTCTGCTATGCAGACGATGTCGTAATACATTTAAAGGGAAAGGATCCAAATTACTTGTGTAAAAGAGCTGAGGTGGCTCTGAATACGGCCTTGAGCTGGGCTCAACCTACAGGCCTCAATGTTAACCCGGCAAAAACGGAAATCTGTCTTTTCACAAGAAAGACAAAAATGTCTACGTATATTGAACCTTGCTTCCTGGGCAAGAAGATACCAGTGACAAAGTTAAGTCCTTAGGTGTAATCCTCGACCGGAAATTAAAATGGAGACACCACATAGAGGATAGGATCAACAAGGCACATCGGTGCTGGCCGATATGTAGGAGAACTATAGGCATGAAATGGTGTCTAAGTCCTTTTATGACAAATTGGCTTTATAAAAGTGTACTTAGACCAGTTCTAGCTTAGCTTCAATAATCTGCTTTAGACAAAAAGTGCAATATCAAACTACTACAGGAAGTTCAGCGAACATGCTGCTTGGGTATAAATTGTGCCATGTGCACAACCAAGGCTCTGGAAACGTTGCTAGATATTCCACCCATTGAAACATATTTAAGATATGAGGCGGCGCTTACAGCCGAACGGCTCTTTACTTTAGGCGAACTGGCCAAAAGCGGTTATAGGACACGTAAGATATGAGGCGGCGCTTACTGCCGAACGGCTTTTTACTTTAGGCGAACTGGCCAAAAGCGGTTATAGGACACGTCATCAATGTATACTGGACACATTGGAAGGTTATACACAATCATTGGACTTGCCTGATCGTATACGAGACACAGAATATGTCGGAAACTTTGAAACGCTGATCCCAGATAGAATGTCTTGGTCAAGCGGAACATTAGAGTAAATACCATTAGCAATCCGTTGTTACACGGATGGCTCTAAATTGGGGGACAAAGTGGGGCTGGGTTTCTATATTGAAGACCCGTTTATAAAATCATAACACAGGCTTCCAGGCAGAAGTACGAGCAATAACGGAATGCGTAAGCTGGATTACAATAAATATGGCGCCCACAGCTCTTAATATATTTACCGACAGTCAGAAGGCAATTAGGGCGATGGGGCGAAAGAACAAAATCTAAGACCGCATTGGATTGTAAGAAAGCTTTAACTTAATACTCTACCAGGGCACAGTGGGGCAGAATCGAAATTTTTTGGAAATAAATCTGGCATTTCTAAACGGCTGATCCGATCGAGATAAAATTTGGCGTGAGCGTAGCCAAGGAGTATTCGAGTTTAAGTTTTGAAGATGAACCCAGCAGATATCCCAGGGACGGCACTGTGGCGGCTCAAAGTAGGGTACCTACGACATGCAAAATTTTTAAACTCGTGCCATTTTTTTTTTTGTTTTTACCCAAATACAAAGATTATATTTTCTGAAAGCGCTCGACGAGATCTTGAAAAAACATGCTTGGACATACTACTTATCTCTTATAATATCCGAGTTATAGGCATTTAAAAATTTAGTGATACAAAATTTACCATACCTTGATCCGCCTCTTTTTGAATACCGGGCGTAATTTTGGACAGCAAAATTCCAATAATATACAAAAAAATTCAGATCAATATCATTTACAGATCCAAAAATATACGTTTTTTAATTTAAAAATTCAAAAAATTTTAGATTTTTGCCGTTATTTTTGTCAAAAATGTGTCTTAACTCTTTTGTTAATAAAATTAAATTTTCTTTAAGAACATATAACAATTTTATAGTTTTCTGAAAGGTATCTTTACGCAGAACGCTTTGGCGTAAAAAACCTGTCCAATTTTTTTTATAAATATTGCCACTGCGTCCTTCCGAATATGACCTATTTTTTATCAAAACTTTAACTTTGGGCGACATGTTTTAAAATCCCAAAGCTGGGATCAGAAAACTGAAAGCAGTTTTGGAAACCTCAATATGTTTTCTATTTCCTCCAAAAGTATTTTCTTAGCCCTGAAAGAAATGTGGACCCTATGGGTAAAAAATCCCATTTTTGGGATTTTCATTCCTATTTTTGGGAATTACGGGATGTCCTTTGACCTTTTCATTTTTTTTTTGCATTTTCTTATTTGAAATGACAAATTTAACAAGCGTTGAAAATTTCATTGAGTTTTGTTCATAAATAAAGATTTTGTCAGATATTACATATTTGTTTAATTTCTAAAACTATGATTTATATCAAAATTTTAATAGGGTCGCAGGTAGCAACAACAATTTAGTCCATATTTATCCTTTAATATCATTTTTAGTTAGATATGGAAATTCTCGACCGTTTACAAAAAAATTGCAAGCCAACATCTCAATTACATTCAAAAATATGTTCATTTAAACATGTGTCCTTTAATTTCATCTTTTTCATATTTTAGTATTAAATATGACAGAACATATTAAATCCTATATTTAGCTATTTACTATTTGTTTGATTATCCTTATAATTGAAAGGTCCTATTATGCTTAAATTTTCAGAAATTTATAACTATTTTTTACCTAATTTTTTGGACAGATCATTTCGTTGTTTCGTTTATGATCATGTAGGTAAAAATATACAGGTAATGATAATTTCGATTCATCCATTAATAAGAAATATTAATGACTGAATTACAGGTTATAGTTATATAGTCCTAAATGTTAATTGGTAGACAATTCGTAATTTTTTACTTTGGAAAACCTGTATCGGAAATGACAAGAATTGGTATATATAAAAGTACGAAGAGTTGTGTTCCTTTTTATTGAGTGTATCTTCAAAAGGGCCAGAAAGAATTGAAGACATTTCAAATTATATAAAAACTACATATAGTAGAAAAGTAGACAAAACAGGCATATCAAAAATTGAAAACTTTTGATATGCTGAAAAAGGAAAACCAACCTATGGATGCCGTACATATTGCAACTATTCTTCCTAATGCATCACCAAAACGACTTAAGCGAATTGTGGAAAGTATACCAACTCCAACATCACAATCAAATTTTACTGAAGATGAAGCAATAGCGCTTATGTTGGAACTGGGTCTCAGTCGAAATAAGTACCAAATATTAAGGAAAGCTCTGCATGAAAAAGGACACAATATATTACCATCATACAAGGCGATCCAGAAAAAAACAAACTATCCTTGTTGGAGTTTTGAGTTTACTTTGTATAAAAAATACTTTGTTTAAAAACTAAATTTGAAACATGTTATACATAGATTTAAACATATAATTTTTTGTAATATTTTTTCATTGATTATAAAATAAAGAAACAAAGAAACGATCAACAACAGTTTTCAAATTTATTAAACGGAGTTTTTTGTTACGTTTGAAATAATTTTATAATGCCTGGTGGATATAATTTACGTTCATCGCGATCTGTCCGATCTATGCCTAGTTCTCCTTCACCAACGGAGCATGATGAATTAAATACCACCATGATGGAGCCACCATCTGTAAGCAGTCAATTAGCCGATGTTATTGCCAGTTTAAATAAAAGTGGTAGTGGAAAGCCGTAACGATATTGATTTGTTGAAACAGCAGATTCGGAATATCCCATTAACAACTAATTTACCCAATGAACAACCTGGAACGTCTCAAGTTGCTCTGAACAGAAATACTCCTACCGCTAATAGTATTATTGATAGAAATTGTACTACTTCTGCTTGTACTCATAGTGCCATTGATACTAATCCGCGTGCTCCTAGTCCTAGTACCCCTAGCTATCAACAGCCTCAACAGGATTTAGGAAATTCAATTTATTTTCCTGCAGAAGCAACTGCTCCTTGCCATGTACCTGAAGAGAGACGTGCGTTTAGTCAACAATTTGTCCCAACATTTGAGCCGTCGTGTAAGCTCTATGATTTGCCATTATTCTCCGGTAACCCAGATGAGTGGCCGTTATTTATTGCCAATTATAAGAACACTACTGAATCTTTTAAATATAATGATCGCCAGAATTTGATGCGTCTTCAGAAATGTCTTGCGGGAACTGCTAGAGAAGCAGTTGCATCAATGTTGGTTTATCCCGATAACGTACCTAATGTCATTGAAGAACTCGAATTTCGATTTGGACGTCCGGATATTTTGGTTCGTTCCCAACTTCAAAAAATACAACAGTTTCCAGTTATAAATCGTAAGAAAATGAACCAAATAATAATTTTCTCTACGAAAGTAAGAAATGTTGTGGCATTTCTAACGTCCGCTGGATGTAGCCATCATCTTATGAGTACAACACTTTTGGAAGAAATGGTCTCCAAACTTCCGGATGATCAACAATTTGATTGGGTAAAAAGCGCCTCCATTATAAAACCATTTCCAACAGTTACGGACTTTTCGAAATGGCATGGAGATTTAGCGAAAGTAGTAAGTTTAATGCCAAATTATGTATCCTCGTCACAAAGCCAACCTGTCAAACAAATGGTAGTTCTTGATAGTAACAAAAAGTCGAACGTCAAATGTACTATATGTGATGGTGATCATACATTGTCTGCCTGTAAAGCTTTTACTAAAGACATGACTTTACCAATGCGTTGGGAAAAAATTAAGCAGTTAAAATTGTGTTTCAGTTGTCTCCGAAAGGGACATAGTGTTAATAATTGTCGTTCTAAAAACTTTGCAATATCAATAATTGCAAGAAGTATCACCATAAAAGTCTTCACAAAGATGCAGAAACAGTAGATACTAGTCCTGGAACTGTAGCTGTCGAACAAGCCGAACAAGCTTCAAATCAGATGTTAAATTGCAGAAAATACCTACAAGCAAGTAAAATGTTTAAAATACTGCCTTTAACATTGACTCTTGGTTCTTTTAAGACATATGCAATGTTTGATGAAGGATCGTCTATACCGCTTATTGATGAAAATACTTCCAAGCTTCTAGGTTTAAAGAGGAAGTCATCAAATCTTACTCTCCAGTGGTATGGAGAAAAAACTGTAAATGAAGATTCTTATCTTGTAAACTTGGAAATAGAAGGAACATGTATTCCAAAAATGAGATTCCCCCTCAAAAATGTGCACACAATAAAGAAGCTTGATTTACCTTGTCAATCGTTTTCTAAAAAATGTTCTACAAACTTTACAAGTTTACCTTTAGAAGATTACAATGATGCCAAACCAGTAATTCTTCTTGGGTTAGACAATGCTTTTCTTGGTACTCCTAGTTCCGTCAAAGAATCCAATGATTGTGACTTAATTGCTATGCAATGTAAACTTGGCTGGCTAGTATATGGTTTAGTAAAGAATTATACTGCTCACCCTACTATATTATTTGTCAAAGACGACGAACTCAAAAATATTGTTAATGATTTCCTGGCGACAGAAAATTTTAGTGTGAATCCTAATATGAAACCCTTACTGTCTGATGATGATCAAGTCGCCAAAGAAATTATGGAGAATACGATAAAGCGTATAGGAAATCGTTTTGAATAAATAAATATCTTGACAAAGGCTATGCACGTAAATTATCTGAAGAAGAAGTCAAACAAAATGAATTCCCAGTCTGGTATCTACCACACTTTGGTGTTGTAAATCCTCACAAGCCAGATAAATTGAGAGTCATTTTTGATGCAGCAGCCAAAACATCAGGAATTTCTCTTAATTCGTTATTGCTCAAAGGCCCTGAACAAGCAAAGCCGTTGCTAAGCATACTGCTAAAATTTAGGCAAGGTCAAATAGCTGTTGCTGCAGATATTCGTGAAATGTTTTCGCAGATAAAAATACGTCAAGAAGATCAACACGCGCAAAGATTTCTGTGGAGGTGTGAAAAAGAGAATAGTGAAATTGAAGAATATGCAATGGTATCTATGACATTTGGTGCTATTTGCTCTCCTTGTTGTGCGGAGTTCGTTAAAAACTATAATGCTATTGTATTTTCACACAAATTCCCTGAAGCCTCAAAAGCCATTATAGAAAATCACTACGTCGACGACTTTGTGTGTAGCTTTAAATCTAAAAACGAAGCTATCACAATTTGTCAGCAAGTCGTAAAAGTTCATTCCGAAGGCGGATTTGAGTTAAGAGGATTTATTTCAAATAGTAAGAAGCTGGAAGACACTATGAACTGCGCTTTAACTAAAAATACAGAACTAGTGAACATGGAAAAACAATCCACTGCTCAAAAAATTCTCGGAATGTATTGGGACAAAACAGAAGATGTCTTTCAATTTAAAACAAAATTTCACACTATCGATCAGAAAGTAATGGATGGTACTCGAGTTCCAACAAAACGAGAATTATTTAAAATTGCTATGGCTGTATTTGATCCTTATGGATTGGTTGCTGATTTTTTGTTGTACTCCAAAAGTAATGGGAAAAATTAGATGTGCCCCGCCGAAATTAATGAGGATACCACGTTTGGAACTTCAAGCCGCAGTACTGGGAGTTCGTATGAGTAAAATTATTCAGCAAAACCATGAAGTTTGCATCTCGTCAATACATTTTTGGTCAGATTCGCAGACAGTAATTCAATGGATTAATTCAACTGAAAGACGATTCAAAGACTTTGTTAGTCACCGTATTGCAGAAATTTTAGATATATCTACGCCACAACAATGGAGACATGTACATAGCCAACAAAACCCAGCCGATGCAGGCACACGAGTTTCACTACCCCCAACATTTGACAACAATGGTATTTGGATATCTGGTCCCAAATTTCTGCAAGCCGATAGTAGTTCATGGCCAAAGACAGGTATGGATTTACCAAGCGTTTCCATTGAAGAAGAACTACAGCCAACAATGGTCATAAAAAGAAGCTCTACTTACCAGATGTTGGATTATAGTCGTTTTTCATCATTCAAGAAACTTGTGAGAACTTTCAATTGTGAATTGTTACAACCTTCAGAAATTAGTGAAGCCGTAAAACTACTTTGTAAAATGGTACAACATGAATGCTATTTAGAGAAGATAACATGTCTTCAACAAAAAGAAAGAATTCCGAAAGGCTGTACTTTGTATCCACTTGTTCCTTATTTAGATGAAAAAGATATACTTCGTATTTGAGGACGTTTTGATGAAGTTTTTTACCTTCCATTTGAAGCCCGAAGACCAATTATAATGCAACAAAATCATTTGGTCTCCGAACTAATTATGAATTATTACCACAATAAAAATCACCATCAAAATATGAACTTAACTATAAATGAATTACGTCAAAAATATTGGATTCCACATGCAAAATCATTATTCAAGAAAGTTAAACGTAAATGTCTTATATGTAAGTACGACACTATCCAACCTAAGGTACCTTTAATGGGACAACTACCACCCGATCGTATTACACCGTTCGTGCGACCACTTACTTACACTGGTGTAGATCTATTTGGACCTTTCAACGTTTCTGTTCGTCGTAGAAGAGAAAAGAGATGGGCAGTAATATTCACATGTTTGACAATACGTGCTGTACATATTGAACTAGCTGATGAACTATCCACCGAT
>NC_060951.1:16242197-16279697 GCF_022045245.1 Lucilia cuprina
TCGCTTCCTGGGATTCTTCTGTTAACTCTCCAAGTGAAAGAATATTCGATTTAATTATTATTTAACCAAGACACAATACTTTGTGTACTGTTGATGTTAGTTCCCTCCATGGATTCAGAGATACAAGTAATTTAGAAATTTCAGATGTATATTCCCCAAATCGATTTCCATTAATTTTATGTTTACTATTCAGTGCCATTTAATTAGTGTTAACTCTTCGAAGCAACTCCTTGTCGATTCCAGTTATTTTTGAAGTAATTTCAAAATCACGAAAAAAACCTTCTCGCAGTATTACCTTTATTTGTACTACCGCAACTTCGAAGTGGTTTGTCGATGTTTAATCCCATCGGAACTTTAAATTCTTCTTGGATTCTGCTTTTTTCCGCAGCTCTCAGTTCTTTCAATTCCTCATTATTTTTTGTTGATTTAGTAAGATTCTCTGGCACACTTCTATATTTGAGGTCGTATGCTCTGTGTAAAAAGTAATCCAAAAATCGTATTCTGGCATGAAGTGGTGAAATTCCGAAAGACAGGACTTCTTCATTAATACTTCTGCTATTGTTTATATTTGAGAATTCCGACTTTTTCTCATTATATATTGAGCATCTCCATAAGGAAGAAGTTTCTGTTATGGCATTGCTGACCTTTCCATCAATCATTGTTAAGCTTACTTGATATGATACGTTAATAGAGAATTCCTTTATTTTTATGCAAATGGGCTCCAGTGCATTTATTTCATCTTTTAAATATTCCACTAAATCTTTTGTTGTTTTCTTTGACTCCTTTATATATTAAAATCCAATGGGTCTACAAAAATTTTTTGAACCCGGAGTTGTATTGATCCATATATCTTCAAATGAATTTCCGTTGCTTGACGATGATGGATTAAGGGAATATGAACGAACTCGTAATGGCACTAATGATGACATAAATACACTTACAAGCTTGTTTGTATTCTGGAAGTTCTGATAAACCGTCACATCCCCATTTACACATTAAGACAACATCACAGTTATGAATTTTCCTTAGTTGGTCTTCTGAAAAGTCTGACACAATTCTTGATGCAGTGTTTTCGAGCAAAGATGATATATCAATACAAGCTTCCACATCATTAACAGCAATAGGTTATGGTAGGATTGTTGTTGATCGTTTGTTTATTTTTTAATCAATGAAAAAATATTACAAAAAATTATATGTTTAAATCTATGTATAACATGTTTCAAATTTAGTTTTTAAACAAAGTATTTTTTATACAAAGTAAACTCAAAACTCCAACATTCTCCCCCCTGTTAATCAACCTGATTCATCATTTCCTAATGTTAAAATGGCTAATTTAGAAGCAGGTCGACGTATTATGCCTTTGCTAGTTTTTATTTCAGCAAAACGAATTGAACCATCTTTTGCAGGAAAAACTTTCACTATACGTCCTTTTAACCATTGATTTCTAGTTAAGTCTCTATCAAAAATGAGCACGATGTCATCGATCTTCAAAGGAATTTGTTTATCCTTCCATTTAGATATTTGAATGAGCTGGGGAAGATATTCTCGAATCCACCTGTTCCATAATCGATCTTTTAGATTTTGAGCAATTTTCCATTGTTTACGCAGATAAATATTTTCATCAGATACACTGGGTGTTTGCGTTGAGTTAACACAGCCTATTAGAAAATGGTTTGGTGTAATTGGTTCATCTTCATCCGAGTTAATAGGAATATCGGTAAGAGGTCTTGAATTTAGGATATTCTCCGCCTCAATCAATAAGCTTCTTAAAGTTTCCACTTTCGGTGAAGTATCTTTTAAAGTTTTACTCAGAAGTCTTTTGATTATTCGAATCAGACGTTCTCATACTCCTCCAGAGCTTGGAATGCCTGGGCAATTGAACAACCATTCGATGTTTCTATTTATCGCCTCTTCTTGAATTTTGTCTACGTCAAATAGTCTATATTCTTTCTTGAGTAACTTTTGGGCACCAATAAAATTAGTCCCATTATCGCTTCTGATTCTAATTGGGGTACCTCGACGATTTACAAAGTTACGAAAACATAGAATAAATGCATCGGTGGATAGTTCATCAGCTAGTTCAATATGTACAGCACGTATTGTCAAACATGTGAATATTACTGCCCATCTCTTTTCTCTTCTACGACGAACAGAAACGTTGATGTATCAGCAATTTCCTCATTTGAGATTGAAAAAAGTTTTTGTGTGACCCTCTTTTTTTTGACCTTGAACATAAGTCTTCGTATAACTTGCAAGGCGCTCCTGCTGATGTATTGTAAGTTGAGATTTCCGTAGTAGTTTCCATCCAACTACAAAATTTTAATTGAAATTTCTTTTGATTTCCATCCACAGACTTACTTTTTACATCAAAAAGTTTTAAAAAGTTTTCAATTTTTGATATGCCTGTTTTGTCTACTTTTCTACTATATGTAGTTTTTATATAATTTGAAATGTCTTCAATTCTTTCTGGCTCTTTTGAAGATACACTCCATAAAACGGAAACACAACTCTTCGTACTTTAATGTAATCTTCATTGTAGATTTATTAAATATGGTACTTAAAATTTGAGAAGTTTACTTATATACCAATTCTTGTCATTTCCGATACAGGTATTCCAAAGTAAAAAATTACGAACTGTCTACCTATTAACATTTAGGACTATATTACTATAACCTGTAATTCAGTCATTGATATTTATTATTAGTGAATGAATCGAAATTATCATTACCTGTATATTTTAACCTACATGATCATAAACGAAACAGAACGAAATGATCTGTCGAAAAAAAATTAGGTAAAAAATAGTTATAAATTTCCTAAAATTTAAGCATAATAGGACCTTTCAATTATAAAAATAAGCAATCAAATAGAAAATAGGTAAATATAAGATTTAAACATGTTCTGTCATATTTAATACTAAAATATGAAAAATATGAAATTAAAGGATACAGGTTTAAATGAACATATTTTTGAATGTCATTGAGATATTGGCTTGAAATTTTTAGTAAAGGGTCGAGAATTTCCATATCTAACTAAAAAAATATATTAAGGGATAAATATGGAAAAATTGTTGTAGCTATCTGCGACCCTATAAAAATTTAGATATAAATCATAGTTTTAGAAATTTAACAAATAATATAAATAATATATGTAATATATGACAAAATCTTTATTTATGAACAAAACTCAATGAAATCTTCAACGCTTGTTAAATTTGTCATTTGTCAAATAAGAAAATGCAAAAAAAATGAAAAGGTCAAAGGGCATCCCGCAATTCCCAAAAATAGGAATGAAAATCCCAAAAATGGGATTTTTTACATTTTTGCCCATAGGGTCCACATTTCTTTTAGGGCTGGGAAAATACTTTTGGAGTAAATAGAAAACATATTGAGGTTTCCAAAACTGCTTTCAGTTTTCTGATCCCAGCTTTGGGATTTTAGAACATGTCGCCCAAAGTTGAAGTATTGATAAGACATATTTTAGGCAAAAAAAAAACGGCAAAAATCTAAAATTTTTGGAATTTTTAAATTAAAAAACGTATATTTTTGGATCTGTAAATGATATTGATCTGAAATTTTTTGTATTATTGAGTCCATTTGGTCCATTTTGTCCATTTGGTCCAAAATTACCAAGGTATGGTAAATTTTGTATCACTAAATTTTTAAATGCCTTAACTCGGATATTATAAAAGATAAGTAGTATATCCAAGCATGTTTTTTCAAGATCTCGTCGAGCGCTTTCAGAAAATATAAAAACCTTTGTATTTGGGTGAAAAATGGCACGAGTTTAAAAATTTTACATGTCGTAGGTACCCTACTTTGAGCCGCCACAGCTCCGTCCCTGGGGCATCTGCGGGTTCATCTTCAAAACTTAAACTCGAATACTCCTTAGCTACGCTCACGCCGTTTAGAAATGCCAGATTTATTTCCAAAAATATCCATTCTGCCCCACTGTGCGACGCTAAGCTTTAAACTATTTTTGTATCTTTTCTAGTTTAGGAGATATGAGGTTACCGAATTGACCCGTTTTTACCCCTTTTACCTTCCACCAAATAGATCCGTCTTAGTGGATCTTTTTGGTGGGAGAACCAAAATGCAGTTTTAACCGTTTTTTCCCTAAAGGGGCCGAATTTGAGAAAAGTACTAGATACCTGTCCTCTTATTTTTTAAGTGAACGACGATAAGCTTTTTAAAAAAAAAGTTCATGTTCACCGAACTTTGAAAACCAAACAAAGTTCGGGTTCGGCCGAACTTTCAAATTTACCGAAGTTTTGGTTCGGTGTTCGGTACCGAAAGAAATTTTGAGTTCGTTCGGACTCTAATGTTTATATTTAAAATTTTCCGTTAAAGCAGCAGAGAACAGAATTGCATTCAAATTAATAGTATACTAATAAAAGTATATGCTAACTGTCAAATATTTATTATGGATTTTGACAGCCAGCGTATATCAAAGTCTAAATATAAAAAACTATAAACTGTTCTCTCATGTTCTCCTACATTAATTCGGCTTTCTCAAAGTTTTGTTGTTGCATTTCTGTGTGTATTTTAAAAATACAAAAAAATACACACATACGAAACAAACGTTGTTTCGACAAGTGCAAATTCAGGTTAAGAGCAAACCAACTGATATTGCTCATTTTAAAAAGAAGAAGAATTAAACCTATAGTATATGTGTAAAAACTTAGCGTCAGCAGAATTTTCTTACTCTATCTCTGGTTCAGAAACATTCTTTTTCCGGAAACTTCTATCTGTTAAAGTAACATTTGGTATGGCAACACTAAGTGTGAGTATTTTTAGATATTTTGTTACATAAAGCGTACAGGAAAAAACTTGTTTTAGTTAATCTCTTTATATACATAGTGTATATATAAAACAATATTGTTTAATTTGTTAATTAAGACAATTTTAATATAAAATATAAAACAATATTAACATTTAATAGAAACAAATATTTTTCCTTAATAACATATTTGTATACATACCAATTATGCCATTATTTAATTAAAATGATATTTGTTTATGCTTGGTATTTGGTGAAATTTTCGACGTGATTTGAAAAATGTCACTAAAACCGACTTAAGCCGTTATTCAATCAGCTGATAATTTTTTTCTTAATTTTTATGTTTAAAGATGTCCGTTAAACGGAGAAAAACTTCGTTAACATTTTGAATTATTTATGTAAAAAATCTGAATATCATTTTATTTAAATAATAGCATAATTGGTATGTATACAAATATGTTATTAAGGAAAAATGGCTTAAGTCGGTTTTAGTGACATTTTTCAAATCACGTCGAAAATTTCACCACTAATAGAAAGTTCGTTTGTGAGTGAAATGACGTAAAAATTTTTTGTCGGCCACGCCTACTCATTGGAAATACCTCTATGTAACATGATATACAAAAAAGAACCAATTATAGGTCAATTTTGGGAAACATAATTTTTGACCCGATATTTTTGAGGTTTATATTTTTGATCGGGAAAAAATGCCTTTATAGGTAAGTATATAAATTAGACCGTTTAAAAGCCAAAATATTGAGCTTTTTATTAATTTGATTTATACCTTAAATAAAAGCTTAATTCATTGGCTATTTATATATAAAAATTTATAATTTAATTATATAGACATTTTTTCCGATTTCTTTTAGATGAAAAAAGTCGGGTCAAAATATATATTTTCCGGGAAATACCCATAGTCGGTCCATATTTTAGTATCATGTTATATATCATTGGAATACCTTTAATTTGTTGTATAAATTTTTATTATAAACAAAACAGTTTTCGAGATGTACACAAAAATGTATTAAACTTTGGAGCCCCGCCCACTCGAAAGTAGGCGTGGCCGACAAAAAAATTTATATCTTTTATCGTCTCAAAACGCTCTATATTGGTTTTTTTTTTTTGAGAAATGTCACTAAAACCGACTTGTTCCAAAAAAACATATACATACATATATAATAAATATATTAGCGGCCATGGTGATAAATTTGAAATGGTTGTTGCCTTTGACATTCAAGTCATATTCTGAAGGGGACTTTGTATAGGAGCTGGGGTCAAATGAGGCCCGATCTTTATTTGGCAAGGTCATCAAGGCTTGTATAACATAATTGTGAGCTCAAGGGCCCTTTTCGGGGGGTTCTGTTGTATGGGGACTAGGTGAAATAATGGGCCGATTTTAACCATTTTCGTTCTTGGGCCAAAAAAAGCACTTGTACCAATTTTCATCCAATTATATTGAAAATTGCAACCTGTATCTTGCGCACAAGGCGTACATGTACAGCCAGACGGACAGACAGAAATAGTTTAATCGGCTCAGAAATGATTCTAAGGCGATTGGTATACTATAAGGAGTGTATAGGAGGAATATTGTGTGTTACAAACATCAGCACAAACCCAATATACCCCTCCCAATAAAGTGGTGTAGGGGTAAAAAAAGGGAAATAATTCTGTAACTTCTAAACTAGAGATTCTTCTAAACTTGAGATCGCAACACAAGCGTCGAAGTAGGATCGTTTTAAAAATTTTATGTATCCGGTCTCCTAATTTTCTGACCCCTAAGCCCTGGTGGGCCCATGAAGTACACATTCAGTCAGGAACAATATAAACAAATTTTCTTAATTAGTTAGTTAGTTAGTTAGTTAGTTAGTTAGTTAGTTAGTTAGTTAGTTTAAAAGATGGATGTATACACATCAAATCCGAAGAAATACGCCTAGGCCTCTATAGGGCCTGTTGTGCGCTACTTAACCAGTGCCACGGGTGGGAATGGAACCCACCACCTCCGGTCTACCAGACTAGAACACTAACCTACCTGAGGCCACAACAAATTTTCTTAAAAATTTAATTTAGAATGCCATCAATATGGAAACAGGTGAATGATATGGGTAAAAAAGTTGATTAAAACTATACTATAAATGTAAGTATGTACTATTTCCGGATTATTCTATTTTTTATTTCTGTCGTATACTTATAGGATTACGTCTCCTACAAACAACAAATGGTCTCCTACAAATAAAACTTGGTCTCCTAACAACAACAATTGGCCTCTTACCAACAAAAATTGGCCTCCTACCAAAAAAAAAATAATCTCTCAACAACAATTGGTCTCCTACCAACAACAATTGGCCTCCCAACTACAAGAATTGACTTCCTAACAACAATTGGTCTCCTACCAACAACAACTTGGTTTAAGCAATTTAACGAAACTAACACATCCAAAATGATTTTACTAACTCACATACAATTTTTTTATAGAATTGCTGAAAACAATTAATGCATGATTTCATCAACAATGACAGCAAAATAGCCGGACAATAACTGTTACTGTGTTACAGAGTTGTATTTTTCGTCTTTACAAATTAATTGTTTCGGCAAAAACCAAAGATCAAGAAGCGAATAAGTAATTAAAAATTGTTACAAAGTCTTTTAATTATTAAAAATAAAGTGAATTATAAAAATTAAATTAAAATGGATCAGAATATAAACAATTAACTCCAAATTGTTTATATTTAATATATGGTAACTTTATTATGTATTTAAGATTTTTATATTTCGTTATTTATGCATACATATGTATTTCCTTACGGACAACTCATTTCAACAGGAGCGTCAGAGGACTTAAGATTCTGCGAGATATGCAAAATGGTGAAAAGATTAGTAATTTATGTATATAATTACAATATTATTAAAATTAACAATATATCATAAAATATTAATAAATTGTGTTTTATTATAAATTGGTATAGCCGTCAGATTTGACGGATATATCCATCAAGCATAATTAGTCAATCGTGTCGAATATTTATATCATCCATAATTAGCAAACAACAAAAGAGTGAGCAGCTCAAATATATGTTTTAAAAGTCGATAGAACTCATAAGTCTGAGGGTGATGCAACATCACATGTACACAAATGATTCCATCACTTTTTACATATTGACCTTAAAAAAGTGATGGGAACTCAATTGACCGGTCAAATAACTGTCACTGTTCTTATAGGGATGTAGTAGGGCGAAAAAAGGCAAAAAAAATAGATGACAAATAAATCAAAGCTAATTTCAATTGAACAAAAAATGTTTAATGATAAAAACACAAAAATGTTCTCCAATCACACAATTTCACATGTACAAAATGAAACCAGTTCGACATTAACAAAATAAAAACAAAGTTTGATATTAATTGTACACCACGGTAAAAAATGAACATAGTAGCAAAAACTATTATACTGATAACACCACCTTATAATTAATATATCTTGTGCCGTATTTTATACCATAATTTTTATACCCTCCACCACCATCAGTGGTGATAGAGGATATATATAAGTTTGCCATTCCGTGTGTAACACCAAGAAATATTCATCTGAGACCCAACAAAGTATATATATATTCTGGATCCTTATAAAATTCTGAGGCGATGTCTGGTTAAAACACGCTCACGTTAAAACTAAGCCAAACAAATAGATCAAATTCACTGAATGTATTCATTATTATCCTAAGCAGTTTGGTATTGAAAATGAGCAAAGTCGGTTCACACCGGGAAAAGTTATGGATCAAAATTTAAAACAACATAGAAAAAAATAAGCATTTTTACACATTCTGATGTAATTTTCTCGAAAACTATGCAAGATAATTCCATGAAAATCACCACAAATTCGTTTCTACACAAGAGCCTGTTCCCTGCTGAAAACTGCCACCATCGGTCCACAATTTCATATACCTCCCATACAAAAGTACATAATCCCCGAAAATGGGTTTTTATTAATAACTTCCGACGCAATGTCGATTTCTTCACAAAAATTTACAAATTAAAATCTTATATCAATGGAATTCATTCAGAGGAAAATTTTTTGGATGGGTCCATAATTGGACATAGCTCCCATACAAGGTCCCCTCCCGAAAATCACTTAAACGCACATAATTCATTACTAAATTAAGATATCCGTATAAAATTTGGTACAAGTATTTCTCATATGCATATAAATATTACAGTGAAAGGTTTTTTCCATCGGTCCATAATTGTCCATGCCTCCCATACAAGGTCCCTTATTGAAAGTCACTTAAACGCGCATAACTCATTACGTAATTAAGACTTCCATATAAAATTTGGCACAATTATTGCTCTCACATTAAGAAATATCACTATGAAAGTTTTTTCCGATCGGTCCATAATTGTTCATAGCTCCCATACAAAGTCCCCTCCCGAAAATAACTAAAACGCACATAACTCATTACTAAATAAGGATATCCATATAAAGTTTGGCACAAGTGTTGCTCATATACAGAGAAATAATATTATGAAATGTTTTTCCGATCGGTCCATAATTAATCATAGCTCCTACACAAGGTCCCTCTTAGAAAAACACACATACAAGGTCCCCTTCCGAAAATCAGAAAAACGCACATAACTCATAACCAAATATTGATATCCTTACATTTAGCAAAAATATTGCACATTACTTATTACCAAATTAGGCTATTGATACATAATTTGAGAAAAATATTAGTTTTGTATACTTCTATTTCTCCTATATTAGGTCCAGCCCCTAAAAGCGCTTTAACCGTATTTAAAGATCGTTATCAATTTGTGTTGAACAAAATTTTGTGTAGAACAAAATTATATATGTATTTGTATTTTGAAAATCTCTAAATCTTTCACACACATACATACATGCAAACAATTTTCTTATATTCACCAAGTTTACTACGATACTAATCATTTTAAGCCGTGCCCGGCGTAAAAAGACCACAGAGTCTTACCATGATTCCGAAGAGTCTTACCAAGATTCCGGATCTCCCCGGTTACCCAGGGTTTCTCCGCTCTCGCAGAGGGCAGCTGTCCTCGAACGATTCAACCAAGGCACTTGTGAGCATTTCGATGTGATCAAGTCTTTAGTATTAAGGAAATCCATAAGGGCTTGTCCCCTGCGATTGTTGTTTGCACTAACCCAAGCTACATGGTAGGAGTTGGCATCACAACATTTTACAATAATTCTTATTATGCCTTTGTGCCTCTTCGACCAGTTTCATCAGCTCAGACGTTGGTGGTAGTGTCGGAGAATAGAAAGGCAGGTAATACAGATGCAAGGTATATGTTGCCACGACTTTGCTTCAGCTATATGTATCTTACCTGTGTTAATTTTAGCCATCAGAGCGTTGGTAGCTGTCTCGCTCCGATGGAGGTTTATTTGTCATCCATTTAAACTGTCTTCCAGCGAGCTAGTGATCACATCCCCGCTCGTTGGATTTGACTCCTCCGGGTAACCTGAAGTGGCTATTGATGTAGTGGGTACCATTGATGGCACTGCGGTGTTCTTATCAGGCATAGGAAGAGCAGTCTTTTTAATCGACACTTTCCCAATTTTGGACAGCACTGCTGTTCTGTCTTCTGGCGAGTGAGGGATTTCCTCCTCGCTTTTAGGATTTGACTCCTCAAAATTACCAGTACTTGCTAATGATGGTGTTTTGGTGTCCTTATCGGGGCCGGTTTTGACATCCCTTCCAATCGGCACCTCCCCAATTTTGGAAAGGGCAGCTGCACCTTTTTTTGCGAGTTAGTGGTATCTTTCTCGCTTTTAGGATTTTACACCTTAACGTTGCTACTGATGTTGTGGTCTTAGGTTTTTTAGTGTCCTTTTCGAGGCTTGTTGTAACAGCCCCTCCAATCGGCACCTTCCCAATTTTGAATATGACAGCTTTAGAGGCGAAGTAAGTCCTACCTTTATTCTTGGCAAGACTAGCCATAGATTTCTGGTCGATACCTATTACAAATAAAGTTCCCTCAGGTTCTTTCTTCCTGTAAAAGACGTCCCATTTTCCACGGCCAGCTCAGCATTTTGACCACCAAGAATTTCCAGTATACGTTCATTAGCCAGTTTACTGCCCCATCCTTTTATGTAGACAGTGGACTTTAAGAGCACCGGAAGCTCGCTCTTCCAGTCCCAGCTTAGCAAAGTCCCAGGGATGAGGGATACTTTCCACCAAGTTGTATTTTGGTCACGATTACAGGATGACGACGACAGAGTAGATCAACACTTGCCGCCGGTACTGGGTTATTTAGGCCCTGCACCGTAACTTTTATCTTTTTATTTTCCATATTTGTTTTTTACAGTTTTTTGGTCCGCGGGAAATATAATATTCCCAGGTGGTGGACAATCTGCCCTACCTCAGTTTAAGTGAAATTAGAGCAGGGAGAGGACAATTGGTCCATCACAACACCCTATCCGCCACCCGGATGGCCGGACCATTTAAACAGTATATTTTAATTTAAATTTGGGAACTTTGGTTTTGGTAAATTTGGTAAATTTGGTTTGCTTAAATTTTAATTATTTTAAACTTAACTTTCGGTGATTTCAAATTTCTTTCTACTAAATGTCTTTCTCTATTTATTTGTTTGTTATTTATTTTATTTGCCGCTGCTTCAATTGCCACAATACTACATCTTCTCACCTAAAGGAAATAGGGCAGAATCTTTCCTCTTGGCGCACCAAGATACCTTCGCGACGCCACAATATGTCTCCTCACCTTATATATTTTATTTTTCCTCCATTTTATTTGTTTTTTTCTTTTTTTATCAACATTACTATCTTTTCCTGTTTTTTTCCTAAACATCAAAAGAAAATGAAAAATGAAAAATGCGTTGCCTACTATCAAAGTTTGTTTATTTTCAACAGGGTGCATACCATGAACTAATACATTTATGGATAGAGAATGGGGTGGAAAAATTTGCGCCATGATTTTCTTGAATGGCCCAAATTTTAAAAATTTTCTGGGACTTAGGTATTTATTTCAATTTTTTCAAGAAAAGACGGAAGATGCTGCAGATTCTGGTGGAGTATGGTAAGTATAAATTTATTTCATTTTTAGTGCATTTTTTTGCTTTTTTATTTAGGAATGTGGCTACAGTTAGCTATTGGGTACAATGTAATTGAAAATGGATTTTAAGTGTGTAACCTTTAAAATAAAATATTTTGGTGAAAATAAAAGTGCAGTTAGGAATTTTTGGAAACTACCTTGAGTACGAAAAGTGCGTGTATAAAAAATTAAATGAAAGTGTTTTAAAACGAATCTAAAGTGTTTGTTTTGGATTTAAAAAAAATTAAAAAATACAGTGGGTGTAAAATTTGCGCGGACGGATAATTTGAATGTAAAAAAATTATAAATTATAAAAAAATTATAAATAAGTGAAAAGTAAATTTAATAAATTACAGTGCGGAACAAAAATGTTGTGACGATAATTAAAGTGTGCGAAAAATAAATTAAAAGTATATTATTGAAAAAAGGCTGTATACAAAATTAAATGTGAAATTTACAGTGTGGAGCAAAAAAAAATAAAAACTTAACTCATTACCTAATTAAGATATTCATATAAAATTTAGTAAAAGAGTTGCTCGTATGCAAAAAAAAAAATATTACTGTAAATTTTTTTCCGATCGGTCCATAATTGTTCATAGCACCCATACAAAGTCCCCAAAGCCAAATGCACAAAAATATTACTGTAACATTTTTTTCTGATCGGTCCTTAATTGGTCATAGCTCCCATACAAGATACCCTCCCGAAAATCACAAAAACGAGCATAACTCATTACTTAACTAAGATATCCATATAAAATTTGGTACAAGTATTGCATACATACACAGAAATATTACTGAGAATTTTTTTCCCATCAGTCCATAACTGGTCATATTTCCCATACAGGGTCCCCTCCCGAAAATCACTTAAACGTACATAACTCATTAAAAAATATTTATATCCATACATATTGCTCTTATATATGTACATACATAAATTAAACTATAAAATTTTTTACGATCGGTCCATATTTCGTCGTTGCTCTCATACTAGGTCTCCAGAAAATCACTATAATTCACAATTTTCAATACCAAATAATGATATGGATATAGAATTTTAAAAATTGTATCTTTATATACATAATTGGATATAGCTCCCATACAAAGTCCTTTCGCGAAAATCTCTTGAAAGCACATTACTAATTACCTAATAAAGCTATTGAAAAATTTGGTGCGGTCGGTGCAAAACAAGGTTCCCTTCAGAAAATCACTTGTTACTAAATTACGATATAAAATTTGAATGAAATATATATTTTATGTACAGAAATTTAGCTTAAAGAATTTTTTACGATCGGTCTATAACCGATGATATCTCCCATACTAGGTCCAGCCCCTAAAAATGCTTTAATCGTATTTAACTTGTTGCATTATCAATTTGTGTAGAACAAAATTATATATGTATTTTGAAAATCCTTAAATCTTTCACACACATACATACATGTAAATTATTAAATATCGCTAAGCGCTATAAAAATGTAAAGAAAAAGGCGTTTGTAATGTTCAATTAATTGTATTGTAATAGATTTAAATCTTGGGATTTTTCTATTTAAGACATAAGAAAACTTATTTCTACAAAAACACGAAAAATTAGATATGTATAAATATAAAGGTAGCTGGGGGAGGGTATTTAAGATTCGGCCCAGCCGAATATAGCACTCTAACTTGTTTTTAATTAACTTTATAAAATTTAATAACTTTCATAAATATATTAATAAAATGTAATTAATCTTTAAATTGTAGAACTATATACAAATGAATAGCATGTTTTTGTACATATTGCGAGTACTCAAGCGGCAACTTCTAAATATTATCGCCGACTCAATGAAGAGATTTTTCCCTTCGACTTATAATTATACCTTTTAATAGGGTTCTATTAATCGACTTTCGAACAATCAACTTTTTGTCGAAAAAAGTTGAAGTCTGTGAAAATGTCGAAAAGTCGACTTTATTGATAAAAGTCGAAAAGTCGAGAATTCTGAAAGTCGAAAAGTCGATAAAGGTCGAAAAGTCAAAAAAAAGTCGAAGAAAGTCGAAAAAGTCGTAAAAAGTCGAAAATTGTAGAAACAAGTCAAAAATAGTCGAAAAATTTAAAAAAAGTGGAAAAAAGTCAAAAACTATAAAATAGTCAGAAAAAAGTCGAAAAATCGACATTTAATAAAATGCAAAAAGTGGAAAAGTCGACTTTTAACTAAATGATGGAAGTTGAAAAGTCCATATCACAGAAAACCCCTGGATATATTAATTAAGGCATCTTCAGACTACAATACTGAGTATTAATACTTGTCAAAAATAATACAATACAATTTTCTAGTCTAAAAATAATTCGTTATTTGATTTTCATAAATATAACTGATTTTTTTGGCAATTTTTTTAAACAATTCAAAAACTTTTTATTTTCAAACGTATTCGGTATGTATTTTATAAATACAATAAAAAAATAAACAAAAAGTGTAAAATACATTAAAAATAAGAAAAAAAGTGCATAAATAATTAAAAATTGGGTAAAATTATTGGTTTATAAGGTAGTGTTATCAGAACAGCTGATCTGTTTTTGCTACTATGTTCATTTTTTACCGTGGTGTATAATTAATGTCAAACTTTGTTTACATGTTGTAAATGTAAAACTTTGTTTTCATTTTAATTAATGTTAAACCAGTTTCATTGTGTATATGTATATGATTAAAGTGAAATTGTGGGGTTAGGGTATATTTTTTGTTTTTAGCTTAATTATAAACGTATACAAATTTATAAACATTTTTGTTTTTTAGAAATTCGCTTCGATTTACTTGTCAGCTGTTTTTGAAAATTTTCCCTGATAGCCAATTCGCCTTCAAGTGCAGGCACAATGTCAAACAACATATACAAAAATATAACGAATTCGCTTGATATTCTGAATTCACCGATGACACTACCTTATAAAATTATTATACCTTGGAAAACCCCAAATTTCTGAAATCCAAAATTCTTATCAACCACGGCTGTTATTGAATCCAAGTCAGAATTGGTAATTTATCAGAAATTAAAATAAATTCCGATTTGAATAGGTCTCATGAAATCGTCTTGATTTTGCCTACTTTCGAAAATAAACAAAACCCATATTCGAATCAGCTGTTTTCTTTTGTTTACATTTTTAGTTTAGTTAAATTTTCAGAAGTTGACGTATAATACATTATTTTAAAATAATATATAAAATTTGAATGGTTGAGGCAGCAGTTGCATTTTTATTAATATAGGAAGAAAATTGTCAACGAATTAATCTGAAAATTTTAAGGGATTGGAACTGCCAGAATCTCTGTAAGTAGAGATTTTGATATGGTCGGGAAGTGGTTTTAACACTTTAGTGGTTTGCAGATTCATTGGACAATACCGTCTGAATAAAGAAGCATTCGTAATTTTGTTGGACATTGTAAAAGAACATTTGTTACCATCAACCATTCCCCGCGTGATTCAACTGGCTGCAATATTGCGATTTTTAGCAGAAGGGTCTTACCAAATGTCAGTTGGAAAAGATTCCACCATAAGTCTACTCACATAAAAATTATAAAACCCACGATTTATTCATATAACTTACATTTTCCAACAACATTCCACAAACTAACAAAAAAGAAAACTGCATATCTATAATCAGTCAGCTGATCGGATTATTTCTAGGGTTCTATAACTCGACTTTCGAATAATCGAACAATCGACTTTTTGTCGAAAAAAGTCGAAGTCGACAATTTTGTTCCAAAAAAGTCGATAACTCGACTATCGTCTATGAAAAAAGTCGAAAAGTCGACTTTGCAATTAAAAGTCGAAAAAAGTCAAAATGTCGAAAAAAATCGAAAGTCGAAAAACGTCGGAAAAAGTCGAAAAAAATCGGAAAAAGTCGAAAATAGTCGGAAAAAGTCGAAAATCGAAAGAAGTCGAAAAAACTCAAAGAATTGCAACAAATAGAAAAAATATAAATAATTTTTTTTTAATAATATTAAATAATAATAATAATAATAATAATAATAATAAAAATAACAATAATATAATGTAAAATGGCAACATTATAAATTTACGCTTCTGGCAACTTTATAAATTTTTAACTCTGGTCGGAAAAATTCGAAAATAATCGAAAAAAGTCGGAAAGTCGAAAATAGTCGATAATAGTCGAAAAGTCGAAAAATCGACTATTTATAAAATATTAAAAGTCGAAAAATAAAAATACTTATGCAATAAATATTAAACCGAGGTATTTATCAATCTATTAAAATGGGTCGTGATCTATATTATTCAATATATATTGAACGTAGCACTTTACGTACGTAAGGTTTAATAAAAGAGTAAAATGAAATTCCATCCGTATAACAAACAAGTAGGAAAGTATAGTCGGGCATGGCCGACCATATGATACCCTACACCATGAGTATATTTTTACAATTTTTACTTTTATAAAATTTTTATTTTTTGTAAGGTAGTTTAAAACTTTCTTACAATTGACTTATATTTCTTCACAGAAGGTTCAACTGATAGGTGTTTTATAGCTTCATGTTTCTGTCTGATTTGTATTACCTATGTCCTTTACAGTCTGGAGTGTTATTTGCCATATAGTTCCTGTATGACATATTGATTGGTTCTGTGAGTTCATTTTTGGGATTGTTTATGATTTCTACATATACTTTTCTTTATTTTAACCTGTTTTGCTTCTTTGAATTACATTTGTTTGATTGCAAATTATGTAGGAATTTATTTATGATCATTGCGGTACATTTTAATTGTCCTATCGTTATTTTATATAGTATATTATCTTTAAAAAAAAAAAATTAGGTGTAATTTTATTTATATATAATTATGTATTTTGTATTGGAGGAATTATTGTGAAGTAGAAATTTGTAACCGCTTATGGCCTATAGGCTAGGTTATTGAATATTGTTAAATAAAATAAATAAATAAATAAATAAAAATCGAAAGTCGAAAAGTCGACTTTTCATAAAACACTTTCTATAACAAAACCCATATGAGGTATTTACCAGTGTTGCCACTTCATGTGTAATTACACATATTGTGTGTAATTTTTATTTCCATGTGTAGCCAATGTGTAATTGATCTCATGTGTAAATTATGTGTTATTAAAAATCTCATTGTATTTACATAAGTATCACTAATTTTATATCAAATTTGTTCTTTCAAACACTGGTTTTGGTTGTCATTTATTTTCGCTGTAAAACACGTACATATATGTCCTTTTCTTGCATATGCAACAGTTTGCACACTTGTTTGAATACTAAGTCGGTGTTTTTTATTAAAACAAAACGATCTACACACATACATAGAAATTTTATTTCCACTTAAGCAAAAAGTGTACGTCCTTTTCTAATATATGCGATTTTTTGAAATTTGTTGAAAGCCGGTTGTTAAAAAAAACTGATTCACATACATTAATGTAAATGGTACATATACATATTTTTATATTCAAAAATAACGAAACAAGAAAATTTCTAAATAATCAAATTTAACTCAAACTAATTTCTAGTAGTAATTTTTATCAAGTCCGTTGTTTTTTAGATCTCGTTAAATAATATTTTAGGGATGACTGGAAGAAATGGCTTCAGATTCCAATCTGATTGGCTAAATAAATCTGAAATAATTGTCATATGCTTTAGGTTTTCTAGTTTCTTTTAATGTCCTTTTTAATCAGAAAAGCCAATTTTATATAAAATGAAAAGTGACGTTTTTAATATATTGCAAATATATTATATAAAAATGGATGTTTTGAAGTCAAAAATCAACGAATCAGATGAAAACCTTCGATCGGTATACTTTAAGGTGGGTATTGGACCAATATTTTTGTATGTTACAAACATCAGCACAAACGTATTATACCCTCCCCACTATAGTGGTGTAGGGTATAAAAAGAGAATAAAAGTAGTATAATTTATATGTTTGGTGTTTACACGATTGCTATAAAACAATAACAAAATAAGATGAAAACCGCTGTTTAAATTTTTTTGTATGTGTTTACATAAAAATACATCCCAGATCTAATGCTACCAGCTTATATTTTGAATCATTTAAAAAAATGAAGAAAGTGTAGTGGTTAGGGTTCTATAAATCGACTTTCAAATAATCGAACAATCGACTTTTTGTCGATAGAAGTCGAAGTCGACTATTTTATTTCAAAAAAGTCGAAAAAAGTCGACTTTGTTAATAAAAGACAAAAGTCTGAAAGTCGAAAATGGTCGATAAGTCGAAAAAAGTCGATAAGTCGGAAAAAGTCGAAAACTCGAAAATTGTAGAAACAAATCAAAATTAGTCGAAAATTTAAAATAATTGGAAAAAAGCCAAAACTCTAAAATAGTCGGAAAAGTCGAAAAAAGTCAAAAAATAGTCAGATAAAAGTCAAAAATAGTCAAAAAGTCGAAAAATCGAAAAGTCGAAAAATCGACTATTTATAACGTGATTAACTAAAAAAATTCTTCCGAAACACTTAATATTAAAAAACACATATAAAGTATTTACCCGTCCGGCGGCAGCTGACTTGTATTAAATGTTAACAAATTAAACAATATTGTTTTATATATACACTATGTATATAAAGAGATTAACTAAAAATCTGTTCCGGAACACTTTATACAACAAAACCCATATGAGTTATTTACCCGTCCGGCGGGTGCTACATTATGGCCAAATATTGAAAATTACTCCGCTGGAGTAGAATTATCCATTCGCAACAAATATTCGTTCATTCGTTATATAATATTTTCATGAATATCTACTTTTTTATGTTTATTTTTCACAAAAAATTGTTGATTTTTCGTAATTTTTTTTTTGTTTCCCTCAGCCATATTGCTAAAATCAGCTGATTCCAGTCTATGAGTAGCCTATGCAACATATAATATTTTCATGTTTATTTTTCACAAAAAATTAAGATTTACTAAACTTCAGGCACTCACTTAAATTTTGCAAATTAAGCTGCCGGAATAGAATTTTTCGTTTGAAACAAACATTATTCAATTCAGAATATATTTTCCTCGCAAAATTTTAATATCTTTATCTTTATTTTTTAATATAATATAAACATTTTACAAAAATTTTTCATCAAATAAATTCGACGTACTTATGGTTTTTGACATTTATGAAAAACAAAAACAAAATACATGGAAATGTTGTTTTTGCAGAACTGCCACCACCTTATCTGAATTCGCCTTGGTATTTTGTTTTTGCATTTGGTTTACGTAGATGTCAAAAACCATAAGTACGGCGAATTCATTTGATGAAAAATTTTTATAAAATGATTTTATTTAATTAAAAAATAAAGATAAAGATATTAAAATTTGCGAAGAAAATATTTTCTGAATTGAATAATGTTTGTTTCAAACGAAAAATTCTATTCCGGTAGCTTAATTTGCAAAATCTAAGTGGGTGCCTGAAGTTAAGTAAAACGTAATTTTTGTGCAAAAAAATAAACATAAAAAAGTAGATATTCATGAAAATATTAGCAATGAATGAATATTTGTTGTGAATGGATAATTCTACTCCGGTGGTGTTATTCACATAGCTGTCAAAGTGTTATTGTTGATTGTTATTGTTTACATTTTTATATTTGAAAATATCCGTTAAACGGAGAAAAACTTCGTTAATATTTTGAATTATTTACGTAAAAGATCTTAAAATACCAAGCATCTCGTAAACAAATATCATTTTATTTAAATAATGGTATAATTGGTATGTATACAAATATGTAATTTAAGAAAAATATTTTTTCTATTAAATGTTAACATATTACACAATATTGTTTTATATTTTAGATTAAAATTGTGTAGATAACGTGATTAACTAAAAATCTCTTTCGGATTACTTACTATTAAGAAACGCTTTATATAATAAAACCCATATGAGGTATATATATACGAAACCACTGACAGCTGTCAAAAAAGTAAATTCTAACCGTATGGTTTTGTTTACTTTTTTACCTTTTTTGAATTCCGCCATTAGGGAAAATTTTAGAGCGAGAGAAAAAATAAAATGTTTTAAAAAATCTATGAGTGTGTAAGAAGAGGTGTATTATTGATTTTTTTTAACACGTACTAAAAAAAGTAAACATAAACATTAGAGAAATTGTATGTGAAGAGGAATTGTGAAGACAAATTTTAAAACATAAAAACTTTACCTAAGGTGAAAAGAGATAGAAAGATAAATTTATATGTTTGTCTCTCTTTTAAATCTTCCGTGGTTCATTATACATTTGGTTTTGTTGATTTTTCATGTTTATTTTTCACAAAAAATTAAGATTTACTAAACTTCAGGCACTCACTTAAATTTTGCAAATTAATCTGCCGGAATAGAATTTTTCGTTTGAATCAAACATTATTCAATTCAGAATATATTTCCTCACAAATTTTAATATCTTTATCTTTATTTTTTAATATAATGTAAACATTTTACAAAAATTTTTAAAATTTTAAAATGAATTTGCCGTACTTATGGTTTTTGACATTTACAAAACCAAAAGCAAAAACAAAATACATGGGAAATGTTGTTGTTGCATAACTGCCACCACCTTATCTGAATTCGCCTTGTCATACCAGCTTAAGTTTTTTGTAAAGTGAAGGGGCTCAAAGTAGTCCTGCATCTCCCTACTTTCATACCTATACACCTCCCTCCCTCTCGACTATTCATCCTCGCAATGACGTCATCTTCCTCGACGTCTTAAATCTTCCCTGTAAACATTTAGTAACCCTACTTACCGACGATTATTACAAAGTTTTGTCATCATATTAATGACAATACTTTGTAAATTCATTCAAATATTATAAAAGATTTTTGTTTAATTAAAAAAATTAACAAGGTTTCATCGAAATTTAGTTTTAGGTTTAGCAAAATTCAGTGTTTTAGTATTTAAACAAATTCAGTTTTAAATTTTAGATTTTAGTTTTAAATTTTAACAAATTTTTAGCTTTAGGATTTTAGATTTAAAATTTTCACCAACAATTTAGTTTTAAGTTTTAACAATATTTAGTTTTAAGGCTTTTAGAAAAATTTGGGTTTAAGTTTTAACAATATTTAGTTTCAATTTCATCAAATTTGGTTTTTAGATATTAAGTTTAATATCTAGTTTTTAGCTTTTAAGTTTTTGAGTTTGAGTATTTAATGCCATTCTAATTTCTTTTTCTAATTCTAAAAAGAATTAGCTGTCTAATGGACAGCTGGCAAGACTACAGAAAATGGACTATTGTTGAGAGCTGGTTGCAGGTGTGTATTCTCGATAAGTAATAAATAAGATATTAAAACAAAACCTTTTAAATAATTTGTTTTTCTTTTTTATCTTCTTTTCATTTTTCTGTATATACTGGTTTCTGGTACCCTAGATCTGGAAATCTACCGCGGGACTATTCTTAACTAGGCCTGAGCTCAATCCTAACTTCTTCGCGCATGCTTGGACCAATTTCATCCAGCGTACTTTCTTCGAGCAACAAACGTTGCGCAATAGGAGTCCTTTTGGGTAATTGGGTCTTTAACACACAGGATAAACATTTATATATTTTATTTCTACTTACGTGTTGGTTGGTGGGAATTAAAACACTTTTTTTGTTTGTTTTATTTTATTTTTTCAAATAATTGGAGCACCGGGAGTGCGTTTTATTTTTTTTTGTTTTTGATTTTTAATTTATTTAAAAAACACCATTTTTGTCCGGGAGTCGTTCGGGATGGTTAATTATTAAGCCGATCCTCTTCGGCGCCAAGCCCGGCTTCCTCGTAACACTTCCTAAAATATTGCCTTTAGGAAGTGTTTGGAGACCTTCAGTCAAGGTCGGTAAGGCCGTCGTCGAAGTCGATAAGATCGTCATGGAGATCGATCAAATCGTCTTCAACGAGGCCTGACCGGACTTCGACATGCCGGCCTCCTTGCACTGGTGCAATTGTCTACCCTGTGAGTTGGCTGAGGGTCGAAACGATTTGGTTGACCAGCCCCTGGGTTGAGGCTGTCGTTGCCGCAGGCTGAGGAACAGCTATGGTTTGTGGTTGATGTTGTTGGCGCTGTTGTTGTTGGCGTCGTTGTGGCTGCCGCTGAGATAGTTGCTGTAGTTGCCGTTGTTGTCGTTGGAGTTGTTGCTGCTGTAGTTGTTGTTGTTGCTGTTGAATAACCTGCTGCTGTTGTTGCAGACGTTGACGGAGGTCATCTAACCGCCGTTGAGCTCTCTGTTGAGGAGGGTTGGGAAAGCTTCTGCGAGCGCGTGGGCGTGACCTTTGGCTTTGCCTTGGCACCTGAGCAGCAGTCCTTGGGTGCAGCAATGTGTGGTGCAAATTGCAACATATTTGGCACGCACCCATTGAGATACAGCTACACAACGCACAACTCTGGGTTTTGGGCTGGATCCATTCTGGAATGAGATTAAAATACAAAGAACAGGGCAGATTAAGGTCGAAAAAAATAGCTTTGCACACATAGACACGACATTGTATGGACAAGAACAAACTAATCTACAGACTTTTCACATAACGGGAGCATGCATAATTTTACTATTGGTCGGGTCACGACGCCACTAGATGTACTAACATCTAACACATAGACACGACATTGTATGGACAAGAACAAACTAATCTACAGACTTTTCACATAACGGGAGCATGCATAATTTTACTATTGGTCGGGTCACGACGCCACTAGATGTTCTAACATCAGCGACTCTTACGCGCTTATCCCGACCAACGTGTACGGCTTCTATTCTGCCTAACCTCCAGTCGCATGGAGGAAGAAGCTCATCCTTGATGATAACGAAATCACCAGTCTGTAGATCCCGTCGTGGATTCTGCCATTTGTACCTCTTGTGTAGCTCCAGAAGGTACTCATTTTTCCATCGTTGACCAAATTTATGATGGAGTGCTTTCAGTCGTTCCCAGCGATTCAATAACGACAAATTGTCAGGCGGTATTTCTGGCGCGAATACCAAAGGTGCACCGCGCATCTGGGTCTTCTGACATCGGTGATATTGGTCGTGAATTTAGAACACTTTCTATTCGCGCAAGCAGAGTAGAGAACTCTTCAAAATTAAATTTATGTGCGCCTGCAATTTTCCTGAAGTGGATTTTGGAGCTTTTAACGCCAGGGGCGCTAGGTGGAATGAACTTCCACTCAAGTCCATTAATTGCATATTTATCTGTTCTATCCTTGGAGGATTGTTTAAGAAATAACGAATAGTCCTTTAGCAATGACTTACTAGCGCCTATGAAATTTGTACCATTGTCCGACATAACTGATTTTGGCAATCCTCGCCTAGCTATAAGTCGTGCAAAAGCAGCTAGAAATGCTTCTAATGTTAAACTAGAGCAAGCTTCCAAATGAATGGCTCTTGTAGCAAAACATACAAAGATACATGTGTAACCTTTCATATATGGTGAATTTCGCAAATTGCCGGACTTGATCTGAAATGGACCAGCAAAGTGGACACCCGTATGTGAGAACGGTAATGAGAGAGTGGATCTCTCTTTTGGCAGTGCAGCCATTATTTGCGATTTCACTTGTTGTTTGTAACGAACACAGGTTAGACAATGATGAACGCATTTCTTGACTGTTCTTTTTAAACTAGGAATATAGAACTGGCTTCTTACTGCGCTCATCAAAAGGGTTGTGTCAGCATGGACTAGAGTTTTGTGGACAAACTCCAGAAAAATTTTGCAAAATTGAGAAGAGTTAGGGATAATTATGGGAAATCGCTCATCGTGCGTAAGCGAGGCATTAGCTAATCTACCATTAACCCGCATAAGACCTTGAGCGTCGAGAAATGGATTTAGAGTAAGCAGAGAGCTTTTCTTTGAAAGATGCTTAGAATCCGAAAGATTCTTTAAATCTTCAGAATAATGAAACTTCTGCGTTAGTCTAATATATACAATTTTTGCGTTATTAAGCTCTTCGTGAGAGAGCGTTAAACTTTCAAACTTAGCTTTCTGTAATCTTGTCGAGGGCTCGCCTATATGAAGAAAATCTTTGGATTATATTGAGTTCATCTGTAACGGAACAGTGAACTTCAACTTTCCTTTGTTCCATAAGAGCTGTGGCAGGTGGGTTCGATTTAGGCCAATTGTCTTGGGAGTCAAGTAGCCACATTGGTCCATACCACCATAAAGGATTTTTTTAAGATCTCGTGGTTTACACCCTCGTGTTCCAAGATCTGCAGGATTTTCATGGGTTAAAACGTGGTTCCACTTAGCATTACCAACATTTTCAATGATTTGAGATGTTCTGTTGGCAAATTATGTTTTCCAAACTGATGGATGTTTTTGTAACTATGCTAATACTATAGTGGAATCTGACCACAAGAAAAGTTGAGCACTTTTAAATGAATTGTTAGTTAGAGTTTGTTTAATTAGGTTTGAGAGCAGTAATGCCCCACATAACTCTAACCGAGGAAGACTTACACGTTGCAACGGCGCAACTTTGCTTTTCGCTACTAGCAGATTAGAATGTCTGCCAGACACATCTTCCACTCGAATATATATTGTTGCGCAATAGGCTTGTTCAGATGCATCACAGAAACCATGGATCTGGATTTTGCTATCTGGACGGAAATTGATCTATCTGATGATTTGAATGGATCTTATGTGTATAAAATCTTCCAAGAAAATGTTCCACCTTGAAAGAATCTGAGGTTTCACATCTTCATCCCATTCGACCCCATCTTGCCACAATTCCTGTAGAAGGATCTTTGCTTGAACAATAATGGGAGTTAGTCACCCTACGGGGTCAAACAATTTAGCGACCGCGGACAAAATTGTTCTTTTTGTTGCTTTTGATGCGAAATCGGGAATTTCGACTTTATAAGTGAAGGAATCACTGTATGCATTCCACTGAATACCTAACGTTTTCATAGAGCTCGAATCGTAAAGTTTTAAGAAATCTGCACTTAAAATATCTTCAGTTGGAATATTTTCTAATAATTTGCTATTATTTGCCGTAATTATTTTAAGTGGAAATCCAGCTGATTTTAAAGAATTTATTAATTGACTTTGCGCTTCTAAGGCTGAAGCCAAAGTATGTCCACCAGCTAAAATATCATCGACATATGTTTCATGTCTTAATATGTGAGATGACAAAGGAGACGGTCTCTCTACATCTGTTGCTAACTGCAGCAACGTTCGTATAGCTAAATACGGTGCCCAATTCACTCCGAAAGTGACTGTTAACAGCTCGTAATCTTCAATATTGCTTGATTTCAATATTGCTTTTATTCTCTGAAACGGACAATCTGCTTCCGTTACTAATATTTGGCGATACATTTTTTCGATATCTCCATTGAAAACGTATCTATATATACGCCAATTTAAAATAACTGACATTAAGTCAGATTGCAACGTTGGACCAATATGCAATACATCATTCAACGAAAATGAGCTTTTCGAGAACCATTAAAGACTACTCTAACTTTTGTAGAAGTGCTTTCCGTCTAAGTACAGCATGATGTGGTAAATAATATGAAAAATACTTTCCATCTTTACAAATTTCGGAAGAATTTGTTTTCCTCATATGACCCAATGTTATATATTCTTCTAAAATATCATTATAAATTTGTTGAAGATCTATTTGTTTTTGTAATTTTGCCTCTAGATGAATATATTGACTTTTTGCTGCGAATCTGGAAGATTGCAAATACAAGTTTTCTGGAAATTCTTGTTTAAAAGGAAGTTTTACAACATATCTACCATCACTTTTGCGATATGTTGTCTTTTTATAAAGTTCTTCACAGTAGAGATCTATTTCTGATGGAACTTTCGATTTTGGAATTTCTTCTGTTTCCCAAAATAGTTTAAGCATTGAGGTTATTTTATCATTTTCTTCCTTATTTTGAATATTAGCAGTTAGAGAAACGCTATGTAATTTCATTGGGTAATAAATATACCATCCATAGATGGGATTTTGAGCAAGGAGATTGCCTAAGATATTCTTTTGTATTCCATCTTGAATGATATATTGAATTATATCACTACCGATTAGCATGTCTATTTGTGAAGATACCAAGAAATTAGGATCGGCTAATCTTAGATGTTTTATTCCCGAGAGATCAGCGTTTGAAATCGTAAAGCTTGGCATAAATTTGGTTAAATTTGGAACTATTATAACTTGGGTACTGAGTGAGAACTCGTGGTTTTTCTACACAAATTTATGGTAGATATTTTACTTGAATTTGCTACCACTGTACCCCCTAATCCACAAATTTCAAAATTTGCATTTTGAGTTATTAAACCAAGCCATTTTGATATTTTTTTAGTTACAAATGATCGTTTTGATCCCGAATCTATTAGAGCTCTAACTGTAAATACTTCTCCTAAATGTAAAATTTCTACTAGAGCTGTAGGTAATAAAATGTCATCATCATTGACAGAAAAGTTTGTTTGTGTGTTTGTCTTGTGTACTGTAGACATTGAGCTACATGGTGGTTGGCGGTTTATTGTGTCCTCCGGTTGCTGAGAGGGATCAGCATGAAACGTATTGAACGTTTTGTTTTTATTTGCTTTATTCTTCTTATTATTGGAATAATTATCCAAATGAAGTAAGCTGTGGTGCCTGTTCTTACACTGGATACATGTAAAAACGCTTTGACAATTTGTATTTGTGTGAGCTGAAGACAAACAATTACTACAAATTTTGTTCTTTTCTACATAGTCAATTCTCTGTTTTACTGAAAAGTTCTGAAATTTAGGACAATTTCGAATGATATGTGTTTTATTACATAATTTGCAAAGCATATCATCATTCTTCGATTGAGCTTCTTTGTTCGGGTTTTCATATCTAGCTTTATTCTGCTGTGAAGAGATATTATAATTTCTACCCTGATTATGATATGGAACATAAGCTGGGTTTTGACTTCTGAATGTAGATATTCTTTCCATTACCTGATGTCTATTTATTAAAAATTCTTCCATTTCTGCCCAGGAAGGTAAACGAGTTGGAGAACTCAACGATTGCTCCCAAAGAGCTAATGTTTCATCAGGTAATATTGTGGAACACAAATTTATTAGGATTGGATCCCATTGATCGGTTCGTATACCATGAGCCTTTAAAATTGATAAACAATTTTCAGCCTTTGCTGCTGGTATATTAAATAGAATCTTCAACTGATTATCTATTAAAATGCGCTTGTTCTCATAACGCGTCCCACGCCAGAAAATAATTCTGATCTGAAAGTGGATATTTAGCTACAATACTACCTGCTTCGCCCTTTGTTTTATTCCTTAGATGATATAACTTTTGAGCCTGTGTCAATCGAGGGTGATTGCCATAAATGGCGGTAAACATATCGCGGAATGATGGCCATTCCTCAAAACCCCCATAAAATTCCTGAGTATCACAAGGAGGAACCTTTATACAAATCTCCGAATCATTAAATGTGGCATTAATGGGATACATATTCGAAGTATTGAACAAAGTAGAGTTAGTCGTTTGATCGGGCCTTAGACCTTGATTACTAGAAGCTCTGTGCATCTTCAATTGGTCCATCATATTAGCCTTGGTACGTTGATATTCGTCCTTAACCGATCCAAATCTTACTTTTGCCGTGCATTTTTCGCTCTCAGGAATAATATTCTCATTAGTTAAAATTAAATCCTCAAAGGCTTTTCGAACTGATTGCCAGTCCTCTTCAAGGGACTGCAATTTCGTCTCGAGAAGTGACTCGGTTAAATTTTCCAATGGAGTTATATCAGACATGGAACAAGATCCAACTAAATTATCGCATTCTAAAGCGAACTTAGCACATAATGTGGAGCCCATTATTGAAAAAGTTCAAATGAATTGTTTAAAATGGAAAATTAAAAAGGCAAATGAGGGAAACTAATATCAAAAAGCCAAATCAATGAAAAGAATAACTAACAAGTAGAACAGTAAGTGATCTGCACTAATTTATCTAATTTGACCGTAGGTTGAAAAATATTCCGTATACAAGTCCTATAATGTACCTAATATACCGAATCTAATTGCGTAGAGTGACCGCTAAATCGCGAAAAAAATTTTCTAAAAAGTTAAATAAAAAATTTTTTAATCGAAAAAATATTACAAAATAGTTCCGTTTACAGGTCCTATATTGTACCTAATATGCCGGATCTAACAGCGTAGGATGACCGCTAATTCGCGAAAATATTTTTCCAAAAAGATTTTACTCGAAATTTAATTAAAAATTTAAGTCGATGTTATAATAAGTATTGAACTAATCAGACCGACACACAATGTGTAGGGAACACACAAATTACAACAAACACAATAATGTATATATGTAATGTATGTTTGTATATATGTTTATTTTGTCTCTGTTTTTTACTTTCTTTTGTTATAGCTACGGTATAGCGTATAAAAAAAGAGAATATATTTTGTTATTTTAAGAGATAAATAAACAAAAAACCACCACCAAATTTACTTTAATATTTTTAAATAATAATATTGTAAATCTTAGTAAGTATGTATGTACAATATACAACAATGTTTTGATGGAAACAAAACAATAACAATCACTAGTTCTTGCACTAAATAGAATGAACTTTATATATAAAAAATAATTATGTAAGTATGTGAAGAATGGGAATTCTTGCGACTATACTTATTATTTTTTATATAAATTTTCAATTAATTTAGCACTTTCACTGTGGTTCAAAAAGGACCATAAACAAATTCCAACTCTTATTTTGGAGATTTGTTGCTTTTGTTTTTACTTTGTTAAGAAATTAACAAAGTTGTTCAATAACAGAATTGAACTATGCACACAAATAAAATAGAGAATTTTATTTCTACTTACGTGTTGGTTGGTGGGAATTGAAACACTTTTTTTTGTTTGTTTTATTTTTTTTTTTCAAATAATTGGAGCACCGGGAGTGCGTTTTATTTTTTTTGTTTTTGATTTTTAATTTATTTAAAAAACACCACTTTGACCGGGAGTCGTTCGGGATGGTTAATTATTAAGCCGATCCTCTTCGGCGCCAAGCCCGGCTTCCTCGTAACACTTCCTAAAATATTGCCTTTAGGAAGTGTTTGGAGACCTTCAGTCAAGGTCGGTAAGGCCGTCGTCGAAGTCGATAAGTTTGTCATGGAGATCGATCAAATCGTCTTCAACGAGGCCTGACCGGACTTCGACACAGGAGTTTTGTAGGTTATGTGAGGACTAAGAGGTGTTAGAGACAGTAGAACATATTTTGAGTGACTGTCCTGGTGCACAGAATCTGAGGCGGAAATGGCTAGGAAAAATATGTCATGATGATTTAGGAGATGTAGCTAGATGTAGTATAGGCGACATTCTAGGTTTTGTCAATGGAGTGGATTGGCTATTTAGGCGCCGGACCTCGTTGAATTCCTTTCCTATGCTATCAATATTCTTTCTCTATTAGGATAGGAATTTAGTAATTTCAAACTTATCTCTCCGGCTTTTCTGTATTCTCTTTTTATTTTTCTTGTTTCTTCCTTAAGGGAATCACAATGGACCCTCCTGGGATGTAGTGGATGTATACCATTTTGGTATACAACCCTTTTAAACTAAACATTCGTTCAGGTAAGGGGTAAGTATAATCTAGGTCGAAAACATTAATACCTGGGCACCACAGGAATGTTGGTGCTGATCTGCAGAAAAAGTCCGACGATGGATGGAGCAGGCGATGGCGTGGCTTACTTTAGGTGTGTTGATTTAGTTTATGTTTCTTTAGACCCTTTACCTTCGTGAGAAGGGTATATATAAGTTTGTCATTCCGTTTGTAATTTATATAATATAATTTTCCGACCCTATAAATTATATATATTCTGGATCCTTATAGATAGCGGAGTCGATTAAGCTATGTCCGTCTGTCTGTCTGTTGAAATCAGTTTTTAGAGGACCCCAGATATGAGCAAAATCGGTCAGTAAAAAACGGAGATATGAGCAAAAATCCAAGAAACCTCTGAAAATTTCATCAAAAAATTTCATATTTTTCATGCTTTGTTAAATAAGCAACAACAACACCTTATAAAAAGATGTACACGTGTGTGTAGATGTATTTGGTTTTATTCAGCTGTGTATTTTTTTATGTTTGGATGCTGTTGGCGTCATTGAGTTGTGTATTTTGTTTTTGTGAATTCTGTTTGTATATTTGGATGTAGGTTGGCTTTATTTATTTTGTTTTTGTTTTTCTGTGTCTTTCGTTATGTATGTTAAGATGTCTGTTGGTTTAGATGCCTTGTGTATTTTGTTTTTTATTTAATTTAGCGTTGTTGTTCATTTTGTTTTGCTTTTGGTGTAATAACAATGTAGTCGAGAAAAAATTTATAAAACTAATAAGTTTAAAATACACTATGGTAAAGGGTATATAAGATTCGGCACAGCCGAATATAGCACTCGTACTTGTTTTATTTAATTTTTATTTTATTTAGTTTTAACTTTTATTTTAAGTTTAGTGTAAAATTTTCAGGTTATTAAAATATTTAATTTAAATTTTGTTTTTTTACGACCACGGGCTCCACCTTCTTCTTATCCAGGGAAAAATGAAAAGGATCGGCATTTTAGCTTTCAGGGACCGAAAAACCTCGGTTGCCAATATGGTTCCCAAAAATTTCTTTTAATTTCAGTCAATTTGTAGTGTAGTTCTTTTTTTTTTGTTTATATATTCTAGCTGTCAAATTGTTTACATCCCCGCGTTGTCAACTTTTCGTATTCTTTTTAAATTTTGCCCTACTACAGGGTACACATGGCAAGAGTCATACGACTGTCAAATTTTCTATCCATATTCCCTCTCAATGTGTGATGGTTTCATTATATATTGCATTTAGACGATCAACAGATCATATTACTCGTAAAATCGTGAAAAACCGGTTTTAGTTATGACCATGGCATAATAAAGTAAGGTGGCTGCAATAAAGCAGCTGATTATTATTATTTAGTTTTGTTTAGAGTATGTATAATGTCAAATGTTGTTATTGTTTACATGTTCAGAATATTACTTGTTTTCTTATGCCATTTTTGACATTAGTCTGATTCTAGTACAAAAACAAAATACATGTTTGCTTAAGCAAATAAAATTTGACGAAACTTGACAGAACTCTCTTAACTACATTATAGTTTGTCACATAAGTTTTATATGTATTCGCACTGTTGTTTAGGTCTGGTCCACGCTAGGAAACTTTTGTTGAGAAACTTTTTCTTAATTTTCTTTTTAAGTTTCCTCAATGCCCACAAATATAAAATTTTGTTCCAGAAACTACATGTACTCGGAAAACAAGTTTCCGAGTACGAGAAACTCCGTACAGCGAGAGAGATCAATGATATTTCTTTCTGTCTCTCGCAAAATCAAAAGTTTCCTATTTTGGATCGGTACTTAAGATGACTTAAGCTAGTGTATGCATATTATAGTTAGGACACAAAGTCTACAGAGATGTCAAATTTTACAGTTAAAAAACACTAAAATCAGTTTTATTGAAATGGTTCCGGTAGAAAGAGAAAATAGTCTAAGATCAATTTAAGCTGAGAGGATACCAACGTGCGACACGAGATTGTTGGCAAAGGGGGTAAAGACGAAAGGGAAGCAGCAAAGGAGGCACGAATCGTAATTTGAGGAGTTTTTTGGTATCTCTTTTGTTAAGCGTTCGTAACCTGGACTCAAAGAGTGTGCGATCACTCGAATGCTTGAATCAGTGTTGCCACTTGCAATATTTTGAATTTTATACATTACATTTAAAAACACTTTTGTATTAAATAAATAAATTAAAAGTAAGAAATAAAAAATCTGATTAAAGTTAAACTTATTTGTGGAATAGAGGAATGGAGGAAAAAAAATAAAATTATAAAAATATAATGTCCCGAAGGTTATTGGCAACAATAAAGATTGTGGAGGAGACAATTTCATATTTTTACCTATATCCATTGCCAAATTACAAATTTAAAACTTGCACCAACCAAAAAAAATAAATAAACACAAAAAATAAAGCATGTAAATAGAAGAAAAAAACAAAATAAAAATAAACAAATAAATGTCAAACTGAATTACGAACGTGTCGTGAAAACGGGTTGATTCTCTATCGTCATTTAGAGGCCGAATTAATTAATTCAACAGCTCGTGTGAACTAGGTATAAACGTTCATTTTATGGTGCACATTACAGGTGAAGTCAATTCTACAAAAACAACAAATACACCGTGTGATTGTTGTTTTTGTGAGTAGAAACTTCTGTCAAAATCAGCTGAGTGGTATATGAAAAAAATGTGTGAAAAGAAGAAAAACAAAAATAAATTTGAATGGCGTAGCACAGTGGTATAGGAAAAAAAAGAGGGAAATAATTCGGTAACTTTAAAACGGTTAATCCGATTTTAATGAAATTTGGTGTGCACAAAGAGGAGGTGTTGTCGAGTTTAGGTTTTGAATTTGGACCTTAAAGGCCAACCAGGGTCCCGGCGTTGGGTCCTCAAATTAGGACACCTCGGCTATGTATATAGAATCTCCTCAACGAGCACTATAAAAAATGTCGTCGTTGCAGTAAATTATCTCTTATAGTTTAGGAGATAGTCGCATTTGAAAATTAAAATTTTAAAATTTTTACCGTCCTTACTTTAGTTTTTTGATAATAATAAAAATATAAAATATTCCCGCTTTACAACAATTTTATATATCAAGCAGTGAAAGAATTATGTAAAAATCATGACTGAGTCCAAAGTTATAGGCATTTTAATTTAAAAAATTAAAAAAGGCGACTTTTTGCCATTTTTTGGGAAAAAAGTATCTTTTTCTTTTTAAGTTATCTAAAAAGTTTCTAAGAAGATGTATATAGAATTTACACTTTTTGGAAAGCTAACTTTACATCAAATACGATAAATGAAACAAATATAATACCGAGTGGACCAGGTCCATCCAAAAAAACCCTATTTTTTATGGAAAATTCAATTTTGAGCAAAAATTCTCAAATCGCATAGTCGATATCAAATTATAGTGACCTGGGGCGGGGTTTCGATAACCCCGTATGGATATAATAGGCAAAAAAACAAAAAAATCCCATTTTTGGGATTTTTTAAAACTTTTTTGGGAATTCCGGGATTTCTAATAAGAAAATTCGAAATTTTTATTTAATTTTGGATTTTGAGTAAAAAAATCTATCTAACTATAAAATTTCATCAAAAAATATTCATTAATAAAATTTTTATTGCAATTTGAAAATTTTATCTTCGCAAAAACTGAATAAAACACATTATTTAATTTTTTTAAAGTATTCCGCGAATTTTTTAATTTTAAAAAATTAAGTGACAAATTAATTTTATAGTGCTCGATGAGGAGATTAAATCGGAACTCAAATGAAGAAATAGGATCGTTTTAAAAATTTAACATAGCCGAGTTGTCCTAATTTGAGGACCCTCCGCCGGGACCCTGGTTGGCCTATAAGGTCCAAATTCAAACCCTAAACTCGACAACACCTCTTTGTGCATACCAAATTTCATTAAAATCGGATTAACAGTTTAGAAGTTACCGAATTATTTCCCTCTATTTTTTCCTATACCACTGTGCGTCGTGCAATATTTTCATAAGAATTTTTTAATTTGCTTGCGTTTTATTAATTAAAATAGAAAAAACAAATAGTAAGGAAAAAGTGCTTTTTTTATTAATTAAAAAATTAATTCCTCGATTATTTTTGCTTAATATTGCATAAATTGATGCAATTTCTTAAAAATTGATAAAGGTTAAGTTCCACGACTTCATCCAAAAATCCAATTTCAAGAAATGCCGTTATACATACATACGTGCGTACTCCAATATATAACATGGAATATAAAAATTTTAAGAGCATTTTAGTTAAAAAATTTATATTAAAAGAAAATAATTTTTAAATGTACTTCATCGTACAAAAAATTCTGCGGAAGAAGTCTTGACTGGTCAGTGACCAGTCACAATACCAGTGGTCACTTATGAATATTGATATAAAGCTTTTGTTGAGAGCTCCACTCTACAAATCTCACTCCTCTTTTTTCTTCTTCGTTCATCCTTTGGGATGCTAAAGAATGTCTCATTTACAATTTTTACCCTTTTCTTGCATAAACAGCAAGTGTTCATTTTGCTATTTTTTATTAATCTTATGATTTAAACCTAATTCATTATTTTACGAAGGGCATTTAAATAAAAATGGAGAAAAAAATCCTGCAACATGTCCCCTGAGCTAAAAGTGGCCTAATACCATAGACTATTCATAGACTGGAATCAGCTGATTTTAGCAATATGATAAGGGCAAACAAAAAAAAAATTATTAAAAGTCAACAAAATAAAATGTACAATGAACCAGGAAAAATTTCCATCTCTTTTCACCTCATACTTAATTTTTCCAAAACAAATTGCATTACAGTCTTACGAACTTATTTACAGCATCGGGCTTGAGAGCTTCGGGCTAAATTTCCGTGGACAAAAAAACAATCAGCTGTTGAAATGACTTCACCTTATTAGTTTCGCCATGGAATTACTATTTAGACACATTAAAAAATTTTATACAAATATCCATTTTCATATCGAACTTCAAAAAATATATGTTGAGAACATATAAACGGGGTTTACTGTACATGAAAAGTCAAAAAAGTTGTTTCTGGTGTTGAAAGTGTATTGCAAAGTGTTTTATAATGAAAAAAACATTAAGGAATTATTAAAAAACAAATCCAAATATTTAATAAATTAAGGTTCTCATATTTTGCAATTCTTCTCATACAATTTCTTTAATGTTTACATTTTTTACTGTTTTTTTTTTTTTTTTTTTTTTTTACGAGCGACGAAAATAATCAACACACTAATCATCTCACACGCTAATCAATTTTTAATACATTTTTATTTTTTCTTTTGGTCTAAAATTTTACCTCAAGGCGAATTCAGATAAGGTGATGGCGATTCTGCAATAACAACATTTTGCATGTATTTTGTTTTTGTATTCCGGCAGATTATTTTGCAAAATTTAAGTGAGTGCCTAAAGTTAAGTAAAACTAATTTTTTTGTGAAAAATAAACATAAAAAGGTACATATTCACGAAAAATATTTATATAACAAATGAATGAATCTTTGTTGCGAATGGATAATTCTACTCCGGCGGAGTAGAATTGTATATATAAAACAATATAGTTTAATATGTTTAATATGTTAATATGTTAACACTTAATAGCACTGAACACTAAGAAGTGAAACGCTGTCAATAAGTACCTAAGTCTATTGTCAGTCGGTACCTAACTCTAAGAATGTATTAGTAAAATTCTCAAGCCAACATAGTTGCAAAATATAGGATTAAAAAGTATTGAAAAAAAATATTACATATAAATTTATATTTTGAAAGATTTCTATAAACATTTTGCGACATAATTTATATATAAACATTATATATGAATGTATCTTTGCTTTTTAATCTGCAATATTGAAATAATAATTAATTTTTTTGTTGAAATATTTTTTTCTTGTACCATTCGAAAATTTACAACATTGTTTTTTTTCGTTTTAATTTAAACAACAAAAATTTAATGTCAAAAAATTAAAAAAAAATGTATTTTCGTTTGTAAAAAAATATAACGTTAAGTGATAAAAAATATTTTCATGTTCTATAAGCCACGAATTTTCGCGACAAAGTTTTGAAGTTTGGATAGAGAGTAAGATTCTTACATATGTGTTGGAGTTACATAGAACTCGTCTGTGAGAAGAGCGTAACGTTATTGTTGTAAAAAAATTAAAGCGTTTCACTTCTTAGTGTTCAGTGTTTAATAGAAAAAAATATTTTTCCTAAATAATATATTTATGCCAATATTTAAATAAAATGATATTTGTTTACGAGATGCTTGCTATTTTTAGATTTTTTACATAAATAATTCAAAATATTAACGAAGTTTTGTCTCCGTTTAACGGAAATTTTTATATATTTATATTTGACAGTTACGTAAACCAGGCGAATTAAGATAAATATTATCAGCTGATTGAATAACACCACCTTATCTGAATTCGCCTTGGTGTACACTTAATAAAGTAGCCTCGTCGCTACAACAAATATAACAATAAAAAAGCAACAGGCAAGTTGTTGTTTGTCGAACAAAGTCGAAAGGTCGAAGTCGACTATTTTGTTCCAAAAACGTCGATAACTCGACTATCGTCTTTAATAAAAGTCAAAAAAAGTCGAATATCGAATAAAATCGAAATGTCGAAAAAAGTCGAAATGTCAAAAAAGTCGAAATGTCAAAAAAAGTCGAAATGTCGAAAAAAGTCGAAAAAATTCGGAAAAAGTTGAAAAAAGTCGAAAAGTCGACTTTTAATTAAATGAAAAAGTCGAAAAGTTGACTTTTAACTAAAAGAAAATTGTCGAAAATTCGAAAAGTCGACTTTTAACTAAAGGAAAAAAGTCGGAAAGTCGGTTTTTCGTTTTAACTATAGAACCCTAGTTGTTAGTGTACAATAATCCCATCCAAAGCGAATTCATATAAGGTGGTGTTATTCAATCACCTGATAATTTTTTTTCTTAATTCGGCTGGCTTACGTAGCTGTCAAAGTTTATTATTGTTTACATATTTATATATAAAAATGTCCGTTAAACGGAGAAAAGCTTCGTTAATATTTTGAATTATTTACGTAAAAAATCTAAAAATACCGAGCATAAAAAATATAATTTTATTTAAATAATGACATTATTGGTATGTGTACAAATAAGTTATTGTTTTATATTTTATATTAAAATTATGTAGATAAAACATCTCTTCCGGAACACTTAATATTAGGGTTCTATAATTGAAACGAAATGTCGACTTTTCGACTTTTTGCATTTAGTTAGAAGTCTATTTTTCGACTTTTTGCATATAGTTAAAAGTCGATTTTTCGACTTAGTCTTTTTGCATTTAGTTAAAAGTCGAATTTTCGAATTTTTGTATTATATGAAAAGTCGATTTTTTGACTATATGTATTTTATAAATAGTCGACTTTTCGACTTTTTCCGAGTTTTTTCTACTTTTTCCGACTTTTGGACTTTTTTGGACTTTCCGACTTTTCCACTTTTTTCGTCTTTTCGACTTTTTGACTTTCTTCGACTTTTGTCGACTTAACGACCCTTTCGACATATCGACTTTTTTGACTTTTTTAATTTTTCCGACGTTTTTCGACTTTGTTTGACTTTTTCCGACTTTTCCAACCTTTTCGACTTTTTCAGACTTTTTGACTTTTTCCAAATTTTCGACTTTTTCCGACTTTTATTAACTAAGTCGACTTTTCGACCTTTTCACAAACGATAGTCGACTTTTTTCGATAAAAAGTCGATTGTTCGATTATTCGAAAGTCGATTTATAGAACTACTTAATATTAAGAAACGCAAATGAAGTTTTTACCCGGCTGTCGGCAGTTATACACTATGTAGATGGAAGGCTTTATATAACAAAACCAATATGAGGTATTTACCCGTCCGGCGGCTGCTACATTATGGCCAAATATTGAAATTTACTCCGCCGGAGTAGAATTATCCATTCGCAACAAATATTCGTTCATACGTAATATAATATTTTCATAAATATGTACTTTTTTGTTTATTTTTTACAAGTGAATTAAGTTTTACTTAACTTCAGGCACTCAAAGTTTGCAAATTAAGCTGAAGGGATAGGATTTTTCGTTTGAAACAAACATTATTCATTTCAAAATATATTTTCCTCATAAATTTTAATATCTATATCTTTATTTTTTAATATAATATTAACATTTTACAAAAAATTTTGA
>NC_060951.1:16284697-16321154 GCF_022045245.1 Lucilia cuprina
GAATGTTTCTGTTAGATGTTTAGTGTAGTGCGTACCACCAGACAATTACACCATACCTCAATGATCGGCGTCGGCGGCGTAACCATTTTAGGTCGTAGGCGGCGTCTTATGATAGAAAATATCGACGGCGGCTAAATTGTCGGCTCAATTTAACCTTTTCTTCAGAAATTGACCTTATAAGCGTTTATTATATTGAAAAATCTCTGTATAATAGTCTGTTATATAGAAACATGTCTCTATATAAGTTTTTTTTACAGAAAAATGAACATTCATAGTAGTTTTCACAATATTAATATTAGCACAATATTGTGTGGCAACACTTTTCAATTTGCAATAATAATTTAAAATAGTGGCAACTCCGTTCAAATTGGTGAATTTATTTTCCGAAATACATTGTGATTCCAATTTTTATCAGCGGCTATCTCTACGAAGAAAACAAACTTTTTTCGACATTTTCAAACTTATTTCAGAGTTGCAAAAAACGTACTTTTCTTGTATGCACGTGGAAAATTACAGAAAAGTGTAAACAAAATGAAAACAAACGCATTGTTTTATTTATAAAATTGTGAAAAATTGTCATAAAATTTAAATATTGTTTGAGCACCAAAACTGAAATATATAATCGATAAGGAATCGATCTCTGTATTAAATATTCTTCGCGGTGCTTGCTATGAGATAATGTGATGTAACAAACTTTGAAGTAATTAAAAATTTAACAAAAAGTGTTTTTACTTAAAAAAAATTAAAAATATCTTTGAGCAAGAAAACAGTAAATAGTGCCCGATGGGGAATCGATAGACTAATTGATTCCTATATTGATTTCATTTAGTGGTACTTTCTCTCAGTGTAACTTAACAAACTGATGAAGTCGCAAATTTTATAAAAAGTTTTAAAATGTTCTTTGAGCAGCAAAACTATAATATTTTATCGATAGGGTATTAACAGACGAATCGAACCGTATATGGATTTTTTCCTGAGTACTTTCCATTAGCCGGTGTACCGTAAAAAACTTTGACAAATTCGCAAATTTAATGAAAAAGTTTTTATACTAAAAAAATTAAAAATATTCGTTGAGCAGCAAAACTATAATATGTGATCGATAGGGTATTGATAGACAAATTGAACCCTATGAACTAAAATATGTCATCGATAGGGAATCAATAGACAAATCGAATCGCATATTGATTTTATTTCTGTGTACTAGCTACATATAAGACGGTGTAACGTAACAAACTTTGACAAATTTGCGAATGTAATAAAACAATTTTTATAATAAAAAATATTTAAAATATTCATTGATTCATTAATCAATTTGGACAAGAGATTGGTCTCACACCGAATAGATCCACTTTTTGCATAAATTTCTATAATATTGAACCTAGAAACATGAAATTAAGCATGTTCGTTCCTCAAAAAGTAATTTTTGAAATTTCTATAATATTGAACCTAGAAGCATGAATAATTTACTTTTTGATTTTTTGCATAATATTGAACGTAGAAATGTGAAAATAAACATGTATTGCCCGGATTATGTCAGAACCTCAAATAGAGAACATTTTGGTACTTTTCGTTCTTCAAAAGGTACTTTTTGAAATTTCTATAATATTGAACCTAGAAACATGAAATTAAGTATGTATGGACCGGATTAAGTGAGATCCGATAAAAGGGGTATTTTTGGTACTTTATCGTTCCTCAAAAGGTACTTTTTGAAATTTCTATAATATTAAACCTAGAAACATGAAATTAAGCATGTATGGCCCGGATTAAGATAGAACCCATAATAGGGGACTTTTTTGTACTTTTGCGTTCTTCAAAAGGTACTTTTGAAATTTCTATAATACTGAACTTGGAAACATGAAATTAAACATGTAAGGCCCGTATTAAATGAGAACCCATAATAGGAGACTCTTTGGTACTTTTTCGTTCTTTAAAAGGTATTTTATGAATTTTTTATAATATTGAACTTAGAAACATGTAATTAAGTATGTCTGACTCTGATTAAGTGAGAACCCATAAAAGGGGACATGTTGGTACTTTTTTTTCCTCAAAATGTACTTTTTGAAATTTCTATAATATTGAACCTAGAAACATGAAATTAAGCACGTATGGCCCGTATTAAGTAAGAACCCATAATAGGAGACTTTTTGGTACTTTTTCGTTCATCAAAAGGTAGTTTCTGAAATTTCTACAATGTTGAACTTAGCAGCATGAAATTCTTTAAATGGGGACTTTTTGGTACTCTATCGTGAACCTAGAAACATGTAATTAAGTATGGATTAAGTGAGACTCTATAGAAGGGACTTTTTGGTACTTTATCGTTTTTCAAAAGGTACTCTTTGAATTTTCTAAAATATCGGTAGTACAACGTTAAGAAATATATTATTTAGTTCGTATATTTATTCTCTATCAATCACCTATTTTATTTTTGCTGCTCAAAGAACCATTTAAAATTTTTAAGTATAAAAACTTTTGAGTTAAATTTGGGAATTTACAGAGTTTGTTACACCGTCTAATAGCAAGTACTCAGAAAAAGTCAATATGGTGTTCGATTGATATATTGATTACCTATAGATCACATTTTTCAGTATTGCTGCTCAAACAGTATTTTCAAATTTATTTGGTATAAGAACTTTTTCATAATATATGAGAATTTGTCACAGCTTGTTACGTAACACCGTCTTATAGCAAGTACTCAGAAATGAAATCTATATGCGAATTGATTCTTCTATCCATTCCCTATTAATCACATATTTCAGATTTGCTGCTCAAAGAACATTTTAAAACATTTTGGTATAAAAACTTTTTCATTAAATTTTTCAATTTGTCAAAGTTTGTTACGTTAAAAACTTCTATACGGTTCGATTTTTCTATTGAATCCCTATTGACACATATTATAGTTTTGCTTCTCAACAAATACTTTATAGTTTTTGAGTATATATATTTTTCATTAATGCCAATTTTTCAAAGATTGTTAAGGTACACCGTCTTATAGCAAGTACTCAGGAAAAAATCTATATTCGGTTCGATTTGTCTATTGATTCCCTATCGATGACATATTTTAGTTTTGTTGTTCAAGGAATATTTTAAAATTTTTTAGTATAAAAAATTTTTCATTAAATTTGCGAATTTTTCAAAGTTTGTTTCGTTATGCCGTCTTGTGGCAACTACTCAGGAAAAAATCTATATACGGTTCGATTTGTCTATTGATTCCCTATCGATGACATATTTTAGTTTTGCTGCTCAACGAATATTTTAAAATTTTTTAGTATAAAAACTTTTTCATAAAATTTGCCAATTTGTCAAAATTTTTGAATTTGTGTTTGTACACCGGCTAATAGCAAGTACTCATAAAAAATATCTATATACGGTTCGATTTGTCTATTAATTCCCTATCGACGACATATTTTGGTTTTGCTGCTCAACGAACATATTTAATTTTTTAAGCATAAACACATTCGTTAAATTTGTAATATCTTCAAAGTTTGTTACATCACAGCATCTCATAGAAAGTACTTCGAATAATACTTAATACAGAGATCGATTCGTTTTTCGATTCCATATCAATAACATATTTCAGATTTAGTGGTCAAAGAGGATTCTAATTTTTATTTCGATATTTCAATATTTTACAAATAAATCAATGAGTTTGCTATTTTTTTGTTTACGTTTTTTATGTATTTTCTTCTTTGTTTATATTTTTTATTTATTTCTCCACGTGTATACACAAAAAGTACCTTTCTATGCAACTCTGAAAAAAGTTTGAAAAAATCCCCCTGTTAGTTTTCTTGTACGTCAGCGGCTACGTATAAGCCGGCCAGTGTACACTTAATAAGGTAGCCTCGTCGCTACAACAAATACAACAATACAAAAACAACAGGCGATTTGTTATTGTAGAATAATCCCATCTGTCAAAAAAGCTGTGTGTGTAGAATGAAAAAGCAACAAATAAACACAATAAAAATATGAGTTTTTATCAATTATTTAAATTTTTAACTATTAATATTAATATATTATATTAATTAAACGTGGAATGTCTGAAAATCATAACTATATCTATTGGGAAGACCAATTTTCCGAATTAAACGTGTTTTTTGTGAAAAGTGATTGGTGTTAAAAATAGTTGAAACTGATTTGGAACGTATGCCGGAGCTAAAGATTTTCTTTTTTTATCAAGAGACAAGGATAACAAAGACATTTAATCACGATTGACCTAAAAAACTCCTTTAAAACCATAATTTTCTTCACTTTTTAAAATTTTTACACCTTTTGCGATTTTTTTTCTATGTAAACACACAGGAATTTTGACAGATAAGATTGTAAAAGCTGATGATCAGCTGTGCGGACGAGGCTACCTTATTAAGTGTACACAGAAACCGGCTTAGCTTTTTAGCCGAAAAATGGCGACGCGGCATGAAAAATATTACCGGCGGCCAGCCGACGCAGAATTGAAACGCTTCGGCTTGTATCTCTATATCATATAACGTTGTATAGAGAGGCAGATAAAAAATACCATACACACACTCAAAGTAAATTAATGAAGTAGCATCACTTGAACAGCTGTCTATTTTTTTTTAACTATACACCCAATTTACACGATGATTTTTTTCATGTTTGCCCAGACGTCTGTTTTCATGTTTGTCGGTGATTGGTGGTGAGCGGGGAAGAGGAGAATGGGGGGTAAGAAAACAAACATGATTTGGGATTTTCATGATTGTTTTTGACATTCCTCTTTAAACTGATTCGTGCTGTTGATATTATGCTCATGTAAAATAAATAATTATGTCTTTGTTTACATGAAAACATTAAAATTTGCATTAAAAAAAATACTATAGCGTATAATTAAATTTTTTTTAAATCAAATTAAATGGTTTTTATGTTAAAAATTTCATTTTATTTTTACTACGAATAAGTAATTAAAAAGGATTATACAATTAAACATCAAAAAAGACATGCATAGTTACATGTAAAAAATCACCGTATAAATGTTCATGATTTTTTTGAAGATTCTCAAAAGAGAATTGGAAAAAACAGACGTCTGAAAAGTCTTCATGTAAATTGCGTCATAGTTTCCATAGAAAAATAAAATTATTTGTCAAAGTTTGTTTTGAAAATTGTTAACATTGTTTATGTCGCCATTTTTAAATTGTGTTTTGCTATTTGTTAAAATTTGTGAAAAGTTGAAAAAAATGAATTAAAGTGGTTTTAAAGTAGTTTAAAAGTGTTATAAATTGTATAATATATAACAATATAATTAAATCCTTAATATTTTCAACTTAAAAGTAATATTTTATATTTATGTTTTGTTCACTTTGTTGTTAAAGGAAATTTTCTTAAATTTTATTTTGGCACATTCTTAGATTATTCCAAAAACAAAATACATGTATTTGTTGTAGATGTTGTTGTACAACAAGAGATGTCGCTACTTTATTAATTTACTTTGACACACACTATAGGTAGTTTTTTAATGAAATTGCACTGAAAAAAATATTTGTCTATTTTCAATTTTGTACATTAAATATAATCAATAGACATAATAATGATAATTTCATCACATAGAAAGAATATTTAAAATTATAATTTACAAAAAAAAATATCAAATAAGAATGATCTTATATATTTTCATTGTTATGCATTTCTGAAAATTAAAATGATTTGTAAATTATGCTCTTGTTTTTGAATTTGTGTTTTTGTTTTTGTTCAAATTACGTTTGCAATATCTTAAACAAAGCGACATCAACCTACTTTGTTGAAAGCTGACAAACAATTAAAATATTTTAACTTTTGACACTCCGTTACGGAACGTGTTTCTGGCGAGTTTTACTGCTTGTAACCCCATGTCTATATTAGACAAATATTTCTCACTATACTTGATAAAAGGTCGGCAGAAAAATTGCCAGTTTTTTGTTTATTGTCATGCACAGGGGTTACAAAATGCCGATTTTATCACGATAACCCACGGATAATTTTATTGAAGTTATGATATTTTTAATGAAAACGATTAAAATTAAATGCAAATTTTGTAAATAAATACTAATTTCACTAAAACTTATGTTAAAAAACAATTTTAAATGCACAAAAACAAAATTTTACACAAATTTCACAATAAAATGACGTTTATTATCAAGATAAAGTTGTCTAAAAAATTGTTTAGACAACACTGTCATAACGACGTTATAAGGCTAATAAATGCCGTCTGTACTTGCTAATTTGTTATCATGATAACAATTTGATATTAAAATTTGTGAGAAAAAATATATTCTGAATTCTTTCAAACGAAAAATTCTATTCCGGCAGTTTAATTTGCAAAATTTAAGTGAGTGCCTGAGGTTAAGTAAAACTTAACAGACTTTTAGTTAATCTCTTTATCTACATAGTGTATATATAAAACAATACTGTTTAATTTGTTAACACTTAATAGATTTCAAAATTAAGCCATAACGTAGAAGTCAGCCTTGTTGATGTTAAAAACCATAACGGGGCAGTTACACCTACAAGTTTTGCTTTCTAGTTTTTTACACAGAGATGTCACTTTTGACATTTGAAAAAGTCTAAAATCAGATTTTGTTTGATTTTGAAATTGTTTGGTGAGAAGAGGTATATAAAATACGGCTAAAAAATCATTGAAATCGTTTTGTGTTAAAGAGAGTGAAATAGCTTTTTGCTCGTGACGTCTCTGTATATCCTGTGCTGTGACGTAGGCTGCAGGCAATTTTATGTTTCAAGATGCCTGTTAAAAAGACATGGCAACTCTAAAGCTATCGACTATTTTTTGAGTTATCATTGTAATATAGTTATGAGCAGTGTACACTTAATAAGGTAGCCTCGTCCGCACAGCTGATCATCAGCTTTTACAATCTTATCTGTCAAAATTCCTGTTTGTTTACATAGAAAAAAAATCGCAAAAGGTGTAAAAATTTTAAAAAGTGAAGAAAATTATGGTTTTAAAGGTCAATCGTGATTAAATGTCTATGTTATCCTTCTCTCTTGATAAAAAAAGAAAATCTATAGCTCCGGCATACGTTCCAAATCAGTTTCAACTATTTTTAACACGACCAATCACTTTTTACAAAAAACACGTTTAATTCGGAAAATTGGTCTTCCCAATAGATATAGTTATGATTTTCAGACATTCCACGTTTAATTAATATAATATATTAATATTAATAGTTAAAAATTTAAATAATTGATAAAAACTCATATTTTTATTGTGTTTATTTGTTGCTTTTTCATTCTACACACACAGCTTTTTTTGACAGATGGGATTATTCTACAATAAGAAATCGCCTGTTGTTTTTGTATTGTTGTATTTGTTGTAGCGACGAGGCTACTTTATTAAGTGTACACTGGTTATGAGTTACCCAAGTACAAGAAGAAGAGATACATGGCAAATTGTATCGTTAAGAGTATTAATCTGGTTGCCGAAAAAACGAAGAAATAAATTAATTGATTGGAAGCTATACTGAAGTAAATTAATATTTAAAATATACCTATTGATTTAATATATGTATATAAATTGTATTTTTAGGATTTTTAAAATTACCTTTTTTTGTAATAAAGTGAAAAATCTTCATTTTTCGTCTTATAACATTTGATAGTTATAAGATGGCGGCTACTGGAGAAGATTCGAATAAGAGCTGTATACTATGCGTGGAGCCTGATAATGATGAAATGGTGTGCTGCGATAAATGTGATGGCTGGTATCATTTCTCCTATGTAGGTGTTACAGAAGCAGTTGCAGACATAGAATGGATATGTAAATCTTGTATTGCTATGCCAACTTCATTGGTTGCAGAATTACAACAAAGTAAAGAGCATATAGTAGTGTATAGGCGAAACTAATTGCCAAGGACCTAAGTCCCCTGTCAAAGACCTAACTGGTGAGAATGTATTAGTAGAATCACAAAAAATGTATTTTTTTGGGCGTTATTCTTTGTGTGTTATTAATGAAATTTTATATGACAGTGAATGAAAATATTAGTTATTTATTTTTTTGAAAAGATATTTTATCTCAAAACATATTATAAACACGTGTTTTGTTAGTTTTTTGTTGCATTAAAAAAAGTATGTAAAATACTTTTTTAATTTTCAATACTAAAATGTGCAGCTTTTCATTTTTCAATTTTAATTAAAATAAAATGTCAAAGAATAAAAAATATTTTTTTTTCGTTTGTAAAATATAAATTATTTTCGGGGTTTTAAATAAATGAAAAGTGTTGAAAAAAATAATAAACATTAAGTTTAAGTGATAAGAAAAACTAATAAGTGGTAATATCCTCGCAATTTTGCGAAGAAAATTTGATGTTTAGTGAGTGCGTTTAGTTCTCACAAGTTTGTTTTATTCTCTCAGAGCTCGTCTGTGTGAAGAGAATAAAAAACGCCTTCAGTTTCGCCTATATGTACTACTATATGGTAAAGAGCAAAGAATAAATAAGAAATGAAACTGTTGTCAAAAGTACCTAAGTCTACTGTCATCCGGTACCTAACTCTAAGAATGTATTAGTAGAATTCTCAAGTCAGCATAGTTGCAAAAAATAGTATTGAAAAATATTGAAAAAAAATTATTACATTTCAATTTATACTTTGAAAGGTTTCTTTGTAAAAAATATATTATTTTCGGGCTATTAAATGTGTTTAAATTGTGCAAAAAAATTAAAAAATATAATGTTAAGTGATCAACAATATTTCAAAGTGCTATTATCCTCAAATTTTCGCGAAAAAGTTTAGAAGTTTTGGGAGAGAGAATACAATTTTTACGTATGTGTTGGATTTACACAGCACTCGTCTGTGAGAAGAGCGTAATGTTATTGTTGTAAAAAAATGACAGCGTTTCACTTCTTATTTATTCTTTGGTAAAGAGGTTACAAACAATAATCTCGTATCTTCTTTTTTATACGTGCCGTCTAATAACAATAAAGAAAATACTGCAAGAGTGTCCAAGGGTGATGTTGGTAGAAACCTGTCAGTCTCTTCAAAGAACTCCATGAAAGCAAAACGTTTGTCAGAAGAGATGAAACTACTAGAAGATGAAGAACGATTATTACTGTAAAAGGAGACAATTCTGAATAGAAAGAAAGAGTTGCTCAAACAAATGGTGAATGGTAGCGACGACGAGGCTAAGGGTTGGCACAATGAACAGAATAAAAATGTAGGTCCCGATGCTGAAAGTACAAAAGCTACGGAATTTGAAAACCAATACCCGGAACTAGGTAATAATGCAGGTTTAATCCAAATGAGGAGTATAATCAACACCATGGAGTGCAGGCTAAGTGAGCCTTTTGGGGAATGCATAAGCTCTCTCTATCTTCGTGTAGCCTTGAAAATTTTGGTTTGCAGCTTTTCCAGTTGGCCCAAGGCGCAATCAGTGTTATAGTACCAGAACGTTACGGTGGTAAACCCACTAAACGTGGAAACGTTAATACACATTTTGAGCCTGAGAACGAGACAAATTGTATAGCATGTGGTAAAGCATGTGACAACCTACCTTCATGCCAAAGTTTCAAAAACCTTAGTAGGTTAGTTTAGAAGGTTGTGTCGAAGATGCCTAACACACCATTATCTTGCAAAATGCCAATCTTCTCAGCTTTGCGGTATAAATGGTTGTCAATATTTACATCATCCCCTTCTCCATAAGAATACACAAGGAATTTGGAGTATTGTTAGAAAACCAGAAAATGCGGTACTGTCTCGTATTGTTCCAGTTATATTGTATGGGAACGGTACTCAAATAAAAACATATGCATTTTTCGATGATGGTTCATCACTTGCATTAATGCAAGACAGCTTACTTCGAGATCTAAATTTGAAGGGAACACCTAGTCCCCTATGCTTAAAATGGACAGGTGACACTCATCGATATGAGGAGGACTCTGAAGTGCTTAATCTAAAAATATCGGGCGACCATTATAAAAAAGCTCTTGACTTAAACAATGTACATACCGTAAAGAGCCTAGATCTATCAAAGCAAAGCCTTGATGTTGCCGAACTCAAAATGCAATATAGTTATTTAAAAATATTCCATTATCGTCATATGTTGATGCAGAACCTATCTTCTAATTGGTTTGAATAAGAGTTGGTGGGTGCAAACATGAAAATACGTGAACGAAACGTGTGCGAACCAGTTGCTGAAAAAACTCGTCTCGGATGGTCAGTGAAGGGTCCATGTACATTGAAACTTGATACTGTCGGACTCAATGCATTCCACACTTGTACTGATGCTAATGAATGCGTAAAGCGATATATTTTGCTTGATAATATGGATGTAGCTAAAAAAAGCCAAAAAACCTTATCGGCGGATGATGTAAAAGGTTTAAATTTGTTAAAAATAATACATGAAAGTTGGGTAACCGTTATGAGACAAGATAGCTGTGGAAACAACCGAGAATAGCACCTCCTGATAGTTTTCCAATGGCAAAGAGAAGAGCTTTATGCCTTTCTTTGAAGTTGGCGAAAGATCCACAGTTGTATGCAGCTATGGAAGAAAAAAGTACCTGTGTAAAGGTTATGCTGTTCGACTGCCAAACAAGGCAGGGTCAAAAACAGTTGGTACTTACCAATTTTTCCTGTCGTTAACCCCATTAAACTTTGGGATGCAGCTGCCAAAGTGAATGGAGTTTCGCTCAACTCAATGCTAATGAAGGGTCCAGACTTTACTTCACCTTTAGTCGACGTCCTAAGAAGATTTCGTCACACCGTTTTGCTATAAGTCGTTATATTAAAGAGATGTACCATCAGGTAAAAATACAAAAAGAAGACCAAAACTATCAGCGTTTTTTATGGTATGAAAAGGGAAAAGCAGGGCCCAACGAATATGCTCTCACAGTTATGACCTTTGGAGCAACTTGCTCGCCAAGCGCTGCCCAATTCGTAAAAAACCTTAACGCAGAAGAATTTCGTACTACTTACTCTAGGGCGGTGGAAGCTATCGTTCACAACCACTACGTTAATGATCTACTTGACGGCACAGATAAAGAAAATGATGTTGTGCAACTGGCAAAAGATGTCCGATTCATACACGCTCAGGGAGGTTTCGCCATTAGAAATTGGCGATCGAACTCGAAAAATGTTTTACAAGCCTTAAACGAAGAACTAGATGATTTAAACTTAGATGTAGATAAAGCTATGGGATCAGAGAAGGTATTGGGCATGTGGTGGTTGACCTCCGAAGATTGTTGTTCATTTAGAGTATCTCAAAAATATAAAGACAGCAAACATCTTAAAGGTAGATGTAAACCAACAAAGAGACAAGTGCTTAACATAGTGACGAGCATTTTTGACTCTCTCGGGCTAGTTGGTTTTTACGTCATGTATGCCAAAGTAATTGTACAAGAAATTTGGCGTAGTGGCTGTTCTTAGGATGAGGATATTACAGATGCGGAATACACCAAGTGGCTGAAGAGGAGTCAGTACTTACACAACATCGAACAACTAAACATACCGCGATATTACTTTCACTATACAGCTCTGCTAAGAAATGGTATTGAGCTACACACATTTGTTGACGCTTCAGAAAATGGTTTTGCAACTGTGTTATATATTCGGCACGATAGTGGATGTGGAAGTAAGTGCAGTCTTATTGGAAGTAAAACAAAGGTGGCTCCACTTAAATTAATGTTCATTCCTCGATTGGAGCTCGATTTGCAAAAAATGTGATTTCATCCCTTAAATTGAAATTCAATCGTCAAGTATTTTAGACAGATTCTAAAACAGTTCTAGCGTGGATACGGTCGGACCACCGCAAATATTCTTAATTTGTCGCCTTCAGGGTAAGTGAAATTCTTGAGCTAACAGAGTTGGATGAATGGATGTGGGTTCCGTCTACGGACAACGTAGCTGATGAAGCGACAAAGTGGCAGAAAACACCACACTTTTCTCGAGACAATCGATGGTTTACCGGCCCTGAGTTTCTTCAAAGGCACAATATTTCATGGCACGAGGAAACAAAAGAAGATAGTACATTAGAAGAGTTAAGGCCACAGTATATTGGAGTTCACAGAAAGGTATCAAGTTTGACATTTTCCTATAAATCCGGAGCGTTTTTCTAAATGGAGTCGATTTGTTGGAGCAACTTCAACTTTACTACAGATAGCTAGAATAATAAAAAACAAGGTTAAAGGAGAAAAAGTTGTGTATTTAAAAACTCAAGCTGCCGCTGAAATCGTGATCTGGAAATGTACCCAAGCAGAAGTATTTAGAGATGAGTTAACGCTATTGAGTAGAAATTTGTATAAACTGTCAGCATACCTAGATAATAGCGGAGTAATTCGATTGGGAAGCAGAGTGCAAATCAATGGACGCAAGGACCCAATAATACTACCCAAAGAACTCTATGTAACTACTCTTCTCGTAGCCTTTTATCATGTTACGTATCTTCACAGAAACTGTGATAAATGAGATACAACAGTCTTTTTGGATTCCAAGTCGTGTCAAATGTGCATAATTCAAAATGCAAAGCCAAAGCCTCCAAAGATGTCCATTCTACCGTCGCCCATAGTGGCTTCATTTTGCCGTCCGTTTATCTATGTAGGCATAGACTATTTTGGTCCCTTATTAGTCATAATACGTCGTAGCTCTGAAAAACGTTATGGGGTGTTGTTTACTTGTCTAACAACTAGGGCCGTACATCTCGAAATAGCATATTCATTATCAACAACATCCTGTATAATCGCCATAAGAAGTTTTATTGCTCGTCGGGGTACCCCGCGGGAGTGGTGGAGTGATAATGGCATCAACTTTCGTGGAGCTGAACGTGAATTGAGTGAAGCCTTTCAATTGATGGATCAAAATGAAATTGTTAAAACCTTCACTAACTCGTCCATGTCCTGGCACTTCATCCCACTATCGTCCCCACATATGGGATGTGCCTGGGAGCGTCTAGTCAGGTCGGTGAATCTGTTCTACCAAGATATAGACTCACTGATGAGATTTTAAGAGGTGCCTTTGCTGAAGTTGAGGACATAATTAATTCAAGCCACATTCCAATCGAACATGAAGAAGCTGAGTCCTTGAAACTCAACTACTTTCTCCACGGTAGCTGTAACGGTATGAAACCTTTGGCACTCCCTGAAGCCAACGGAACAATGTTACGGCGTGGGTGGAGAGCCACCCAGCAAATGGCAGACTCATTTTTGATACATTGGGTCCGAGAATATTTGCCAATGCTTACTCGCAGATCCAAATGGTTTCAAAACGTCGAGTCTATTAAGATTGGAGATGTGGTATTTATCGTTGACCCAAACAACCCCAGAAATTGTTGGCCAAAAGGTAAAATAGTCGATGTCAATATTGGGTCTGATGGACAAGTTCGAAGCGCTTCCGTAAAAACTGCCACTGGGGTATATGAACGACGATCCACAGAAGGATATACTGGGGGAGTGTTAAAAAGACATAGCAACTCTAAAGCTACCGATTATTTTTTGAGTAATTATTGTAATATAGTTATGAGTTACCCAAGTACAAGAAGAAGAGATACATGATAAAGAATTATAATTGTATTGGAAAATATCGTGAAGGTGGCTACGGAGGCGTAGGCATATATCTTAGGAATAACATCATATTTTCCATCATATGATTGGGAACTTGTTGTGAGGCGATTGCGGTTACTACCCTTAATCTCGAATTTCAACATAATTAGCATGTACTTCCCTCTTGATGCCAACGGACAATTTATTATAACGGAGATGAATAGAATAATGTCATGCCTTGCTAATTCCGGGAAGGTGTCCATTTTTGGGGGAGATTTTAACGCAAAATCACCATCGTGGGGTAACGATAGGGGAGATAACAAGGGTATGCTATTGGAAGGTGTAATACAGGACTATGGTTACAGCATATTGAACGATGGTTCGAAGACTTTTACGAGTACATAATCAGAATCCGCTTTGGATTTGACATTGTTGAGCAAAGATAACGAAGACTTTTCCTGAAGACGTTCTGGATCACAATACTGTTACCGTGAACGAGTTCAGACAACATATCCCAAAACATTGGTGGAATGAAACCTCGACCAGATTATTCAGGATAAGGAATGCTTTTAGATTACACTACCATCGCACGAAGTCATATGAATTTTGTAAAGTGCCAGTGAAGGCTGAGAGGGAATTCCATGAGCACATCAAGAAGAGGAAAAAGAAATGTTTTTCAAAATTACAGGAACAATTATCCAAGCCGGAATCACCTGACATCATGTGGAGAAAACTTAATAACCAGAAAAATATAATCGTCTCAAAAAGGCGAATAACTCATGGAACGATGAAGAGAAAACACAGTTTCTGGAGGTATTATCTAATCGTTGAAGCCCATATATCGGGAATAGAATACAGGAGAACAGGATCATAGATCCGATACCACCTTTGAGTATGGAGATTTTCTTGGATTTTATTAAGAAAGGAATCCAGATTCAGCCACAGGAACGGATAGGATATCATACCGCATGATCTTGAAACTATCTGATGATGCGAAGAGAAAATTATTTGACACATTGAATAACACCTGGATTTCGGGTATCATACCAGAATCTTGGAGAGAGATAAAAATCTATCCGATACCAAAGAAAGGATTTGACAGAGATAATGGATTACAGACTGATATGCCTTCTGAAGCGGTTTTCAAACAAACATTTTTATTCTCTTCCCACAGATGAGCTCTGAGAGAATAAAACACACTTGTGAGGATTAAACGCATTCACTAAACTTCAAATTTTCTTCGCAAAATTGCGAGGATATTAACACTTATTTATTTAAAACGCCGAAAATAATTTATATTTTACAAACGAAAAAATATATTTATTATTCTTTGACATTTTATTTTAATTAAAATTGAAAAATGAAAAGTTGTACATTTTAGTATTGAGTATTACATACTTTTTTTCATTTTGCATTAGTGCAGAAAAAATAACAAAAAGGCGTGTTTAGAATATCTTTTGAGATAAAATATCTAATATTTTCTTTAACTGCCATATAAAATTTCATTAATAACACACAAAGAATAAGATCCAAAAAATACATTTTTTATTTAGTACCTTTTGAACTGTGTTCATTTTTGTGCTTCTACTAATACATTTTCACCAGTTAGTTGATAACTCCCATCGCACAAGGGCATTCATGGAAACTCAATAGTGGGCGAAACAGCCAAAAAGGCTATTGATGAGGGGGCTGAAATAAATACCAAATGGCAAAGAATGGATGCGATAAGGGAAATAGAGAGAAAAATCAAAGATGAATGGGAGAGAAGATATGAGAACAGCATATAAGACAAATAAATCAGATAATAACGGGGCACAGCTTCAGCCGACACGCACTGGCACGCATGACGGTAAGTCCAGCAGGGGATGGTATATGCGAAGGATACAATATAGAGGAGGATGACTATCATATAATCTTTATCTGCGCGAAGTCACCCCGATTTTACTCAAGTACACGGGAGTTGCAGACTTCTTTGCTAGGGAAAAGCCGAATGAATATGTTCATATTGTAAGGTTTCTTGAGGATATTCTGATGAATCTATGAACCCATTGGGACGAATATTGGTGGCGTTGTCCCCCCCTGGACCAGCCAAGTATTTCTCCTATCCTTTGAATTCCTGAAGGGGAATGGAGTAATGTCAAATTCACAGTGAGATCTCTGTTGTAGCCGTTATATTTAAATAAACAAATTTGTGTTTTTATACCCTTCACCTTCGTGAGAAGGGTATATATAAGTATGTCATTCCGTTTGTAATTTCTATAATATAATTTTCCGACCCTATAAAGTAAATATATTCTGGATCCTTATAGATAGCGGAGTCGATTAAGCCATGCCCGTCTGTCTGTCAGTTTTTAGAGGACCCCAAATATCAGCGAGATCCGAATCTTCAATAATTCTATTAGACATGCTTTCGAGAAGATCGCTATTTAAAATCAGCAAAATCGGTTGGTAAATAACGGAGATATGAGCAAAAATCTGAGACAACCTCTGAAAATTTCATAAAAAATGTCATATTTTTTCATACAGCTACACTGTATATTAGAAAAAGATGTACACGTGTGTGTGTAGATGTATTTGGTTTTATTCAGCTGTGTATTTTTTATATATTTGGATGCTGTTGGCGTCATTGCGTTGTTATTTTTGTTTTTTTTTGTGTTTTTCGTTATGTATATTAGAGTGCTCCAAAAAAACTAAGTTTCGAATTTTGAGCACTTGAATTCGAAATTTAATAAAAATGCAAACATATTTTTGAAAATATTCTAATAAAACGATTGTGTTACTTAAAATACATCTGTAGTTTCTTGAATATGAGTTTTTGTCCTTATAGAATAAGGTAAACCTGTTCTCAGCTATGGTCGAAAAATTTTGATATTTTTAACGGTCGTTTCAAAATTCAAATTTTAGTTTTTATGATACTTTGTTAAACAAATTTCAATATTTTTAGGAGAACTCATTGGGATTTATCGACAACAGATTAGGGAATAAAACAGTAAAATTAGGCCAATACCTCTTATAGTTTACCTGTACTTGCAATTTAAATTCAGCGGATTTCGAGAAAAATACATTTTTATGTAATATTTAGCAAAATTAGCCTTTTTATTATATTGTTGTGTATTTTAAATGGAACCTTTTGTAAATTTATTAGTCGACATATTTCTAAATAAAAATCCAGAGCTCCATGCAATTTGGACGCCATTAACTCATAAAGTTTAAAGGGTCAAATTTTGTAATATTTGCAATTTTTGATGGAAACTAGTCGAAATTGTTTCTATTTTTAGGTAGATTATCACAAAACTTAAGAAATTTATTTATTAACAACCGATGTTTACAATAATAGTGAAATAAAATAATTAATTAAAAATTATAATACCCAATTGTTTTTTATCAATTTGCTGAATTAATGGTATTGCAAACGGGTTTATTGAAATATGTACAAATTGGCATGTTTTTAAAACATCGGGGTCATGTTGATCCCCAAGGCCTTTTAAGGGTTAATTATTTTTTTCACTATGATTGTAAATATCGGTTGTTAATAAATAAATTTCTTAAGTTTTATGATAATCTACCTAAAAATAGAAACAATTTCGACTAGTTTCCATCAAAAATTGCAAATATAACAAAATTTGACCTTTGACCTTTAGAGTTTATGTGTTAATGGCATCCAAATTGCACGAAACTCTTGATTTTTATTCAGAAATATGTGGACTAATAAATTTACAAAAGGTTCCATTTAAAATACACAACAATATAATAAAAAGGCTAATTTTGCAAAATATTACATAAAAATGTGTTTTTTCGAAATCCGCTAAATTCAAATTACAGGTACAAGCAAACTATAAAAGGTATTTACCTATTTTTTACTGTTTTATTCCCTAATCTGTTGTCCATTAATCCCTATGAGTTTTCCCAAAAATATTGAAATTTGTTTAACAAAGTATCAAAAAAACTGAAATTTGAATTTTGAAACGACCGTTAAAAATATCAAAATTTTTCGACCATAGTTGAGAAGAGGTTTACGTTATTCTATAAGGACAAAAACTCATATTCAAGTAACTACAGATGTATTTTCAGTAACACAATTATTTTATTAGAATATTTTCAAAAATATGTTTACATTTTTATCACATTTCGAATTCGAGTGCTCTTAGACACGATAATGGCCTGGGGAATTTTTAATAACTTTTACATTTTTTAACCAATTTTTGCGTTTTTTATCTTTTTGTAACGCTAATTCTGTGTATATTACGATTCTTTGACAATAAAATGCAAAACAAATTGTTTAATGACAAAACATTTTGAAAACTGAAAAATTGCATATTTTCCCCTTGTAAATGCATCTTAAAACTTCAGAGCCGTTGCGGCACCAGTTAACGTAATCCTATTGACCTAATTTTTTGCACTACTTATTTTTATAACCCATAGAATAATTCTAGTGGGGGGACGGCTTGTAGGATAAATTTTTTTCCTTCATACAAGCTTGGAACACTCTAATGTATATACATATAAACATATGTTTAGATGTCTGTTGGTTTAGATGCCTTGTGGCGTCCAAATGTCACGAAACTCTTGATTTTTATTCAGAAGTATGTGGACTAATAAATTTACAAAAGGTTCCATTTAAAATACACAACAATATAATAAAAAGGCTAATTTTGCAAAATATTACATAAAAATGTGTTTATTATATTTTATGAAAATTCTTGAATATATTAATTGACAATTTATTATTTTAAAATCAATGAATATGAAATTTAAATTTACAGTTATAAAAAGGGATGTACCCCTACAATACTACCCTTCCGGAAAGATTAACGTTTAATAAATTAAATGTAACACTTTTTTTAGGTTTTGTGTAGTATTATTCACGTTAGTGTTTTCTATGTATGCAGATTTTACTTTTTCTATAGAAATCGTTTTTATTTTACCATCCACATCTAACATGAAACTTTTTTTGTTTTTCAATTACTTTGTACGGTCCTTCAAATGGTGTTTGCAACATTTACAAATACGTATTTGCAAGTAGAAAGATCTTTAGGTACATATATATCATTATTACTACTTTTGTGATGTGATAAATTAGAACGAACATTTTTAAAATATTCTTTTAATTTATTTAAAACATCATAAGAAGTTTCTTCCATGTTCGAAACTACTACCTCTCCAGGCAATCTAATGATTTGACCATACACCTTTTCGGCAGAAGTTCCTTTCAAATCTTCTTTGAATACTGATCTGAGACCTAGTAAAGCCACCAGATGAATATCATACCAATTTTCAGAGTTTTCTTTAGCCATAATTGTTGCCGTTAACTGTCGATGGAATCTTTATACTATACCGTTTGCTTGTGGGTGATAAGGATTGGTTATAATTTTATGACTACCTAATAATTTTGTTAGTTTCGTAAAAATTTTCGATGTAAATTGGGTCTGGGCTATTGTCAACGCTGTAATATCCTGGAGTGGATATGCCTCTGGCCACCGCGTAAAGCGATCAATGATTGTTAAAGGTTATCTATGGTTACGAGATGGAGGAAGTAGACCGACTATGTCAAGGTGAATGTGCTCAAATCTACCGCTAGGAATATCTATTTTCATTACAGGTGATTTGTCGTATCTATTTACTTTTGACTTCTGGCAATTTACACATTGCTTAGACCATAAATTTATATCCTCATTCATGTTTGGCCAAAAATAACGATGAGAAACTTAGACGACGAGTAGGTCTAATACCTGGATGAGAAATTGAGTGTAACTTTTCAATAATTATTTTGCGTAAAGTATTCGGAACATAAGGTCTTGTTGTCTCTTGACAAGTTTCGCACCATAAACAAACATTAAATAGTGGAACATTCACTTATTTCACTTTGAGTTCTACATCCTTCTAGATAGTGTATCTGCAACAACGTTTGAGCCCCCATTTATATCTTAAATATCATTGGTAAATTGAGAGATATATTCTAGATGTTTTGATTGTCGTGGACTTCTTTCTGTTTTTGAATTTAAAGCGAAAACTAATGGTTTGTGGTCAGTGTAAACTGTAAATGTCCTTCCTTCTAACATATGTCTAAAATGTTTAATATTTAGATAGATTGCTTAAAGCTCTCGATCGAAAGTGCTATATTTGGATTCAGATGGGGATAATTTTTTTGAAAAGAATGCTAATGGTTTAGAAATTCCATTATGTATTTGCTGTAAAACTCCACCAACTACCATATTAGAAGCATCAACAGTTAAAGTCAATTTAGCTTCGTTATTAAAATGGTTTAATAAGATACTTGAAGCGAATTGATCTTTAATAGCTTCAAAGGCCTTTAAACTATCATTATTCCATTCAACAGTTTTCTTTTTAGTTTTCAGTGCCTGTGTTATCATTAAGTGAATTGGAGTTGATAATTCTGCTAACTTTGGGATGTATCTATGGTAATAGTTTACCATTCCTATAAACTTCTGAATTTGTTTCACTGTCTTTGGTCTTTCAAAATTGCGTATTGCCGATATTTTCTCCTCTGATGGTTAAATTCCATCACTTGATATATTGTGGCTAAGAAAATCTATACTGGGAACTCCAAAAGTGCATTTTTCTGGTTTAATGCTTAATCCATATTCGTCTATATGCTCCTATATGTTCTTCCTCGTTTTCACTAGCAATCAGTACATCATCAATGTAAATACTTCATTAATAAACCTCTGGAAAGTTTGTGCCGAGTTCCTTAAACCAAAAGGCATTCGTACAATTCAAATAGTCCGAATGGTGTGGTGATTGCTGTTTTAAAAATGTCTTCTTCAGCCATAGGAATCTGATGGTAAGCTCTTAATAAATCTAGTTTAAAAAAATTCTTATTTGTCATTTTTATGTTGAGGTCGTGCATGTGAGGAAGTGGATATCTACCAGGCACTGTGATACAATTGAGTCTTTGGAAATCACCACATGGTCGCCAAACATTCGGGTCCTTTTTCAAACTAAGTGCAGTGCAGATGCTGAACATGAATTTGAAGGTCTGCAAATGCCAGATTTTACAAGAAAATCAAATTCACTTTTAGCTACTTTATATTTAATCGGATCTAAGCGTCTAGGTTTGGTGAATGGTAACGGACCGTTGGTTGATAATCTATGTACCGTTGAATGTTTAACTGGTTTTGTGTAATCAGGTTCAAATATTAATGAAGAATACTGTTTAAGTAGACTAGTGTATTTGTTATCAACGGCGAAAACTTTTGGTAATGAAATTTTACAGTAGCGTGACACTGTATTAATAGATAATTTAGTTAAGGGATCAATTAACGTCATATTTTTATGTCAATTAAAAGTCCGTATTTGTGTAAAAAGTTCGCTCCGATTATAGGCTTTTCACTATTAGCAATAATAAAAACAAAAGGAAACTCGCGTCGTAATCCTAAATCTACATTCAACATTTTCTTACCAAAAGTTGATATATTTGAACCATTTGCTCCCGTCAGAACAATGTCAGAAGTAGTCTTATGACTTTTAAATTTTGAAGATGGAAGGACAGATATATCTGCCCCACTGCCAATTAATTTTTTTTATTATTCTTATCATAAAGAAAATGGCGACGTGTTGACATGTTCAAACTCTGTCGCCTCGATAGTGGGTCCAGTTAGTTTTTTGAATCTTCTTTTTGTCGATAATAAGAGCAAGGTTGTTCACACCTTCTACAAACCCAATCTCTATTCGTAGATCTAGGACGAGATCTGTTCCTACTTAGTCGCCTATTTAAGGATTTGTACTGTTGTCCATCTAACTGATTTTTTATTGAAGCTATGTCTAATGAAAGATTATTGAAGCTATTACAAATATTGGTAGTAGCTGTACTAGATTTTAACCAACATTTTCTAGACTATACGTATTTGCAGAATGCATTGGAGTAGTATCTCTAATACTTGCTATATTATTACCTTGTAGCACTTCCCATATGTTATCAGCCAAGCGTGTTAATTCATTCATATCTTTTAAATTGGAACCAGTCAAGACAACAATTACGTTATTTGGTAATTTTCTTAACCATATTTTTCTTAACACGTCGGGACTAAAATTTGAATTCCCAACTAAAGCTAGGTTAGGTAGCCAATTTCGGCTTTACTTGGGTCCATGTTGATCCCTTTGTAAAAATACCTGTAAGAAGAAGAAAAGAGAAGAGAGGGAGAGATAGAGGAGAGTGAAAGAACAGAGACAGTTGCAAAGAGAAGGAGATGATGAGAAATGAGAAAGCCAGGGCAGCTGCCGTGGATGAGTAGTGTGAGTAATAGGATTCACACCCATTTTGACAAATTAATGAACTCTAGAAGACGTTCTAATTGAATGTTTGACAATTCGGTTAGATCACCAAAGTAGGTCGATCCAAGCGTCTGAAAACGAGCCTCCGCCAAAGCAGGACAATCGCAGAGAAGATGAGTCATAGTCTCTTCTTCATCCTCATTTTGACAACTCCTACAGTAATCGTTGAACGGGAGACCAATGCGTCTGGCATGGTTCCCAAATTTACAGTGGCCAGTGATTATCGATATCAGCCTACTTAACTGCGGACTATATCTAATAGGGATATCAGAATTTATAGTCAAGCTGCTATTCAATCCCTAACTGGTGTGTTCTCCACATCCAAAATTGTCCATGAATGCCGGACGTCTCTCAATGAGATGGCGAGACATTCGAACATCATCCTAATTTGGGTAAAGGGACATTGGAATTCGTATGGCAACGGTATTGCTGACACATTGACAAGAGCTGGCACTATGCTTAGCAGAATGGACATAGATCGGATATCTAATCCGATAGTACCTTAGCCAATTTACCGCCCTCCTTATCGCCGATATTTCAGCCTGAAGGATACTACATTCATCATTAAGTCGGAAGAAGATTTTCGTTCCAAATTCCTCTATGAAAATGCCACCACCAACTCCTTTCGTCGTCTTGGATCCATCTGTATACACTCGGAAGCAATTATTTGGTGGAAGGAGAGATTCCTCGTACTCCGAAGAGATATGATATTGGAACTTTCTCACTAGAGACGGTACTGGAATACAATATTCAACAATGTACTGATTATCCGGTATAAGATCTATGATCCTAGCATGGCCTATGGAGCATTGATTCCACTTGCCAGTTACACTCAGTCTGGCCGCAGTTGACATAGCCAATTTCCTCGCAAGGAGATCGACCGAGAGCCAGTTGAGCATAGTGAACAGCGCCTTCGAAGGAGTTGTTCTGAAAGCACCTGTAATAAGAAGCGCAGTTGATCTCATTACTTTTTCCAGTTGTTGTCTGAGTGAAGCCTTTTCAAGCGTCTGCCACCAGACAACAACCCCATATAGTATAATAGGTTTAATAACTGCCTCAAAGAGCCAGTGAACATTCATTGGATTTATGTCCCAGCATGTTCCTATGGCCTTCCTACAAACATATAGTGCTGTAATGGTTTAGATGCCCTAGAGAGTATATTTGTACTCCAAGATAGTTTCTTATGTAGGATAACGCCCAGATATTTAGCGCTGTTCGAGAGTTTTAATACTTCGCCGTTAAGGCAAGGAAGAGGAAATGAAGGAATCTTATATTTGCTAGAGAATAGCACAAGTTCCGTTTTACTAGGATTTACACTAAGACCACATTCGACACTCCACGAGCTAATGATCTTTAGTGCTTGTTCTAGCCTTTGGGATATGGTTTCCAGGTGATCGCCTGATACCGCAACCGCGACATCATCAGCATAGGCGACTGTTTTATAGCCAAGAGAGTCTAGTTTTACCAGAATATCATTTATGGCCATGTTCCATAAGAGTGGTGAAAGTACTCCCCCTTGTGGAGTACCTCTTAAAGCTTTTCTAGAGATTACTGTATCTCCTAAGGAGGATTCAATAATCCTATTTGAGAGAAGATTCTCAATAAATCCCACAACGGTCCTAGATAGATAGATACAGGATTGACGTTATTTAAAGCGCCTTCTTTATCAAGAAAGGCAACCAGTGAATAATTTCCATACCCCATGGATTTTTCAATATGACCAACGAGAGTATGAAGAGCCGTCTCAACAGATTTGCCCTTCGTATATGCATGTTGAGACGCAGAGAAAAAGGATTTATCTAACGAGGTCCCAATGTGGATATCGATTATCCTTTCCAATGTTTTCAGCATAAATGATGCCAGACATATTGGTCTGTAATCTTTTGCCTTAGTGTGTGAAGTTTTACCCCCCTTGGGAATAAAAATCACATTACACTTGGTCCATTGAGTAGGAATGTATGACCAAGAGAGACAGGCTGTGTATAAGTTCCGCAGCCAAGGAACTACAAGATCTATATTGTGTTGAAGATCTGCAGGAATAATGCCATCAGGGCCGGGCGCTTTGTAAGGATCAAAGCTTTTAATTGCCCAACGGATAATGTCATCTTCAATAGGCACGTGGGTTACAGTCCGCATTGAAGTTGGAGAGAAATTAGTCAAATCACTAATTGGAATACAACCAGGAAAGTGAGTATTAAGGAGAAGCTCTAAAGTCTCCTGACTACCTGAAGTCCTGCTCCCATCCATTTTCTGTATATAGCTAGGAACAGAAGGGGACTTTGACAAGATTTTACGGAGACGACTGGTTTCGAAGAGCTTTCAATATTGCTACAAAACCCTTTAGAAAGGGTTTTGAAACTTTGACCTGGACCACTATGTCAAAGTCCAGGTAGCGGTGATCAGAGAAGTAGCAGTCATTGGAGACATTCCACTCTTTGATCAATTCTATAGTTTGTTCAGAACCTACTTTTGTCACAACAAAAGTAGGTTCTGAACCTCTTTTAACGACTGTCATATTAAATTCTAATAAAAAGTCAAGTAAACACTCACCTCTACTGTTGGTGTCTGAACAGCCCCAGACACTGTGATGAGCATTTGCATCAGCGCCAATTATCACAGGAACGTGACGCCTATTTGCTTCGCGCATTAAATCTCTGACCAGGTCGTTTGGCGGTTGTTCACCATGGTCATGCGCCATATAGCAGCTAAGGAGCCAGATGGTGGAGTTTCCGGTCTCAAGTGCCGCCGCTACCGTATCCTCATCACTGTAATCAGATAAGATGAAGCTATCTAAATGGTTTTTGGCCAGAATACAGGCTCTAATATTTTTAATATTACCTGCAGGATTTGAGAACAGAAGTTTGTAACCTCTGAGAGATAGTCCAAGGATTTTGCCGTGGTGGGTCCACGGTTCTTGGACCAAGATGAGCTACTCCCCTCTCTCAGCCAACCGGAGGAGTAAAGCAGCTGATGCTGCTTTGATGTGGTGAAGGTTAATCTGGGTTACCTTCACCATCTCCAAGATCAGGATCGTACACGACAGTGACGTCGACGTCCTCAGGATCGGAATCCTGCGAACTGTCTCCATCCTCCGCTAACTTCAGATTGCCAAGAAGCTCACCCATCGTACCTGTGGTAGACTGGGAGTCTTCTTGGTTCTCAGAACCAGCGGGATCGTCGGCCTTTCCATTATCCTCCTTGGGCGGAGCCTCCAGCTTAGTACCAGAGGCGGCGGCACTGCGTTCGGCGTCACTGCGATAAATGCGAAGGGAGATACTATCAAAACCATAGTAAACTTTACCTCCGCATTCACGCAATGGCGCCAATGTTTCCTTATTAAGGACCACAGTCGCCTTTCTGTCATTTCCCATCGGGGCGGAAACCTTCACCACCTTCCAGTCATGGGTAGGTAGATGAGGATTTCCGCTTTGTAGGAATGCCATTATTTCCTCCGGGTCATGTGACTCAGTTGGGATGGTGGCAATTGATCTCGGTCTGCGAGGAATTTCGCTTACCGCGATCACGTCCAACCTTGCACCTGGCCACACTTCCCCAAGGGACTGAATAGCTAGCTTGAGCAGAAGCGCAGAGCGCTCATTTGAACAAGCTAGCAGCTTAATGTGAACCTGGTACCAACCAGCATCATCGTTTTTTGGGAGCGGGTCCTGGATTCTCCTTGAGGATCTTCCAGTACACGCCTAGCATCTTCTGACGGATAGTCCCCCATTTTTCCTGGGAGATGGCTCCGTCGCTGTTGCTATGGTCAACAATAGCCCTTATCAGTGGGTTTCTAGCCACTTCACTGAAAGGCCTATTGATGACTATTTTTTGCGCCTGTTTTTGACATTTAGTCGGCTGGTCGTTCGGCATAGAAGGGTCTCCTCAGATTGTTGCCGTTTAGGCGCCTCGGCAGCAGGTCTAACTACTTCTGCCTCAGCTGGAGGATTGGAGCCCTTTAGCCTAGCCAGGAGGCTTTTCGCCCAATCGAGGGACGATTTCTCGTCTCTCGTTAAAGCATCGCTGGGTTTGGCGCCATGACGCTCAACGATGCGCTCGGCGCCCCGCCGATGAACATAAGCCCTTCTGGAAGGTGTTTTGTGCCTGGGGGAAGACATTGGAAGAGCCCGACAACGTCTTTTCCAATGTAGGGAGAGGTACGGCAGAGGAATCCGACATCAGGGTCGACGATTCTACATTCGCACAGGGCACTTAACAGACCTTGTTGTCACCCGAAGACAGGGATTGAGCTGACTTTGAATCAGCAAGGGCTGTTTTTGCGGCTGCAGAGGTACTCGCCACGACAGGCAGAGGTACCTCACCGCTGGGAACTTTACCCACACCCGAAGGCTTACTGGGCAGTTTTGGTTTACAAGCAGCCAGCTTAGGCCGAATACTTGCGGTTGTTGTTGCTCCAGACACTCGCGGAGTAGTCAAGCCTGATGCTACCACCTGACTAGTCCGGACGCCAGTCACATTTGATTCACCACAGCCCGGTGTCGCCGCTGTGGGAATAGGGTCTCTGGATATTATCAAGCCCCGGACCGGATACGAGGGGCATTCTTTCTTCTCTGACATTCCACAGTGGGGCAGAATGGAAATTTTTTGGAAATAAATCTGGCGTTTCTAAACGGCTGATCCGATCGGGATAAAATTTGGCGTGAGCGTAGCCAAGGAATATTCGAGTTTAAGTTTTGAAGATGAACCCCGCAGATGCCCCAGGGACGGAGCTGTGGCGGCTCAAAATAGGGTACCTACGACATGTAAAATTTTTAAACTTGTGCCATTTTTTTATATTTTCTGAAAGCGCTCGACGAGATCTTGAAAAAACATGCTTGGACATACTACTTATCTCTTATAATATCCGAGTTATAGGCATTTAAAAATTTAGTGATACAAAATTTACCATACCTTGGTCCGCCTTTTTTGAATACCGGGCGTAATTTTGTACCAAATGGATTAAATTTCTTGTTAGTTAGACAACAAAATTTCCAATAATATACAAAAAATTTCAGATCAATATCATTTACAGATCCAAAAATATACGTTTTTTAATTTAAAAATTCAAAAAATGTTAGATTGTTGCCGTTTTTTTTGCCAAAAATGTGTCTTAACTCTTTTATTAACAAAATAAATATAGTTTTCTAAAAGGTATCTTTACGCAGAACGCTTTGGCGTAAAAAACTTGTCCGATTTTTTGAAAATGTTGCCACTGCGTCCTTCCGAATATGACCTATTTTTATCAAAACTTCAACTTTGGGCGATATGTTCTAAAATCCCAAAGCTGGGATCAGAAAACTGAAAGCAGTTTTGGAAACCTCAATATGTTTTCTATTTACTCCAAAAGTATTTTCCCAGCCCTGAAAGAAATGTGGACCCAATGGGCAAAAAAGTAAAAATCCCATTTTTGGGATTTTTATTCCTATTTTTAGGAATTGCGGGATGCCCTTATATTTGAAATGACAAATTTAACAAGCGTTGAAAATTTCATTAAGTTTTGTTTATAAATAAAGATTTTGTCATATATTACATATTTGTTTAATTTCTAAAACTATGATTTATATCAAAATTTTAATAGGGTCGCAGATAGCTACAACAATTTAGTCCATATTTATCCATTAATATCATTTTTTAGTTAGATGTGGAAATTCTCGCCCCTTTACAAAAAAAGCCAATATCTCAATTACATTAAAAATATGTTCATTTAAACCTGTGTCCTTTAATTTCATCTTTTTCATATTTTAGTATTAAGTATGACAGAACATACATTTGGTGTTGAATAAAATATTTGGACAATTTTTAAAAATTATTTAGTTAATTATTTTATTAAAGACTATAACATTGTATATAAAATACAAAAAATTATAATTTTATTATGAGCCACGCACAACAACACCTAAATCACCCCACACAAACCACCTTTCCCGCCGAAATATAAAACACAATTTAATACAATATCATCAGTTAGTATAATAGCTTTTTTATTTGAACAGTTTATCTTAAACATAATACACTTAATTCTTACAACCTACTTATATAGTTAATTCCTAACACTACTTATTTTCTATAAAATAATCTGTCATATCGGTATACATATCCTGAGGGTAATATAAGTCCTTTAAATCTTCCTCGTTTTGAGATGATAGAGTTTCATAACAAATCCATCTTTTTCGCATAGTTGAAAGAACAGGATCAGAAGATAGAAGTAAACTATTAAAAATATCTTCATTCTGTGATTGCCTGGAGCATTTTCTTAAGCTGAAAAGTTGAACATGCTTAAAATCTCGATTCCTCGCTTCTGGGCTTCTTCTGTTAACTCTCCAAGTGGAAGAATATTCGATTCAATTATTATTTGACATGACACAATACTTTGTGTACTGTTGGTGTTAGTTCCCTCCATGGATACAGAGATACAAGTAATTTAGAAATTTCAGATGTATATTCCCCAAATCGATTTCCATTAATTTTATGTTTACTACTCAGTGCCATTAACATAGTGTTAACTCTTCGAAGCAACTTCTTGTCGATTCCAGTTATTTTTGAAGTAATTTCAAAATCACGAAAAAACCTTTCTCGCCGTATTACCGTCATTTGTACTGCCGCAACTTTTAAGTTGTTTGTCGATGTTTAATCCCATTGAACATAAAATTCTTCTTGGATTCTGCTTTTTTCGCAGCTTTCATTATTTTTTGTTGATTTAGTAAGATTCTCTGGCACACTTCTATATTTGAGGTCGTATATGCTATGTGTAAAAAGTAATCCAAAAATCGTATTCTGGCATGAAGTGGTGAAATTCCGAAAACAGGACTTCTTCATTAATACTTCTGCTTTTGTTTATATTTGAGAATTGCGACTTTTTCTCATTACATATTGAGCATCTCCAGAAGGAAGAAGTTTCTGTTATGGCATTGCTGACCTTTCCATCAAATCATTGTTAAGCTTAGCTGATATGATACGTTAATAGAGAATTCCTTTATTTTTATGCAAATGGGCTCCAGTGCATTTATTTCATCTTTTAAATATTCCACTAAATCATTTGTTGTTTTCTTTGACTCCTTTATATATTCAAATCCAATGGGTCTACAAAAATTTTTTGAACCCGGAGTTGTATTGATCCATATATCTTCAAATGAATTTCCGATGCTTGACGATGATGGATTAAGGGAATATGAAAAGTTGGTCTTCTGAAAAGTCTTACACAATTCTTGATGCTGTGTTTTCGAGCAAAGATGATATATCAATACAAGCTTCCACATCATTAACAGCAATAGGTGATGGTAGGATAGTTTGTTTTTTTCCTGGATCGCCTTGTTTGATGGTAATATATTGTGTCCTTTTTCATGCAGAGCTTTCCTTAATATTTGGTACTTATTTCGACTGAGACCCAGTTCCAACATAAGCGCTATTGCTTCCTCTTCAGTAAAATTTGATTGTGATGTTGGAGTTGGTATACTTTCCACAATTCGCTTAAGTCGTTTTGGTGATGCATTAGGATGAATAGTTGCAATATGTACGGCATCCATAGGTTGGTTTTCCTTTTTCAGCATTTCGTTAAATGTATCAGCAATTTCCTCATTTGAGATTGAAAAAAGTTTTTGTGTGACCCTCTTTTTTTACCTTGAACAAAGTCTTCGTATGACTTGCAAGGCCCTCCTGTTGATATGTTGTAAGTTGAGATTTCCGTAGTTTCCATCCAACTACAAAATTTTAATCTAAATTTCTTTTGATTTCCATCCACAGACTTACTTTTTGCATAAAAAAGTTTTAAAAAGTTTTTAAATTTTTAATATGCCTGTTTTGTCTACTTTTCTACTATATGCAGTTTTTTATATAATTTGAAATGTCTTTAATTCTTTCTGGCCCTTTTAAAGATACACTCCATAAAACGGAACACAACTCTTCGTACTTTAATGTAATCTTCATTGTAGATTTATTAAATATGGTACTTAAAATCTGAGACGTTTACTTATATACCAATTCTTGTCATTTCCGATACAGGTATTCCAAAGTAAAACATTACGAATTGTCTACCTATTAACATTTAGGACTATATTACTATAACCTGTAATTCAGTCATTGATATTCTTATTAGTGAATTATTATGATCATAAACGAAAAAGAACGAAATGATCTATCGAAAAAATTTAGGTAAAAAATAGTTATAAGTTTCTGAAAATTTAAGCATAATAGGACCTTTCAATTATAAGGATAAGCAAACAAATAGAAAATAGGTAAATATAAGATTTAAATATGTTCTGTCAATTTAATACTAAAATATGAAAAATATGAACTTAAAGGATACAGGTTTAAATGAACATATTTTTGAATGTAATTGAGATATTGGCTTTTTTATAAAGGGTCGAGAATTTCCATTTCTAACTAAAAAATGATATTAAGGGATAAATATGGACTAAATTGTTGTAGCTATCTGCGACCCTATTAAAATTTTGATATAAATCATAGTTTTAGAAATTAAACAAATATGTAATATATGACAAAATCTTTATTTATGAACAAAACTCAATGAAATTTTCAACGCTTGTTAAATTTGTCATTTCAAATAAGAAAATACAAAAAAATGAAAAGGTCAAAGGGCATCCCGCAATTCCCAAAAATAGGAATGAAAATCCCAAAAATGGGATTTTTTACTTTTTTGCCTATAGAGTCCACATTTCTTTCAGGGCTGGGAAAATACTTTTGGAGTAAATAGAAAACATATTGAGGTTTCCAAAACTGCTTTCAGTTTTCTGATCTCAGCTTTGGGATTATAGAACATGTCACCCAAAGTTGAAGTTTTGATAAAAAATAGGTCATATTTGGAAGGACGCAGTGGCAACATTTTCTTAAAGAAAATTTTATTTTATTAATAAATGAGTTAAGACACATTTTTGGCAAAAAAAACGGCAAAAATCTAAATTTTTTTTGAATTTTTAAATTAAAAAACGTATATTTTTGGATCTGTAAACGATATTGATCTGAAATTTTTGTATATTATTGGAAATTTTGTTGTCTAACTAACAAGAAAAATTGGTCCAAAATGGTATGGTAAATTTTGTATCACTAAATTTTGAAATGCCTATAACTCGAATATTATAAGAGATAAGTAGTATGTCCAAGCATGTTTTTTCAAGATCTCGTCGAGCGCTTTCACAAAATATAAAAATCTTTGTATTGGGTGTGAAAAAAATGGCACAATTTTAAAAATTTTACCCTACTTACCCTACTTTGAGCCGCCACAGCGCCGTCCATGGGGCATCTGCAGGGTTCATCTTCAAAACTTAAACTCGAATACTCCTTGGCTACGCTCACGAAATTTCATCCGGATCAGCCGTTTAGAAATGCCAGATTTATTTCCAAAAAATTTCCATTCTGCCCCACTGTGGATTGAGAAATTAGTGTCATTGTAATCAGGGTAGGTAAAAACATCGCTCGCGATCGCTATTTTATTTATATCGCTCGTTTTAAAATTCAAAATCGCGAGTTTTATTTTTGAAGCACAATTTTAATTAGAGTTTTATGTATTTTGTATTCGCTTCGTAAGCGATATTTACATGTTTTTGTTTTTTCAACTCGCGTACGGGCGAATGGAAAACGAGTTGAATTCGAGTTAAATTCGAGCTGAAAATCAGCAAAATGTGTGTGCAAGAAACAGGTTCTGTTGTGGTAGTAAAAAAGTACCAATAATATGAGAAATAATTATGTATGCGTCATAGAACACATGTGGCGAATTTTGGAGAAAAAATAATTAATTTTGGAGAAAAAATAATTAAAATAATTTAATCCATCCGGATTGGTCGCAATCTGTGAAAAAATGTTTGAAACCTCAAGTGGATTTTTTTCAACTCGGTATTAAAATGTTTCTTACCTTATTTAGGACACGTTTAAGTTCTATGCATTATGATTTACGGACAATTTTTTGATTGAATTTACAAAAGTAGAGTGTTATATAAAATTATTGGAATTAGAACAATAATAATTTGATAATTATTATTTTTGGTGTATTTATCATATGGGAAATACAATTTATTCAAAATATTAATGACATAATCCCCAGCGTCTCGTTATATCATTCTGCTGAAACTTAACATATTTTAGTACTTAATACGAATGAACAAATTAAGAGTCATCCAACAAAATCGACACTTTTTGGGCTCCTCTTATAAACATATGTACATAGTAGAGTATTCAAACGATTAATTGTCGTTCGGTTAATCAATTAATTTTTGACGATTAATCGTTCGAATAAATGAAAATAGTCAAATTTCAAATAACGAATAATCCGAATAATTTCTATCAATTAACCGATTAAGAAAAACTCACTATTTAGCAGTAAAATTACTATGTATTTTCTACAAATTTAATATTTTTATAATAAATTTTCTTCTTTTCTTAATTTCTTAATCAATTTTCTATAATAAAGAAAATATATTTGATGATTTTTGAAAAGAAATCATGGAAATAATTATATCGCTTTTATTTTTAAAGCCAATTTTTTTGAGAACATTGTTGTATTCTTAAGTATTTCTAATAAGTTTTCAGCAACAGTTATAGTTGAACTAGTGTTCAATGGAACGTATGAATTCTAGAACTCGTTGAAAATCTTAAAAACAGTAATGTCTTTATATAGAAAAGCATTTCACATAAACAGGAATAATTTCTAGTATTTGATAAAAAAACTAAACAAAGAATTTAAGTGAAAATAATATTTTTGTTTATAAACATGAAAAAATCTATACGTACAGGAAACTGTGGACCATTAGTATTAGCTCTGTGTACTCAGTTTTTCATAATCAGCTCTTATGCTCCTGTAAAAGGACTTTAAACTTTAAAAGACATCCAATTTCAAAAAATGGAATTCCAAATTTATATTAAAAAGTTGGTATTAATATTAATTTCAAATGAAGCTAAGTTCCTCTGCTTCGAAATAATATAATTTATTTCAAATCATCAAGATCATCAAGAAAGAATTGGAAATCTTAAAGAAAATTTGTCACAAAAAAGTAGTTAAAAGTTTTTGAGTCGTAAATGAAACTTTTTATATTTAATTTTTTTTTTGTTTTTTCTCTAAGTGAGACAGGTAAATAATATACATAGATAGAATGTACAACATTGGCATTGTAAAATATATATAAATGTTTTAAATATTCGTTTGTAGTCCTTTAAACTTTGAAATCCTTTTATAAGGACATAAAAATCGGAGTACGCAATTCTATAAGAGGAATTTATTTTCACATGCTTATCAACTTTTTCAAAATTGTTACAGGGTGTATATGAAGAAAATTATTGTTAAAAGCAATAATAACATCTAGTTTCCTTTTATTCGAATAACCGAATAATTTTTAATTATCCGATTATTAACCGGCTAACGTAAAACCTCAAATAATTATTTGTCGAATAAACCGAATAAGACAAAAACCCGAATAATTGAATACCCTAGTACATAGTAATATATATGTATTTGGGGGTAGAGTCAATTATAGATACTCATAAAATTTTTTAGATAGATTTTGACTCGTATGAAACTTACTTATGGTGAATTTCGTCTACATACTAGTATTTTTAAGCCAGTAATGAGCGTTAAAGTCATTTTTTAAGGGGACCTTTCATGTTTCTAAGTTCATTATTACAGAAAACTCAAAAAGTACCGTTTGAAAAAACGAAAAAGCATCAAAAAATTCCCTTTTATGGGATCTCATCTAATTCCAAATCTACGTACTTAATTTCATGTTCCTTGGTTCAATATTATAGAATATTACAAAAGCACCTAATTCAGACTCTACATACTTTATTTCATATTTCTACGTTCAATAGTACCGAAAATTCATGATCTCGTTCTGCCGTAACACTCAAACAACTTTTAATGCAGTTTCTGTCTCCTTTTTTTGCATTCTATGTTTTTTTATAGTCTCCAATTGTTGTTGTTAAATATTTCTTTACACACTTTTTATCGGTTGTTTTTTCAACACATTTTTTTTTCATTTTATTTATAACTGTTTTTTTCGTTTCAGCAAAATATATAATTTTTATTTTAAAGGAAAGTTATATACTCTATTCGAAGGCAATATTAGTGTGCTTATTTGTTTTTATATCCTCACCTTCGTGAGAAGGGTATATATAAGTTTGTCAATTCGTTTGTAATTTCTATAATATAATTTTCTGACCTTATAAAGTATATATATTCTGGATCCATCTGTCTGTCTGTTGAAATCAGTTTTTAGGGGACCCCAGATGTCGGCGAGATCCGAATCTTCAATAATTCTATTAGACATGCTTTCGAGAAGATCGCTATTTAAAATCAGCAAAATCGGTCGGTAAATATAATCGAATTTTTGCTCAACCTCTGAAAATTTCATCAAAAAATGTCAACAACAACACTGTATATAGAAAAAGATGTACACGTGTGTGTGTAGATGTATTTGGTTTTATTCAGCTGTGTATTTTTTTGTATGTTTGTAATCCAAACATACAAAAAAATACAAAGCAAAAAAATATGATTTGCATTTTTTGTTAAAATAAAATAATTTTCCCTTTTGTTTTGCAAATATATTTTTTAAAAATTATATAAGAGCAGATTGTGAGTTATTGTACAATAATTTTTATGCGAATAATGTAAATTTGAAATTTAAAACTAACACAAATTTTTTGCAAGTGCTTTTTAAAACAATTTTTTTACGATAAACAAAAACAAAATCTACGTCTCGTCAATGTTTACCAGCAATGAATACGAAAGTGTTGTTGTTTTACTCTTGCTTGTATACTGTTAAGAACAACAACAACGTATTGCTAGTGTTAAGCGCATATAAGTGTATAGAAAACACACTGTCTATAGCTAAGCGCATTTACAAAAACAAAAGAGTACCAAGCGCATAGGGCTTGGGCACCCTTGGTTTGGATGCTGTTGGCGTCATTGCGTTGTTATATTTGTTTTTGTTTTTCTGTGTTTTTCGTTATGTATGTTTAGATGTCTGTTGGTTTAGATGCCTTGTGTATTTTGTGTTTTATTTCGTTTAGCGTTGTTGTTCTTTTTGTTTAGCTTTTGATGTAATAATAATGTAGTCGGGAAAAAATTTAAAATTTATAAAAGATGTTTAAAATACACTGTGGTGAAGGGTATATAAGATTCGCACAGCCGAATATAGCACTCTTACATGTTTTTCTTCATTTCACTACACAGTTTCACAGGTATAAATTGTTTTTTTTTTTCTTTGGGTTGAGTCCCCAAGTTGTGGTGTCTTTTTTGGCTTTGCCTTTGTTTTTAATGAAACACAAACACCGATAGTTTTTATTTTGAATTCATCTATTTTTAATTCAGTTCACTTATAGCTACTAAGTTATAATTAAGTTTAGTTTAGATATTTAGTTATAATTTTACACAGCGACTGTTCACTACTTTACATCTAGCATCTTTTGCTTCTCCTCTTATTCTCTCTTGTCTGTCTGCTAATTAATGTCTGTCAGTCTTTTTTAAAATGTTATATTGACATTCCTTTTCGTTTGTAAAATGTCAAAGTGTATACCGTATCGTCAGTCAATGTCATAATTGCAATGTAGGGTTAGCGTAAGATCAGTTAATGTCCTAATCCCACATGTAAAATTATTTATTTTTATTTGTTCAAGCAATTAATCGCTTAAATTGTAACGATTAAACGATCGACTGTTAATCATTTGAGTACCTATTAGATACATTTAATACATACACAAACTATATACATATATAAATACCTACATATGTACATACATCAAAACATTTTTACACCAAAATGTGCATCAATACATACTTTCATCAACAGATACATACAACAATGCATACATTCCTTCAGTAATTCATTTATAATACTAATAATATGAATAACACAAATATGTACAAACATTTTTTTCAGTGCAAAGCACACATATTTTCATTTATGTTCTCATTTATATTTTGCACTACAACATATGCGTTTTAAACATTCTCTTTCTGGCCACCACGGATATAGATCATCAAGTGTGTGACAAGTTATAAATAATAGTAACGACGGCGAGCAACCAGTTATATATGTATGGGTAAAAGTGTTCACTTCAAACATTTAGAAGACAAAACTATTGCGCATCACTCCAGACGCCACGTCAGAAACACTTTTGGACAGTTGTCAGAATAGAACGCACATTTCACAAAAACAAAATACATTGTTTTCGAATTTTTTCTTCTAGAAATATACTTTTGAGTTACTTCCGGATGATAGTTAGAGGAGTGCATCCATTTTGCTTAAACAATAAACCATGACTGTTGAATTTTTTTTTTGGTTTCTAGTTTTCCCATTCTGAAAGTAGACTTTTAGGTTACTTCCAGATGATAGTAAGAAGAGTACAAAAACAAAATATATAAATATTCTATTTTTTAGCGTGAACGCGAAAAAAAAATAAAAATAAATAATGCAGAAATTTGGCTAAGTTCAGTGATGTTTTGTGTTTTGTCCAGTCATGTTCAATTTTAATTATACATTGTAAAATTTAAATGAGTTATTGAATTTAATATTCATAAAATATAGTGTAATTAATATATTGTGAATATTAAGCAATAAGAAATAATATGACAGTGTTTTATTAAAAGTCATCTGTTAAAAAAACATTTAAGAAGGTTTTGTTAATTGGTGAAGTTTATTAAATATATACCAAAAAGTAAAATAAATAAAATTAAAAAGTAAGTTGTCATATTTTACATTAAAATA
>NC_060951.1:16321254-16322256 GCF_022045245.1 Lucilia cuprina
ACTTTTTATATATTATTAAACATTATATTTTATAATATTCTTTTATAACATTTTATTGGTAATATTTCTTATAAAGCACTGATCACTACAAGATGTTAGCAAGCGATATTTTGGGTATGACAGTGGAAGAACTTCGGGCGGAATTAGCTAAATTAGACCTTTCTAAGGCCGGCAACAAACCGGAATTGCAAGATCGTTTACTGCAACATTTTGGGTTGCAATTACGGGACGAAGAATCTGACTCGGACAGTGGGGAGGCCTCACCTTCAACAAATCGTTTAGTAGTAGACAATGGGAAAACTTCACTTGCAGTAAATCGTGTGGTCGTAGAACGCGGAAATATTTTTTTCTTACAAGATATTCAAGATTCAATATCTACTTTTTCCGAAGTCAGACATTGGTTAAAGGAATTTGAAGACGTTGCGTGTACAGTCGGTTGGGATGATTTACGAAAGTATATATACGCTAAACAGCTGCTAAAGGGTGCAGCAAAACTATTTATCAGAAGCCAATCTGATGAGACTAACTGGTCTACTCTTAAAAGACTCCTAACCAAAGAATTTGGTACAAAATTATATTCTGTGGAAATTCACAAGATTTTATCGAACCGTCCCAAAGCAAATAATGAGACTTTTCGTGAATATTTACGAAAGTATATATACGCTAAACAGCTGCTAAAGGGTGCAGCAAAACTATTTATCAGAAGCCAATCTGATGAGACTAACTGGTCTACTCTTAAAAGACTCCTAACCAAAGAATTTGGTACAAAATTATATTCTGTGGAAATTCACAAGATTTTATCGAACCGTTCCAAAGCAAATAATGAGACTTTTCGTGAACATTTGTACAGTCTACAAAAGATTGGCAAACCCATAAAAATTGACGATGAAAGTATTATCGAGTATTTTATTCAGGGAATTAAAGGTTCTGCCATTAACAAATCAATTTTGTACCAAGCTAGGAATATAGAAGAGCTTAAAGAAAAACTTAAGGCATATGAGA
>NC_060951.1:16322356-16326839 GCF_022045245.1 Lucilia cuprina
ATTTTTAAAACTGGAGGGTTTATCATTGAATTTCTCAATTGTTCAAACGCTAAAATTTCTTCGTCTCCCATTTTAAATTTTGTGTCTTTTCGCAACAAGTTTGACAATGGTCTCGCTATTGATGCGTAGTCTGGGATTAATCGTCGTAAATAAAAAGTAAGACCACTTAATATTTAATCCGCTTTCTTGTGCTACTTTTAAAACTTTTAAAACTTTGCTGCGCCTTCATCTTCGTCTTCCGATGGTATGTCAATTTCATCCATGTAAACGACTATTGTGCCGTCAATTATCAAATCGCGAAAGACAGAGGCAATATATCTACAGAATACCGCTGGGGAGTTCGATATACCGAATGGTACGAATTTAAATTCATATTGACCCTTACTCGTCACAAAAGCAGTGTATTTCTGAGAATTTTCCTCAATAGGAACATGAAAAAATCCCTTGCGTAAATATAATGTTGTAAATACTTTAGCACCCTTTAACCTTTGTATAACGTCGTCAATAAGCGCCATGGGGAAATTATCTCGGATTATTTTCTCGTTGAGTTTTCGATAGTCACAGCATAAACGTTTTGTTCCATCTATCTTGTGCACTAAGATTACTTGGGCTGAATATTCCGAATAACTTTGTACTACAACTCCGTCTTGTAACCACTCTTTGACTCGATTGTCGATAAAACATTGATCGGAATTTGAAACTCTACGGGGTCTATGTGCAACTGGGTTATCGTCACTCAGAACAATTTTCATCTTAAAGGGGTATGTGTCTGGTTTTCTTGGCCTATAACTGCGGAGTACAAAATGTTACTCTTTTTAGGCACGTGAAATTCTATCTCTATATCCACAGCATCTAATTTTGTACGCACTTTGAAGCTTCCTAAAGTTTTAATAGTCTTGCCACCTATGCCAGTTAAAATTTTAAATTTAGATTTCAATTCTACATCGCTCAAAATCATAAGGGTGTCATACCGAAGAACGCTTATATCACTACCCGTATCGACTATTGCGGATATTTTCCTTCCAAAAAGCTCAATGTCTGTAAGAATTCTTCTCGACGCCGAGGCAATATCATCAGCTAACGTATGAATGTTGTTGTTTTCACTTATCTTCTTGTTTTTGTCGTCGAATTTCTCGTACTTGTCGTTTGCTGTGCAATTGAATGATTTGTGCCCAAAGCCTTTGCACTTGAAGCATTTTATTTCACTCTTACTGCATTCACTAGCTAAATGCCCTTTTTCGCCTTATTTAAAACAACGTCGTTCGATCTTGGAGTCTAAATTACGTTTTCCAGTAGATTCAGTTACATTCAAGCTTGATGGCTCTCCAGCTGCTCTGATTTTCTCATATGTCTTAAGTTATTTTTTAAGCTCTTCTATATTCCTAGCTTGGTACAAAATTGATTTGTTAATGGCAGAACCTTTAATGCCCTGAATAAAATACTCAATAATACTTTCATCGTCAATTTTTATGGGTTTGCCAATCTCTTGTAGACTGACAAATATTCACGAAAAGTCTCATTATTTGCTTTGGAACGTGTGAGGGTGTCTGCGTTGTTGTTAGTATAATTAACCTTAAATGAGAATACTGAATTTTATTTATTTTGATTTTCCTTTTTTTAGTTAGTTAAATATTCTTCAAAAAAAAAAAAATATTTTTTTTATTCATTTGAAAAAGTTTGTTGAATTGAATAGTTTGAATAGTCACTAACGTCTGTAATTTTATTAAAATTATTTATTCAATTATAAAAAAAAATAAGAACAAAGCCAAAAACTATCAGAATATTTGCGGCAAATTTTATCATAGATTCTTAAGGTAAGATTTTTATAGGATTGATGGTTAATATTAGTCTCAATTGTAATTTTTTTATGGTATAGATCTTGTTTCGTTTATTGACTGCATTTCACTTCAAGACCAAAAATTTTAGAATAAAACTAGTTTGAAAGAATGGAAGGTCAAGATTGGCAATTGGTTTGAATATTGCAGCGATTGTTGTGCATAATTTTTAAATTACGTCTTCCCTATAAGGGAAGATACAAACCCCAAAACAATCTACATATAAGGTGACCAGATCTTTAAATATTTTCATTGAAACTGCTTCCGAAGATCTGTTTGGGGAATTATCCAATTACCATCCAAATTGCTTTATAATTGATCAAAACTTCAATTCAGTTTTTGTATTTTCACTTATATTAATCAATAATCGCTTATTGTTTTCAATCCTGCTCCAAAATTTCAATATTATAATTAACTTTTAAATCTGAATTCGACTATTCATTGATTTTGCATGAAATTTCACTTAACTTAAATTACTTTAAATTTCGAAAATCTTTATTTTAAAACCAATTTTGGATCATATTTTGAAATTTAATCAAATTTTGTTATAAATTATTTATTTTGTCAAAGTTAGTTAATTAATTGAATTCATACGGTACCTTAATTAATGTTTATATAAATTAATGTAAATCCTAAAAATATGCTACACTAAAATTACACTTTAAACACTTAGTCAATTCCAACACCTAATCACAATTCATTACCTATAATGTGGATTGTATCTTAAATAGTTAGTAAACACTTCAATTTTGATACAATCCATACATAATTATCTATATAATATTATCCCAACTCATATAAACTATAATAAATGTGAGTGTTATAATAAACCGTCACCTGTCATCCGGCGCCTGCTGACATCGATGGATAATAAACAAATGTAAGTTGGATTTTGATTTTATTGTTTCATTATCAGCCATTTTTAAATCCACTCTCAATTTTTAAATACACACATACATACTTATAAAGTAATATGAACCAATTTAACATTATATTAATTTTCCATTTTGCAACCAAAACTGCCATTGTACATTAATTTATAGTTCATTTATTTTAAATTTAATATATTAATTGTTCATATTATTTTTATTATAAAATCCCTAAATTTGATAATTTAATGAAATTTTGAATACAAAGTCACCTTATTTCATAATATTTTCTTAAATATATAATTTTTGTGTAATTTCAATATAAAATTTCCATTTGCCTAAATTAAGGTGATTTGATTTTTTTTTAATAATTAACTTTACTTAATTATTATCATAATTTATTTTAATAAATATTAAAATATATAATTATAATATTCAATATGAAATCATAAATTTTAGTGCTGTAACATTCTACTACTTTTCACTACTCAATACTTTTCATTTGGGTACTCAATACTACTCGATACTTTTTATACCCTAAATACAAAATATTAAGTTCTCTTCAATTCCCTATATACGCGTAAATGTCCTGAATTATATATAATTTCTCAAACAAAATTCAGTTCATTAACATGAATCGTTTGGGAGGTATTCCAAAAAAGTTGTGCTTTCCCATATAATGTCATACAACGAAATTAGGAACAACATTGTTTGAATTTACTCCACCACATTTGCTCCAAGACTTCATAAATAAACTCTCTATGAATTTTATTAATGAAGATTAATCCAATCTCATAGTTGGTGTAGGGTATCACATGGTCGGGCATGCCCGACTATAATTTCTCACTTGTTAAAATTTAAAAACGTGGTATTTTTCTGTTTATTCGCTTTTTATTATAAAAAATAAATAAATTAGAAAAGTTAACTTTTATTTCAACGTTAACGAATTAAAAAAATAAATTAATTTAAAAATTTGTACTCTGAGTGTGTGCCAAACGTAACATTCTACTAGTAACAATTTACTACAAAAAGTAAATGTTTGACATTTATGCATTAATACAATTTCACTAGCTCATTGGTCTACATATATTTTTGACAAATAAAATAAAAATTTTGAAAACTAAAAATAAATAATTCAAATTAATATATAAATTCAAAATTTGTTCTAGAATTATATGTAAAAAATCAATATAGCATACACAAAGTGAATGTGGTGTATGTCAAAATTTACTTTAGGTAAGAGAGATTTCATTTGGCACGGAAGAATTGAAAATTTTCCTCACCATAAGAAAGATTGGATTGAAGAAGCTTTGTGTTTGTTAGAAATCATTGAAATGTAAAAATAATAATAATTTTTCAACATTTTCACTTTTTAGTGAATTGCGCTTTTCTGTCAGGATCTGACCAGCTTTTCAAAACACTCTTTCACTAGGGACTGACGTTGCCACAATGGCCAAATATTTGTAAGCAAGTTTAGCTAAAAAGGGATATTTATTTTCATTAATTTTCCACCATTCCAAAGGGCACTTTTTTCTTTCAAGTGTGGGCTCATTTATATATTTTTCCAGTTCAGCACATGCTTTTTTGATATTATTCTTATTTGCATTTGATTCTTTGTCAAAGTCATCCCAAATATATTTTTCACTTAAAACCTCCTCCAATAAATTGGAGGCATTTTTATACTATAGCCGTTAAATTTAAACAGATTATGTTGTACTTATTTAACTCAAAAGTATTGAGTAGTTACCTTTTAGTATTGAGTACCCAAAAATTAAGGTA
>NC_060951.1:16326939-16348242 GCF_022045245.1 Lucilia cuprina
TATTTTAATGTAAAATATGACAACTTACTTTTTAATTTTATTTATTTTACTTTTTGGTATATATTTAATAAACTTCACCAATTAACAAAACCTTCTTAAATGTTTTTTAACAGATGACTTTTAATAAAACACTGTCATATTATTTCTTATTGCTTAATATTCACAATATATTAATTACACTATCTTTTATGAATATTAAATTCAATAACTCATTTAAATTTTACAATGAATAATTAAAATTGAACATGACTGGACAAAACACAAAACATCACTGAACTTAGCCAAATTTCTGCATTATTTATTTTTATTTTTTTCGCGTTCACGCTAAAAAATAGAATATTTATATATTTTGTTTTTGTACTCTTCTTACTATCATCTGGAAGTAACCTAAAAGTCTACTTTCTTTTCTAGAAGACAAAAATTCGAAAACAATGTATTTTGTTTTTGTGAAATGTGCGTTCTATTCTGACAACTGTCCAAAAGTGTTTCTGACGTGGCGTCTGGAGTGATGCGCAATAGTTTTGTCTTGATGATGATCTATATCCGCGGTGGCCAGAAAGAGAATGTATAAAACGCATATGTTGTAGTGCAAAATATAAATGAGAACATAAATGAAAATATGTGTGCTTTGCACTGAAAAAAATGTTTGTACATATTTGTGTTATTCATATTATTAGTATTATAAATGAATTACTGAAGGAATGTATGTATTGTTGTATGTATCTGTTGATGAAAGTATGTATTGATGCACATTTTGATGTAAAAATGTTTTGATGTATGTACATATGTAGGTATTGATATATGTATATAGTTTGTGTATGTATTAAATGTATCTAATAGGTACTCAAATGATTAACAGTCGATCGTTTAATCGTTACAATTTAAGCGATTAATTGCTTGAACAAATAAAAATAAATAATTATACATGTGGGATTAGGACATTAACTGATCTTACGCTAACCCTACATTGCAATTATGACATTGACTGACGATACGGTATACACTTTGACATTTTACAAACGAAAAGGAATGTCAATATAACATTTTAAAAAAGACTGACAGAGATTAATTAACAGACAGACAAGAGAGAATAAGAGGAGAAGCAAAAGATGCTAGATGTAAAGTAGTGAACAGTCGCTGTGTAAAATTATAACTAAATATCTAAACTAAACTTAATTATAACTTAATAGCTATAAGTGAACTGAATTAATAATAGATGAATTCAAAATAAAAACTATCGGTGTTTGTGTTTCATTAAAAACAAAGGCAAAGCCAAACAAGTAGGAAAGTATAGTCGGGCATGGCCGACCATATGATACCCTACACCATGAGTATATTTTTACAATTTTTACTTTTATAAAGTTTTTATTTTTTGTAAAGAAAAAAAATTAGGAAACAATGTATTTTGTTAGTGTAATATGTGTGTTCTCTCCTAACTATAATCCAGAAATCACTAAAAGGTATACTTTCTGATGAAAAAAACGCAATAGACATATTTTTTTGATTAAGAAAAATGGATGCACTCTTCTAACTATTATTCGGAAGTAACTTAAAAGTATATTTCTAGAAGACGAAAATTCGAAATAAATGTATTTTGGTTTTGTAAAATGTGCGTTCTCGTCTGACAATCGTCCAGAAGTGTTTCTGACGTGGCGTCTGGGGTGATGCTCAATAGTTTTGTTTTTGAAATGTTTGAAGGGAAAATATGTGTTTCTTTAAATGTATTGGTATTTACTCTTCCGTAAGAAACTTTTGGGCACTCCTGATTTAAACTTTAACATAAGATCTCCAATTTCAAAATGCAGTTAAATTCAACATCGTAACATAAAAGCTCTCTATTCCATAAAAACTAAATAAATAACTAACATACTTAATATATTACTTATCTTATAAAAGCTCGCTCCTTATTCTCCAACTCAACAGCAATTGTTTACTCATCAGTTCTGCTTAGTTGCAAAGCTTTAATCAGTAAACTTCCATTCATGTTTTTGTGTCCTTTTCTAGCCTGGGATACTTTCGTCCTCTCAATATAATTTACCAGTCAAGCTTTTGTTCGTTGTTCCACAAAAATTTATAATTGGATATAAACCAACATTAAAGTAGATCTACCTTCTCTTTTCTCCACACAATGCTAAAAAGCTTTGAGGACCCCAGATATCGGCGAGATCCGAATCTTCAATTATTCTGTTAGACATGCTTTCGAGAAGATCGCTATTTAAATCAGCAAAATCGGTCGTTAAATAACGGAGATATGAGCAAAAAAACTCTGAAAATTTCATCAAAAATGTCATATTTTTTCATGCTTTGTTAAATAAAAAAAAGATGTGCACGTGTGTGTCGATGTATTTGGTTTTTCAGCTATGTATTTCGTTTTGTATGTTTGGATGCTGTTGGAGTTGTGTATTTTTTTGTGAATTCTGTTCCTATATTTGGATGTAGGTTAATGTTATTGCTTTGCACAGTGGGGCAGCATGGAAATTTTTTGGAAATAAATCTGGCATTTCTAAACGGCTGATCCGATCGGGATAAAATTTGGCGTGAGCGTAGCCAAGGAGTATTCGAGTTTAAGTTTTGAACATGAACCTCGCAGATGCCCCAGTGACGGAGCTGTGGCGACTCAAAGTAGGGTACCTACGACATGTGAAATTTTTAAACTCGTGCCATTTTTTTTGTTTTTTACCCAAATACAAAGATTTTTATATTTTCTGAAAGCGCTCGACGAGATCTTGAAAATAATGGAAATGGAAGCCGTTTAGAGTTGTTAACTTATTCCTAAAATAGTATTTTAATATAAAATATGACAACTTACTTTTTAATTCTATTTATATAATACTTGAAGATAATTACTTTTTGGTATATATTTAATAAACTTCACCAATTAACAAAACCTTCTTAAATGTTTTTTAACAGTTGACTTTTAACACAACACTGTCATATTGTTTTTTTATTGCTTAATATTCACAATATATTAAATACACTATTTTCTATGAATATTAAATTCAATAACTCATTTAAGTTTTACAATGATAAAATTGAACATGAGTGGACAAAACACAAAACATCACTGAACTTAGCCAAATTTTTGCATTATTTATTTTTATTCTTTTCATGTTCACGCTAAAAAATTAAGTATTTATATTTTTTTGTTTTCGTACTCATCTTACTATCATCCCGAAGTAACCTAAAAGTATACCTTTAGACGGCGAATACTCGAAATCATTGTATTTTGTTTTTGTAAAATATGTGCTTTCGTCTGTCAATCGTCCAGAAGTGACTACAATTTAGACTTCCAGATGATTAAAATGCAATAGTAGTGTGTACACCCTTCAAACTATCTTCAAGAAGTGTTATAGACATACAAACCAAGAATATAACAAGTAGGAAAGTATAGTCGGGCATGGCCGACCATATAATACCCTACACCATGAGTATATTTTTAAAATTTTTTGCTTTTTATAAAATTTTTATTTTTGTAAAGAAACTTTTATGTTGAATATTACCATAATTCCAAAATATTTAAGCCATTTATTGATAAAAAACTAAAATTTCTAAATGAGGCATTATATAGGTCAAATATGGGCCGATCCTCGGTAAATTTGGGAAAAGGATATATTTCTAAATATTAGTTAGTCTCTCAATTACCTTTATATGATACTAATATTCTTAAGTTTTTGAAAGTGTATAACTCCTTAATTAGAAGAGAGCAAACAAAAAATATCATTGCATTATTAGTGTCAAAAGCAATATCACGTTTAGGGGCGTTAAATGTTTCTATCGTTAGTGACTGTAAATAATTTTAAAAATAATTCATGACTTAATAATTTTAGGTCTTTATAAACGGTTTAATTTCAAGTTATTGAAAAAATATCCATGAAAGGTAACGTTTTATTAATTCGAAACAATAAATAAATAAATTAATTTTTAATTATTTATTTATTTTTTTTTTTTTTGAAAGCAGTAACCCTTTATTAAAGTACTTCTAATAGAATTAAAATATAAAAGTTATATATGTCTTATTTCATCACGCGGTTCCATTAAAAATGTCGATTATTTGCAGAAAATGTAAAAAATACATCTGACCGTTTAAACTTTGGCGGGAAATGTATTGATTATAAGAGTATTTTATTGCTTCTTAAAGTATAAAAGGTAATTTTAATAAATAGTATGTATATTCAATATTAATTATATTATTATGTTTATTTCGTTGAAGGATTAATGCGTTCCAAAATATAACTCCTACAGTTTGATGGATTGATCATAAAATTTATGAATAACTAGAAAAATGTATTAGAGTCCTACATTTTACAATTTTTGGAAGTATACCAGCCAACAGTTGGGCCATCAATACATATTTCCTGAAAATTATCTTATTATATGGTAATAATTCTAAATTTTGTATACATATGTACATTAGACATCATATTACATAACAGCAAATATTTTGAGAATACTCATCTTATAAAAGAAGAGATAATTTATGTATAAAACAGTTTCTGTCTGCTTAATAAATTTTATTGGTTTATTCTGCATGGGTTTTCTTGTGGAATGATGCGTAAATGCACAAAGTATACAGATGTATGGGTACATCCCTTTTTATAACTGAAAATTTTAATATCATATTCATTGATTTTAATATTATAGATTGTCAATTAATATATTCAAGAATTTTCATAAATTTCGATTTTGAACACATCAAAATATAAAATAAAAAACACAAATTTGTTTATTTAAATATAACGACTACAATTGGCGATCCTGCAATTTAATATTATAAAAAAATCAAAAATAAAAAACAAAACTAATTATTTTGGAATTAACTCAGAGATTTAATATAATGAAGGTCTTAGATTTCCAAATATCAAGATCACCAAAAAAAGATTATTTATCAAGATTATCAAACAAGATCATCAATCAAGATCATAAGTTAAGATCATCAATCAATTTCACGGTTCAATTTCCTAAAAATTGACAATCATTAAGCACGACACCTGAATTAGAGTCAAGATCCCTAAATAAAATATACCGCTTCACCTACTATAAATATCTGTCAAAGATTTACCTAAATTAAAAAAAGAAGAAATTAGTATACTATATTATATTTATTTTAATTTAGCTTTAGTACATACATTCAAAAACATACACTTTGTTAAATCAAATCAATATGCTACATTCGTTGTTGTTACTTGTTTGTTAATCATTGTTAATTTTCCTTTGGAAGCGATGTTCGTACACTCTCCCAATTCAACACGTCCAAATTGTAAGTCACAACCCAATTTAACAGATAATTCTGACAACATCAATACTGAAACTGGAACCTTGACTGAATTATATAATCGTTCAACTCCTACTCGTCTTCAGTCTAATATTGAAATTTGTTCTATCAGGAAGCGTGGTTTATACATGCTGAAATGCAATTTGCAAATAAGAAAGTAACACAGGACAGAAACAGAAAGTCCGTTTTGAATCATTCGATTCACGCACTTAAGTGTGCAAGTCCTGAAATCCATCAAGCGTCTGTTCCAGATTGGACGGCTTGATGGTCTGTTTGCTCCCAGTGGGACGGCAGTTTATAGTCCTGGCAGTAGGCCATAAATGCAACAAAAAAATGATACAAAATTTACCATACCTTGGTCCGCCTTTTTTTGAATACCGGGCGTAATTTTGGACCAAATGGACTCAATTTTCTTGTTAGTTAGACAACGAAATTTCCAATAATATACAAAAAATTTCAGATCAATGTCATTTACAGATCCAAAAATATACGTTTTTTAATTTAAAAATTCAAAAAATTTTAGATTTTTGCCGTTTTTTTGCCCAAAATGTGTCTTAACTCTTTTATTAATAAAATAAAATTTTCTTTAAGAATATATAACAATTTTATAGTTTTCTAAAAGGTATCTTAACGCAGAACGCTTTGGCGTAAAAAACTTGTCCTATTTTTTGAAAATGTTGGCACTGCGTCCTTCCGAATATGACCTATTTTTTATCAAAACTTCAACTTTGGGCGACATGTTCTAAAATCCCAAAACTGGGATCAGAAAACTGAAAGCAGTTTTGGAAACCTCAATATGTTTTCTATTTACTCAAAAAGTATTTTCTCAGCCCTGAAAGAAATGTGGACCCTATGGGCAAAAATGTAAAAATCCCATTTTTGGGATTTTCATTCCTATTTTTGGGAATTGCGGGATGCCCTTTGACCTTTTCAATTTTTTTTTTTGCATTTTCTTATTTGAAATGACAAATTTAACAAGCGTTGAAGATTTCATTGAGTTTTGTTCATAAATAAAGATTTTGTCATATATTACATATTTGTTAAATTTCTAAAACTATGATTTATATCAAAATTTTATTAGAGTCGCAGATAGCTACAACAATTTAGTCCATATTTATCCCTTAATATCTATTTTAGTTAGATATGAAAATTCTCGACCCTTTACAAAAAATTTCAATCCAATATCTCAATTACATTCAAAAATATGTTCATTTAAACCTGTATCCTTTAATTTCATATTTTTCATATTTTAGTATTAAATATGACAGAACATGTTTAAATCTTATATTTACCTATTTTCTATTTGTTTGCTTATCCTTATAATTGAAAGGTCCTATTATGCTTTAATTTTCAGAAATTTATAACTATTTTTTACCTCAATTTTTTCGACAGATCATTTCGTTCTGTTTCGTTTATGATCATGTAGGTAAAAATATACAGGTAATGATAATTTCGATTCATTCACTAATAAGAAATATCAATGACTGAATTACAGGTTATAGTAATATAGTCCTAAATGTTAATAGGTAGACAGTTCGTAATTTTTTACTTTGGAATACCTGTATCGGAAATGACAAGAATTGGTATATAAGTAAACTTCTCAGATTTTAAGTACCATATTTAATAAATCTACAATGAAGATTACATTAAAGTACGAAGAGTTGTGTTCCGTTTTATGGAGTGTATCTTCAAATGGGTCAGAAAGAATTGAAGACATTTCAAATTATATAAAAACTACATATAGTAGAAACGTAGACAAAACAGGCATATCAAAAATTGAAAACTTTTTGATGTAAAAAGTAAGTCTATGGATGGAAATCAAAAGAAATTTCGATTAAAATTTTGTAGTTGGATGGAAACTACTACGGAAATCTCAACATACAACACATCAGCAGGAACGTCTTGCAAGTCATACGAAGACTTATGTTCAAGGTCAAAAAAAAAGAGGGACACAAAAACTTTTTTCAATCTCAAATAAGGAAATTGCTGATACATTTAACGAAATGCTGAAAAAGGAAAACCAACCTATGGATGCCGTACATATTGCAACTATTCTTCCTAATGCATCACCAAAACGACTTAAGGGAATTGTGGAAAGTATACCAACTCCAACATCACAATCAAATTTTACTGAAGAGGAAGCAATAGCGCTTATGTTGGAACTGGGTCTCAGTCGAAATAAGTACCAAATATTAAGGAAAGCTCTCCATGAAAAAGGACACAATATATTACCATCATACAAGGCGATCCAGGAAAAAACAAACAATCCTACCATCACCTATTGCTGTTAATGATGTGGAAGCTTGTATTGATATATCATCTTTGCTCGAAAACACAGCATCAAGAATTGTGTCAGACTTTTCAGAAGACCAACTAAGGAAAATTCATAACTATGATGTTGTCTTAATGTGTAAGTGGGGATGTGACGGTTTATCAGCACTTCCAGAATACAAACAAGCTTGTGGAAGTCGGATATTAGCAGACTACAAAAGTGTATTTATGTCATCATTAGTGCCATTACGAATTCGTTCATATTCCCTTAATCCATCATCGTCAAGCATCGGAAATTCATTTGAAGATATATGTATCAATACAACTCCGGGTACAAAAAATTTTTGTAGACCCATTGGATTTGAATATATAAAGGAGTCAAAGAAAACAACATTTAAAAGATGAAATAAATGCACTGGAGCCCATTTGCATAAAAATAAAGGAATTCTCTATTAACGTATCATATCAGCTAAGCTTAACAATGATTGATGGAAAGGTCTGCAATACCATAACAGAAACTTTTTCCTTCTGGAGATGCTCAATATGTAATGAGAAAAAGTCGCAATTCTCAAATATAGACAAAGCAGAATTATTAATGAAGAAGTCTTGTCTTTCGGAATTTCACCACTTCATGCCAGAATATGATTTTTGGATTACTTTTTACACATAGCATACGACCTCAAATATAGAAGTGTGCCAGAGAATCTTACTAAATCAACAAAAAATAATGAAGAATTGAAAGAACTGAGAGCTGCGGAAAAAAGCAGAATCCAAGAAGAATTTAAAGTTCAGATGGGATTAAACATCGACAAACCACTTCCAAGTTGCGGTAGTACAAATGACTGTAATACGGCGAGAAAGTTTTTTCGTGATTTTGAAATTACTTCAAAAATAACTGGAATTGACAAGGAGTTGCTTCGAAGAGTTAACACTATTTTAATGGCACTGAATAGTAAACATAAAATTAATGGAAATCGATTTGGGGAATATACATCTGAAATTTCTAAATTACTTGTATCTCTGTATCCATGGAGGGAACTAACACCAACAGTACACAAAGTATTGTGTCATGGTCAAATAATAATTGAATCGAATATTCTTCCAGTTGTAGAGTTAACAGAAGAAGCCCAGGAAGCTAGGAATCGAGATTTTAAGCATGTTCAACTTTTCAGCTCAAGAAAATGCTCCAGGCAATCACAGAATGAAGATATTTTTAATAGTTTACTTCTATCTTCTGATCCTGTTCTTTCAACTATGCGAAAAAGATGGATTTGTTATGAAACTCTATTATCTCAAAACGAGGAAGATTTAATGGACTTATTTTCATGTTCCTATTGAGGAAAATTCTCAGAAATACACTGCTTTTGTGACGAGTAAGGGTCAATATGAATTTAAATTCGTACCATTCGGTATATCGAACTCCCCAGCAGTATTCTGTAGATATATTGATGAATGACGGCACACTAGTCGTTTACATGGATGACATTGACATACCATCGGAAGACGAAGATGAAGGCGCAGCAAAGTTGAAAAAAGTTTTAAAAGTAGCACAAGAAAACGGATTAAATATTAAGTGGTCAAAATGCCAATTTTTGAAAAGAAACATCAATTTCTTGGGCTATATTTTCGAAAACTCGACAGTTTCACCGTCGATTGAGAAAACCCGAGCTGTAATAAATTACCCTTTACCGACGAATGTGAAAGCCTTACAAAGATTTTTGGGACTTACTTCTTATTTGCGACGATTTATCCCAGACTACGCATCAATAGCGAGACCGTTGTCAAACTTGTTGCGAAAAGACACAAAATTTAAAATGGGAGACGAAGAAATTTTAGCGTATTAAAAATTGTTGACCCCAAATCCACAACAGAAATTCATACGGATGCCAGTATAAACGGTTACGGTGCAGTTTTATTGCAAAAAGATGAGGACTCGCAATTCCATTCCGTGGAATACATGAGCCGAAAGACTACTCCGACGGAACAAAAGTACCACTCATACGAGCTGGAAGTTTTAGCTGTTATTGAAGCTCTTAAAAAATGGAGAATTTTCGTGCTGGGAATACCGATAAAAATCGTTACTGACTGCAACGCTTTTGCACTAACAATTCGTAAACAGGATGTACCACCACGAGTATCGAGATGGGCTCTTTTCTACAAGATCGAAAATTAAGCACATAGACGCTTTAAGACGTTTGACATGTTTTATGATAGAGGATTCGTTGGGTCATAGACTAAAACAGGCGCAACTACAAGATGAATGGATTAAAGCAATTCGGAAAATACTAGAAACCGGTCCATACGAGGATTATTTCATGAAATACGATATACTCCACAAAGATCCTAATAACGAATTATTAGTAGTACCGAGTTCAATGGAACAAGAGATAATCCAAATAGCTCACAGACAAAGACACTTTGCTAGTCGAAAGACGCAAGAGTTGCTGAAAAAAACATATTATATTCCGAATTTGACGAATAAAGTTAATCGCGTTGTGAAAAGTTGTGTCGAATGTCTAGTATCCGAAGCAAAAAGAGGACGCAAGGACGGATTTCTTAGTCCAATTGACAAGGCCGATAAGCCGCTATTGACGTATCACCTCGACCGCGTAGGACCTATGGAATCCACTCGTAAGCAATACAACTATATATTAGTCGTTGTTGACGCCTTTTCCAAATTTGTTTGGCTGTATCCCACTAAGAGCACAGGTACAAATGAGGTTATAGACCGCCTATCAAAACAGGCAATAACATTTGGCAACTCTAGAAGAATAATAACGGATAGAGGTACTGCTTTTACTTCCAACCAATTTAATGAATATTGTACATCACAGGACAATATTCAGGACGGCCGGTTGTGGGATTAGGACATAAACTGATCTTACGCTAACCCTACATTGCAATTATGACATTGACTGAGGATACGGTAACCCTATACACTTTTTACAAACGAGACTGACAGAGATTAATTAACAGACAGACAAGAGAGCATGTTCGGCTGCCAATGGTTTAGATGATGTCTGTTGGTATAGATGCCTTGTGTATATTGCTTTTTATTTCGTTTAGCGTTGTTGTTGTTCATTTTGTTTTGCTTTTGGTATAATAATAATGTAGTCGAAAGAAATTTATAAAACTAATATGTTTAAAATGCACTATGGTGAAAGGTATATAAGATTCGGTACAGCCGAATATAGACCTCTTACTTGTTCTTAATCAAAAAATATGACTATTGTGTTTTTTTCATCAGAAAGTATACCTTATAGTGACTTCTGTCTTCTGTTGTTTCCAAATTTTTATATTCTTGGTTTGTATGTCTATAACACTTCTGGAAGATAGTTTGAAGAGTGTACACATTACTATTGCATTTTAATCATCTGGAAGTCTAAATTGTAGTCACTTCTGGACGATTGCCAGACGAAAGCACACATTTTACAAAAACAAAATACATTGATTTCGAGTTTTCGCCGTCTGAAAGTATACTTTTAGGTTACTTCCGGATGATAGTAAGAAGAGTACGTAAAATATATTAATACTCCATTTTTTAGCGTGAACGTGAAAAAAATAAAAATAAATAATGCAGAAATTTGGCGAAGTTCAGTGATGTTTTTTGTTTTGTCCAGTCATGTTCAATTTTAATTATTCATTGTAAAACTTAAATGAGTTATTGAATTTAATATTCATACAAAAATAGTGTATATAATATATTGTGAATATTAAGCAATAAGAAACAATATGACAGTGTTGTGTTAAAAGCAGAGTTTAAATATTAGTAAATGCTTTTATATTTTTATTTTTGACTTTGCAATAAATATGCATTTACCTCATATTTAAATATATGCATATTTAAAAAATGGTACTGTTCAAAATATTTATAGTATTTTTGCTAAAAATATTTACCCATACAAGCTATTGCATATTACAGCTTACAGACAAATATATATAATAAAACCCGTTTGCAATCCCATTAATTCTGCTTAAAAATAAATTTAGACATTAATATGGTGTCAATTTGAACCAAAGTATTTTTTCAGTAATACTTTTTGTAATCGATGTAAATTTGGTATTAAAAACTAAGATATCATAATTTATATTTGTGACATAATTTTCCAGTTTTATTTTTATTTTAAAATATTTATTGCAAATAATATCCCTACAAACATTTTCTATTGCGGAAGTTACCCGTGTGAAACTTCCAAACGTGCTAAAAGCTCGCCAGCGATGTTGCGGAAGTATAAGAATTCTTGGCACCAGTCGGGAAGAACTGATGCCGAGCTGGGGAACGTCTAAGAGTAACTTGGAAGATACTTCTGGAAGACCCCCAGAAGAAACTTCTAGATGACTCATGGAAGTAAGGTATTGCCAAAGACTCTTCTAGATGTGACTAGGAAGTCACTTCTTAAGGTGACTACCTAGTATTCTCTAGAAGTGTTCTTATCTTCTAGAAGATGAGTTTTCTCTTCTTCTAGAAGAAGAGTATTTTCTTCTTCTTCTAGAAGATGAGTATTCTCTTCTTCTAGAAGATGAGTATTCTCGTCTTCTAGAAGATGAGTATTCTCCTCTTCTAGAAGATGAGTTTTCTCTTCTTCTATTTGTATACTCACCAAAATAAAATCTATAAAAATCTATAAAATGAAATTTTATAGTTTTTATTAAATTAATGGAAATTAAAATAGTAGAAAATATAATTGATTTAACAACTAATCTAAAAAAGTAATATATGTACATTAGACCGACTCACAAAAAATGGTGCTTGAGTTACCCCCTCATAATCATTGGGCGCGGCTTTAAAATACCTTTTAAACGATACCCCGTATTGGATATTTTGTTTCAAAACAAAAAAAATCCGGGCTCTACATACTTAATTTTATGCTTTTAGATTCAATATTATAGAAATTTCAAAACGTATCTTTTGAAGAACGAAAAGTACCAAAATGTTCTCTATTTGAGGTTCTCACTTAATCGGGGCCATACATGTTTAATTTCATGTTTCTATGTTTAATATTATATATTATTATAGAAATTTCAAAAAGTACCTTTGGAAGAACCGAAAAGTACCAAAAATACCCCTTTTATCGCATCTCACTTAATCCGGTCCATACATGCTTAATTTCATGCTTAATGTTTCTAGTTTCATTATTATAGAAATTTTAAACAGTGTCTTTTGACGAACGATAAAGTATCAAAAACACCCCTTTTATGGTATCTCAATTAATCCGGGCCATATATACTTAATTTCATGTTTGTGGGTTCAATATTATAGAAATTTCAAAACGTACCTTTTGAAGAACCAAAAAGTGCCAAAAATACCCCTTTTATTGGATTTCGCTTAATCCGTGCCATATATGCTGAATTTCATGTTTCTATGTTCAGTATTATAGAAATTTCAAAACGTACCTTTTGAAGAACCATAAAGTACCAAAAATACCCCTTTTATCGGATCTCACTTAATCCGGGCCATACATGTTTAAATTCATGTTCCTAGGTTCAATATTATAGAAATTTTACAACGTACCTTTTGAAGAACCAAAAAAGTACCAAAAATACCCCTTAAATACAGAATTTGCAGATCAAAACATAAATAAGATGTAAATATGTGCTATGTAAATAAGTTTATAAAGTACTAGCTAAAACCCGGTGTGCTTCGCTAACTTAATCGAAATTAAATACATAATAACCAAAAAAATTATTTATTTAGTTATTAAATTATAAATTTCATTAAAATTCTAAAACAATACATTAATGATATATTAATTTCTTACTTGCTAAAATTTAATATATACTTTTATTCTTAAAAAAATAATTCATATTCTTATGCCTTGGGATATACAATATTTTTTGTTTTACCCTCTAGTATAAATAAAAAACCACTTAAAGATTAATAGTATGTTACATACGAGAAATGAAAAGCAAATTATTGCAAGTTCGTCAATTTCTATCTATCTATGAAAATCTAACAGTTTTCAAGATATGCGAAATTTTGTATTTAATTCATATATGTGGTGCCAAGCCCCCCATTGAAAGTCCGTAATTTTGTAAATGTTCACATGAATGTCAAAGTTATTCATTTAAAATTTGAAGATTCTAGCTCTTATAGTTTCTTAGATATACGATTTTTTCTAAAAATGTGCAAAATAAGAATTTAATTGTATTAGTTTCCCAGATAAACGAACTTTTGTATTTAATTAATATGGGAGATGCCGCTCCTCTAATGGGGAGTCCGCCAATTTAATAAAATAAAATTTTCTTTAAGAACATTTAACAATTTTATAGTCTTCTAAAAGGTATCTTTACGCAGAACGCTTTGGTGTAAAAAACTTGTCCTATTTTTTGAAAATGTTGCCACTGCGTCCTTCCGAATATGACATATTTTTTAGCAAAACTTCAACTTTGGGCGACATGTTCTAAAATCCCAAAGCTGGGATCAGAAAACTGAAAGCAGTTTTAGAAACCTCAATATGTTTTCTATTTACTCCAAAAGTATTTTCCCAGCCCTATTTTTGGGAATTACGGGACGCCCATTGACCTTTTCAATTTTTTTGCATTGAGTTTTGTTTATAAATAAAGATTTTGTCATATATTACATATTTTTTAATTTCTAAAACTATGATTTATATCAACATTTTAATAGGGTCGCAGATAGCTACAACAATTTAGTCCATATTTATCCATTAATATCATTTTTTAGTTAGATATGGAAATTCTCGCCCCTTTACAAAAAAGCCAATATCTCAATTACATTCAAAAATATGTTCATTAAAACCTGTGTCCTGACACCTGACACAACATACATTTGGTGTTGAATAAAATATTGTGACAATTTTTAAAAATTATTTAGTTAATTATTTTATTAAAGACTATAACATTGTATATACAATACAAAAAATTATAATTTTATTATGAGCCACGCACAACAACACCTAAATCACCCCACACAAACCACCTTTCCCGCCGAAATATAAAACACAATTTAATACAATATCTATAGTCCTAAATGTTAATAGGTAGACTGTTCGTAATTTTTACTTTGGAATACCTGTATCGGAAATGACAAGAATTGGTATATAAGTAAACTTCTCAAAACGACTTAAGCGAATTGTGGAAAGTATACCAACTCCAACATCACAATCAAATTTTACTGAAGAGGAAGCAATAGCGCTTATGTTGGAACTGGGTCTCAGTCGAAATAAGTACCAAATATTAAGGAAAGCTCTGCATGAAAAAGGACACAATATATTACCATCATACAAGGCGATCCAGGAAAAAAACAAACTATCTTACCATCACCTATTGCTGTTAATGATGTGGAAGCTTGTATTGATATATCATCTTTGCTCGAAAACACAGCATCAAGAATTGTGTCAGACTTTTCAGAAGACCAACTAAGGAAAATTCATAACTGTGATGTTGTCTTAATGTGTAAGTGGGGATGTGACGGTTTATCAGCACTTCCAGAATACAAACAAGCTTGTGGAAGTCGGACATTAGCAGACTACAAAATTGTATTTATGTCATCATTAGTGCCATTACGAATTCGTTCATATTCCCTTAATCCATCATCGTCAAGCATCGGAAATTCATTTTCAAAGAAAACAACAAAAGATTTAGTGAAATATTTAAAAGATGAAATAAATGCACTGGAGCCCATTTGCATAAAAATAAAGGAATTCTCTATTAACGTATCATATCAGCTAAGCTTAACAATGATTGATGGAAAGGTCAGCAATGCCATAACAGAAACTTCTTCCTTCTGGAGATGCTCAATATGTAATGAGAAAAAGTCGCAATTCTCAAATATAAACAAAAGCAGAAGTATTAATGAAGAAGTCCTGTCTTTCGGAATTTCACCACTTCATGCCAGAATACGATTTTTGGATTACTTTTTACACATAGCATACGACCTCAAATATAGAAGTGTGCCAGAGAATCTTACTAAATCAACAAAAAATAATGAAGAATTGAAAGAACTGAGAGCTGCGGAAAAAAGAAGAATCCAAGAAGAATTTAAAGTTCATATGGGATTAAACATCGACAAACCACTTCCAAGTTGCGGTAGTACAAATGACGGTAATACGGCGAGAAGGTTTTTTCGTGATTTTGAAATTACTTCAAAAATAACTGGAATCGACAAGGAGTTGCTTCGAAGAGTTAACACTATTTTAATGGCACTGAATAGTAAACATAAAATTAATGGAAATCGATTTGGGGAATATACATCTGAAATTTCTAAATTACTTGTATCTCTGTATCCATGGAGGGAACTAACACCAACAGTACACAAAGTATTGTGTCATGGTCAAATAATAATTGAATCGAATATTCTTCCACTTGGAGAGTTAACAGAAGAAGCCCAGGAAGCGAGGAATCGAGATTTTAAGCATGTTCAACTTTTCAGCTCAAGAAAATGCTCCAGGCAATCACAGAATGAAGATATTTTTAATAGTTTACTTCTATCTTCTGATCTTGTTCTTTCAACTATGCGAAAAAGATGGATTTGTTATGAAACTCTATTATCTCAAAACGAGGAAGATTTAAAGGACTTATATTACCTTCTGGATATGTATACCGATATGACAGATTGATTTATAGAAAATAAGTAGTGTTAGGAATTAACTATATAAGTAGGTTGTAAGAATTAATTGTATTATGTTTAAGATAAACAGTTCAAATAAAAAAAGCTATTATACTAACTGATGATATTCGGTGGGCGGGAAACGTGGTTTGTGGGGTGATTTAGGTGTTGTTGTGCGTGGCTCATAATAAAATTATATTGTTTTTATTGTATATACAATGTTATAGTCTTTAATAAAATAATTAACTAAATAATTTTTAAAAATTGTCCAAATATTTTATTCAACACAAAATGTATGTTCTGTCTGTCATACTTAATACTAAAATATGAAAAAGATGAAATTGAAGGACATAGGTTTAAATGAACATATTTTTGAATGTAATTGAGATATTGGCATATTTTTTGTAAAGGGTCGAGAAGTTCCATATCTAACTAAAAAAAGATATTAAGGGATAAATATGGACTAAATTGTTGTAGCTATCTGCGACCCTATTAAAATTTTGATATAAATCATAGTTTTAGAAATTAAACAAATATGTAATATATGAACAAAACTCAATGAAATCTTCAACGCTTGTTAAATTTGTCATTTCAAATAAGAAAAGGGCATCCCGCAATTCCCAAAAATAGGAATGAAAATCCCAAAAAATGGATTTTTTTACATTTTTGCCCATAGGGTCCACATTTCTTTCAGGGCTGGGAAAATACTTTTGGAGTAAATAGAAAACATATTGAGGTTTCCAAAACTGCTTTCAGTTTTCTGATCCCAGCTTTGGGATTTTAGAACATGTCGCCCAAAGTTGAAGTTTTTTTGATAAAAAATAGGTCATATTCGGAAGGACGCAGTGGCAACATTTTCAAAAAATAGGACAAGTTTTTTACGCCAAAGCGTTCTGCGTAAAGATACCTTTTAGAAAACTATAAAATTGTTATATGTTCTTAAAGAAAATTTTATTTTATTAATAAAAGAGTCAAGACACATTTTGGACAAAAAAAACGGCAAAAATCAAAAAATTTTTGAATTTTTAAATTAAAAAACGTATATTTTTGAATCTGTAAATGATATTGATATGAAATTTTTTGTATATTATTAGGGTATTATAAAGGGTTTTTAAAAAAAAGTGTTAACGTTGAACATTCCGGCCCCCATTTGCCATAGGTTTTGGATAGGTCCTGAAAATAAATTGTCCAAGGTAGATTGTTCGGCCACAACTTGACCTACTTAGGTTGATAGGGCTCTGTCCCGACGTAATGATGGGTAGACGTCGTTTCCTAGTTCCACTTCAATTATATTATTAGATTGAGGGTCAATGTCAGCCAATGAATTTAACGGGAAATAATCTGTGGGGTCTGCGAGGGTCCAGTGTATGGTTTTCTGGGAAGCTCATCTATTATTAAAGCATTTATCTTGGTTGTCCACTTGTTTTTGTCATTGTAAGACTTAATTTCAAAAATGTCAAAATCATGGCCATCTTTCATAGTCGTTTTTATTTTGTATTTTGGACAAACGACTTCGAAATTTTTGGAATAGTGGATGATCGTTTCACAATGGCTCTAGTGCTGATCCAGGTGTTAACATGTTCTGCAGTAATCTTTATGGATGCAGTGGGAATAAAAACCAGGTTCCAGTTGAAGAACGGTGTGTTTAGATCAATACTTCTTGGGTCTACTCGTCGTGACGGCTATGGGTCGGCTTGTCTTGATGGTTGTGGGTTGGGACGGCTTGATAGTTGTGGGTCAGATGTTTCGGGTCTTTTTAATTGTTCTGCGCCATGTAGCATGAAAATTGCCAGTAGTCGGGTCTGTCGGTTTGTTGGGATGCTATACCTGTAAAAAAGTTAGAACAATATTAATGTATGTAAATAACTAGAGAGTATATTAATTTGCAGTGTTGTCAACTATTTTTTACTAAACCACACCGTCCATTGAATCAAAACGCACTAAAAAGCGCACTAAAAAAATTATATTTTTTTACACAGTCTTAAAAATATAGTAAGGGTTTTCATTTAAACGCTTAAGTTTCCCATTTGTGCAAGTGGGCAAGTTTGTTCGACTTGTTTCATGAAATTACGATATTTATAAACACTTAAAAACAATGTCAAACAAAATCAAAAAATAATAAATAAATTATTTTAACAAAAAAATTTACAAAATATGTTTAAAATGTGAATATTCAAGTCCATAAATTCAAAAGTGAACAATAGCGAACGGATTTATTAAATGCACAATGTGCTTGCGCAAGCTTGCCGGTCTAATTAGTCGCTCAAAATTATAAGGGTTGTGCAAATCAATTTCCATACAAGTCAATTGCTAGAATGGAAACATGAACAGGTTGCACAGTTTACGAGGGTTTTGACCGTTTAAATGAAAACCCTTAGTATTTAGCTAAAATTTATTTATTAAAAAAAATTACTCCTTAAATGAAATTTTGATTCGGGAACGAAATTTAAATAATTAAGGTTAATACAGATATGTTCGATTTTCTTATTCAATGACTAATTGGTATCATCAATCAAGGTCTCAATAACTAGTCAATAGTTTTCACGAAATAAAATTTTAATTTTAAGTTCAAGTACACCTAACTTAAATTAAGTTAATTTACAACATTTCCCTTTTTGACGTGAATTTTTTTTTTAGAATTTTCTAATCAATAAAAAGCTGTTACAAAATCAACTGTTGTGGAATTTCACGAAATCAATTTTCCCTTAGAAGGGAATTAAAATTTAAGAAGAAACAAATTTCAATTCTTTTGGTTAAAGAGGTGAATATTTTTTATTTTAGTTTTGAAGTTTTAAAATAACTCATCACACTAAAAGATCTTTGAATTACTTATAATTTGGAAAGTTTAGAAAAAGGAACTTTAATAAATTTGTACAGCAGAGTACTGTCTAAAATTATTCTGTTTTATCTAGAATAATTTTATGTTATTAAAAAGATTTTTCATTTCTTAAAAAAATGCGACTTTTGCTGATGATCTTCTCGAAAGCATGTCTAACAGAATTATTAAAGATTCGGATCTCGCCGATATCTGGGGTCCTCTAAAAACTGATTTCAACAGACAGACAGACGGACATGGCTTAATCGAGTCCGCTATCTATAAGGATCCAGAATATATACTTTATAGGGTCGGAAAATTATATTATAGAAATTACAAACGGAATGACAAACTTATATATACCCTTCTTACGAATGTGAAGGGTATAAAAAGATGTAAGGAAAAGAGAAAAAGTGTTAAAGTTGAACATTCCGGCCCCCATGACTTGGTGAAGTTTACCACAGGTTTTGAATGGGTCCTGGAAATAAATAGCCCAAGGCAGATTTTTCGGCCACAACTTGACATATTTCGGTTGATAGGGCTCCATCCCGACGTAATGATGGGTAGACATCGTTTCCTAGTTCCACTTCAATTATATTATTAGATTGAGGGTCAATGTTAGTCAATAGATTTGAAGGGAAATCAACATTGGGGTATGCGAGGATGGGTCCAGTGTATGGTTTTCTGGGAAGCGCATCAGTTATTTTGGTTGTCCACTTGTTTCTGTCGTTGTAAGACTTAATTTCAAAAATGACAAAATCATGGCCATATTTCATAGTCGTTTTTTATTTTGTATTTTTGGACAAACGACTTCGAAATTTTTAAAATAGTGGATGATCGATTCACAATGGCTCTAGTGCTGCTCCAGGTGTTGACATGTTCTGCAGTAATCTTTATGGATGCAGTGGGAATAAAAACCAGGTTCCAGTTGAAGAACGGTGTGTTTAAATCAATGCTTCTTGGGTCTACTCGTCGTGACGGCTTGGGTCGACTTGTCTTGATGCTTGTGGGTTGGCACGGCTTGATGGTTGTGGGTCGGATGTTTCGGGTTCTTTTAATTGTTCTGCGCCATGTAGCACTTTTGCACGCTTCAGTTGTGTGTGATAGTGCAAGGCAGTTCAAACAATATTTTTTAACCACCATGAGTTCATATCGCTCTGTTGTGGTATAACTTAAAAACTTCCTACACGTACGGATAGGATGATCTTTCATGCAAATGGCGCATGAAAGTTGCCAGTAGTCGGGTCTGTCGGTTTGTTGGGATGCCATATCTGTAAATAAAAGTTAGAACAATATTAATGTATGTAAATAACTAGGGAGTATACTAATTTGCAAATAAAATCACAATTTTTGTAATTGGCCTGATGATGACTCCATTTTTTGTCTTGATGTCGACAACTCTACAGTTCTGGTCAGGTCCAAGGTAGGTTTTGATGATTCGGCCCATTTGCCATTCGTTGGGCGGCAAGTTGTTGTTTTTGATGACAACCAGATCATTGCCTTTAACGTTGTCTTTCTGTGTCTTCCATTTGTATCTGCGATGGAGTTCAGCTAGGTACTCGGACTTCCATCTTTGACAAAATGAATGGTAGATGACCTTTAAGCGTTTCCAACGGTTGATAAGAGTCAGATTTTCGCTGCTTACATCGGGTTCAGCTTGGGTCAATAATGCACTACCAATAAGGAAGTGTCCAGGGGTCAATGGATTAGGGTCATTCGGGTCATCGCTAGCAGGACTTAAGGGTCTAGAAATTGTCTTTTGAGTCGATATGTTGCCAATTTTAATTTCCAACCTTGTCTAGGATTTCTGAGACACGATTTCCTACAAAAGTGTTCCATGAGCAGGGGAGTTTCTTTAACCAGGACAGCACGATTGTTGAGTCGGTCCAATAATATGTTTTGGTATTTTGAATTTGAAGATTTGGTATAAGTCCACATGCAAGATTTGCCAATAAGACGGATCCACACAGTTCTAAGCGGGGTACCGATATTTGCTTAATGGGAGCTACACGGGTCTTTGAAGCCAGAAGAAACGTGAATATTGAGTTTTCCGATTGTATTCGAACATAAAGGGTCGCTGAATAGGCCTATTCTGAAGCATCACTGAAATCGTGAATTTCCACATTGCAATTCGGACTATATTGGATCCAACGGGGAATTTTCAATGTATTTATTGTGGGGCAGTTTTTTATAAATTTTTGCTACTTTTGACTAGTCAAGGGTTTTATTATGTCATCCCAATCAACTTTGTCTAACCAAATCTGTTGTATAATTAGTTTTGCGTCTACTATTATTGGGGCTATCCATCCACAAGGGTCAAAGAATTTGGCAATTGTAGATAAAACTTCTCTTTTGGTGTAGTTTTCTTTTAATTCG
>NC_060951.1:16348342-16349989 GCF_022045245.1 Lucilia cuprina
TACAATCTTCGGAATAAGATTGTCTCATTGGCGCCCAACTCAGTGGCCTCGAAAAATTTAAAAGCCGAGGAAGAAGTGAAGAAGGCCAACGCCGAGGCCTATCAATTTGAAGCAGCTGAAATTTGCGGAGAAGCGGTTTTCGGTGAAAACGAAGCCGACAGAGAATCAACTCAAATTAGCAGCGAAGTTAGAGACGTCCATATAGAAATTGATAACGCAGACAGCATGGCGACATTTTCTGCAGAACAATTTCAACAAATTCTAGCAGCTATGGGTGGTACCAGCAGAGGTGGTTCATTTACCCAGTGTACAGCGCGCTATAAGGGGCAGCGAGACCCCGCTGCTGTAGAGGAATTTTTGGCTGCCATCAGCGTGTATAAGGATATTGAAAAAATTTCTGATGCAGATGCCATACGAGGAATGCCCTTACTGTTTGAGGACTATGCAGCCACTTGGTGGATTGGTGTCAAAGACACAGTAACCAGTTTCGAGGATGCGAAAGCCCTAATACGAGCAACATTTTCGCCACCAATACCAGATTGGCGAATTTTTTCCAACATTTTTGAGCTGAAACAACAAAAAAGAGAGCCGACAGACAGCTTTATTTGCAAAAAGAGGCTTCTGCTATCCCAATTGAAAGTGCCAGTATCTGAGGAAGTCCAGTTAAATATGATATATGGGCTTCTAAATATAACTATTCGTGAGCGTGTTCGCCGCGAAAATATTGGAACATTCAGTAAGCTCATTTCTGCAAGCAGAGAGGCTGAAATGTTTGTTACGGAATCTCGCCCGGCAACAAGTAACATGGACATTAAGCAAGAAAATGTCTCCAACAACCGCTGTGGGTTTTGCCGTCTAAAAGGCCACAGCATTGAACATTGCTTTAAAAAAAAGAAACGCGATGAACAACAAAGCAGACAACAAATAGATGAACATCAACAATTGAATCAACAGAAGCCAATAACTCAACAAAGACAAGTAGATCAACCACACACCTCCTTGGTAAGAAAACCTGCCTTTTCATGTTATGGTTGCGGTGCTCCAGGGGTATACCGTGCAAATTGTCCTACATGCAGCAACCACTCAAAGGAAAGCCCACAATACTTATCATTTAATTCCCTATCATCTACCATTATTGGACATGCATTACCTACAACGCATATTGAGATTTTTGGATTGAAAGGGGAAGCAGTTTTCGACTCTGGCGCAAAGACAAGCATAGCCAGCCTCAATCTAAAGAAGATACTTACTAAGAACGGTTGTGTATTCCAGGATGTTCGAGCAGAGGTTACTTTGGCCAACGGTTCCAGTACCACAGGTAAAGTTATGCATACAATTTGTGACGTGATAATTGGCGGTAGAGTTCGAAAAATCCGTCTCGTGTATTTACCAAACACCGACAAGAACAGAACCTTACTTGGAGCGGACTTTTTGGAACAGGCTGGAATAGTCCTGAATATGGCGCAAAGATGCTGGTACTTTGAGGATGAGCCCAAAACCAGATTTTTCTTTACTAATCCTCTAGAATTTGGAGTCTTTAGCATGGACCTCAATAGCGATGAATGCTCACCATGCAGTAAGGCAATGAAGGATGTTTCAAAATTCATTAGTTTTGTTGAGAACAAAGGCAAAATTTCACCATTATCG
>NC_060951.1:16350089-16405089 GCF_022045245.1 Lucilia cuprina
AATATTACGAAAGATTTTCGTACTTTCGTAAAAATAGAAAAGGGTTTTATTAAATAATATTTCGTATTATACACGAAATTTTTGTAAATATTACGAAAATATAAGTTACGAAATATTATTTAATAAAGCCCTTTTCTATTTTTACGAAAGTACGAAAACCTTTCGTAATATATTATTCTTAAATTTTAACGAAATTAAACATAATTATATTATGATTAAATAAAACTGCAACATTTTTATAAAGTTTAAGAAAAAGTATAATATTATTCACGAATTATTTTCTAAAAAAACCTTTCGTAATATTTTTTTCTTAAATTTTAGCGAAATTTAACATAATGATATTAATTATATTATGATTAAATAAAACTACAACATGTTTATAAAGTTTAAGAAAATGTATAGTATTATTCACGAATTATTTTCATAAAAAAAAATTGAAAATTCGTGTGGAGAATAATTTTGAACTAAAATTAGAAAATTTATTTTAAAATGAACAAAAATGTTTGAATAAATTAATCGGAAATTTTACCATATTTATTCAAAAGTCCCTTTTTTCAATTTATGTAAATTATTTTTTTCAAGAATATTTTGCATTATACTAAAATATTTCGTACAATTTCGTATATATTACGAAAGAATTTCGTGGTGCGATACAACGAACGATTCGTATAATGTACGACATTTTTCGTATATAATAGGCATGGATTTTTTTCAGTGTATAAAAACCCAACTTAACTAAAACTATTCTAACTACAATAGTTTTCCAGATTAACAATACTTATATTAAATACGAGAGATGCCAATTTCTATCTATCTATGAAAAATTCAAATTATCTAAAAGTTTTCAAGATATACAAAATTTTGTATTTAATTCATATATGGGTGTTCACATGAACGTCAATGTTATTCATATAAATTTGAAGATTTTAGCTCTGAAGTTTCTTAGATATACGATTTTTTATATTTAATTCATGTGGGTGCTTCAAGTTCCCCAGATGAAAGTCCGCACTTTTTCCTCCAAAATGTTCAGATGATTATTAAAGTAATTTATGCAAAATTTGATGAATATAGTTCTATATTTTCCTAGATAAACAATATTTTGTATCTTATTCATATGGGAGATGTCAAGTCCCCAAGATTCTAACTTCTAGATTCTAGTTGCCAAGATAAACGAATCTTTGTATTTGTCCACCTACTTTTTCTCCTAAATCATCGTAATGGCAGTAAAGTGGCTCCAACAATATTTGAGGACTCTAACTCTTATATGAAATATACGGATTTTATTATACCCTACACCACTATAGTGGGGAGGGTATTATACGTTTGTGCTGATGTTTTTAACATACAAAAATATTGGTCCAATACCCACCTTTAAGTATACCGATCGATTCAGAATCATTTTTTGAGTCGATTAAGACATGTCCGTCCGTCCGTCTGTCCGGCTGGGTCAACAAAATTAAGCGAAGATATTCAGAATTTTACACATAGTAATAAAATCCATTTATCTAATTTAAAAAAAAAAAACGGTTATAACAAATAAACTTTCTACCTAAACTTAGAAATATTGTTATTCGGTTTAACGAATTTTCGTTTTTAGGAATTTATTTATTATTATACAGAAAAAAGGATTCCTATCCTAAATATAAGTTTTAGTAAGTTTTTTGTCGAATATTTTAAATAATTGAAAAAAATGTATTTTCTTACGAGCCAATTAGGAGAAAATAATACAGAAATCAGAAGTAACCATATGCCATAAATCAAAAGCATCCTTAGGGATTTTCGTTCGCATTAAACGTGTTTATGTTGAATTTTAATTCTGCACATATTTAAAGCGTTAGAATTTTTTTATCTGAAGGAGATTTTATATGGAAGAAGTGTTCGACCGAACGTTCGGGTACGAGTTCGGAGTTCGGTAAAAAGTGGGGTTCGGCCAAGTTTTTCAAATCAGTCGGTCAAAATGTCGCCGAACGCCGAACTTTTTATAAAATGTTTATTATATTCTTACATCATCAAAAGTTTAAAAAATGCTGTCATACATACTGGCTGTACAATAAATTTCCGGTATATATTTACAGAACGCGTTTTTTCGGCTGATTTGAAAAACTGTTAACCAGAGAGTGATTTAAAAGTTAAAAAAGCCAAACATTTAATTTCAATAAAAATTTTGATCTCATTTGTAACATTGAAATTTTGTCTGTCTAATTTGTTTGAGAACCTACTTACAAAAACGTTGGTACGATCAAAACGCAGAAGAACACACATTCGTACAGCATTGAAACAAAATTGAATTGCTTCTTTTCTTACGATTCAGTTTTTTGTAATTACCTTTTTTCGATAGTTGTGAAATTGAATGCGTAAACGTAATCGAAATACAGAATAGGGGTGAATAAATCATGTATAACAATATTATGATAAAACAAGTAGGAAAGTATAGTCGGGCATGGCCGACCATATAATACCCTACACCATGAGTATATTTTTAAATTTTTACTTTTATAAAAATTTTTATTTTTGTAAAGAAACTTTTATGGTGAATATTACCATAAATCCAAAATATTTAAGAAATTTATTGATAAAAACTAAATTTCTAAATGAGGCTTTATATAGGTCAAATATGGGCCGATCCTCGGTAAATTTGGGAAAAGGATATATTTCTAAATAACAGTTAGTTTTGTTGAGTTTCATTGCGATACAAATGGTTACAAGTCAATTTTAGACGTTTAAGTCATTTTTTAAAGGGGGGTTTGTATGGGGGCTAGGGTCAAATATAGGCCGATCCTTACGAAAATCTGCAGTATCATTTATACTTATATAAAACTTATTTGTGCCAATTTTTAGAGAGAGGTACGGTTGTATGGGGGCTAGGTGAAATAATGGACCGATTTCAACCATTTTCAATAGGCTTCGTCCTTGTGCCAAAAAACATGCTTGGTCCAAATTTCATCAAATTATCTTGAAAATTGCGGCCTGTACCTTGCGCACAAGGTTTACATGGACAGCCAGCCAGCCAGCCGGACAGACGGACGGACGGACGGACATGTCTTAATCGACTCAAAAAATGATTCTGAATCGATCGGTATACTTTAAGGTGGGTATTGGACCAATATTTTTGTATGTTACAAACATCAGCACAAACGTATAATACCCTCCCCACTATAGTGGTGTAGGGTATAAAAATATCATAATGAAGTATTCTGACGGTATTTAATCATAACGATAATATTTTAAGACTACAATCATAATTTTAACCACAACCATGTTTTTCTATGCGTGCTCTTACACAAGATTGTCAATAAATTGTTTAAAAAACCAAAAATAAAAGTATTAAATATATGCATTTCACAAAAATGGTTTTTTATTAGAAATTTATCACTCTCTGGAATTCGGATTAGTTGATAATTGACCTAATTGCTAATTAAAGACCCTCTTCAAAAATGTCCAGGATGTTTATATTTTGGTTTTAAATGTTATTATAAATTTATTACTTTTCAGTCATAAATGCGTTTTTCAATTAAGAAAAAGTTTCGTGTTCACCGAACTTTGAAAACCGAACAAAGTTCGGGTTCGGCCGAACTTTCAAATTTACCGAAGTTCGGTGTTCGGTACCGAACGAAATTTGGAGTTCGGTCGGACTCTATATGGAAGGAAAGGCATTTATGGAAAGATCCTCGCAAAATTAGGTTACTAGATTTCGATTCGTATAAAAACATGTTTGCATATAATTCTATCGATGTGCTCGAGATTTTAAGGCAGTAACGAGCATTAATCTTTTTTGAATAGATAGTAAAATATCAATGAAATATTTCTAATAAAACCTTTATTAACAAAAATAAAATTAAAAAAAATTTACAATGTTCTTCTTTCATTATTAGGTATGGCCACAAATTAATATTTATTTTCTTAAAATGGAAAACATTGTCCTTTGGATTACATTATTATTGAAAACACCTTGAAACATTACTTTAAATTTTAAATAATATATAAATATACATATATATTGAAATAAACAGAAATTATAAATGAGTTCAATTTGTGTTAAAAATTAAAAATAAATAGCATGATATACGCAATAAAAGATGCTAAATAGTGATAAAAGCACGTTTATCCTACACTAGAAAAACATCACGGTAACATACAAATAAAGATTTAATGAAGTTTATTATTGCTGTCCTCGGATCCGGTAGTCACAAATATGAGAGATACAAAAAAATACCACAACAACGCATAAAGACATAGAGAAGTATATTGAGACAAATAAATCTATGACCATTTTTTAGCTCTAAAAAATTCAGTGAATGCTTAACTACAGATTCTAATTTTTAATTTTAAAATTTTAAATAAATATGTAAATATTTAAAAAATCCTTTTAATAAACAAACAATATTTTAACCCATTACATATTCCAATTTTCTAAAGGTACCAAAGTTGTATTCTTAAAATTTTAATAGTTTAAAAAGATACAAAAAGTACCAAAAATGTACAATTACAACAATTTTACCGATTTTTCCCCAAAAGCATGTAATTTCAAAAAAGTACCAGACACCTATCCCCTAACTTTTCAATATATCACGACAAAAATATTCTTTTTGATATCTACATTTACATTTTTTATATCTACAATTAAAAATAATAAGCTTTATCTAAAAAAATTTATTACAATTTTTTTTAAATTTAAAAACATTTTTTGGCAAAACAAACATAAATTTTATTAAATTTAAAATGAAATTATTATATTATTATTAAATTTAAAATAAAATGCTAGAATCTGCAAAAATTTTAATTGAAAATTTTTCAAACTTCAATGAAATATGTGAAAGAAGTTAAATATTTACTGAATATATCATATGTATATAAGTAATTTAACGAATTTGATTACCAATTCTACAAAAAATTTGAATACTAAAAAAATAAAGTAATATTTTTATAATCAACTCCACCACCTATAAGGATCCAGAATATATACATTATGGGGTTGCAAAAATTATATCGCAGAAATTACAAACTGAATGATAAACTTATATATACCCTTCTTACGAAGGAAAAGGGTATAAAAATGCGAGCATAGCTATGAAATACAGAAGCATGTTTAATACAAGTCAAAATCTCTCAACCGAATTTTATGAGAATAGTCCTATAATTGACCATACCTCCGTATAAGAACCCCCTTTAGGAAATGACTTTAACGTTCATTACTGTTTTAAGAATATGAGTATAGCTATGAAATTACATTGAAGCCCTATTTTAAATATCAACTTATATAATAACAAGTAAGAGTGCTATATTCGGCTGTGCCGAATCTTATATACCCTTCACCATAGTGTATTTTTAAACATAATTGATCTTACAGTCTTGTTAATAAAAACATTAAAAAAATTTGAGTCGATTTAAGACGAATGTTTCGGCGGCGGCTCAAGCAACTAAATATAGTTCGGCGGCGGCTAAAGCTCCGACTAGAAGCCGGTCGACTTCGACCTCTGATTCATTGCTGGTAAACATTGACGAGACGTAGATTTTGTTTTTGTTTATCGTAAAAAAAATTGTTTTCAAAAGTACTTGGGAAAATTTTGTGTTAGTTTTAAATTTCAAACTTACATTATTCGCATAAAAATTATATTGTACAATAACTCACAATCTACTCTCATATAATTGAAAACGTTTTAAATACTTTTTTCTATTCATCAAAAAATATATTTGCAAAACAAAAGGGAAAATTATTTTATTTTAACAAAAAATGCAAATCATATTTTTTGCTGTGTATTTTTTGTATGTTTGGATTCCAAACAAAACAAAAAAATACACAGCTGAATAAAACCAAATAATCTATCCACACACACATGTAAATCTTTTTTCTATATTCAGTGTTGTTGTTGCTTTTATAACAATTTTTTGATGAAATTTTCAGAGGTTGTCTCGGATTTTTGTTCATATCTCCGCCATTTACCGACCGATTTTGCTGATTTTAAATAGCGATCTTCTCGAAAGCATGTCTAATAGAATTATTGAATATTCGGATTTCGCCGATATCTGGGGTCCTCTAAAAACTGATTTCAACAGACAGACGGACAGACAGACGGACAGACAGACGGACAGACAGACGGACATGGCTTAATCGACTCCGCTATCTATAAGGATCCAGAATATATATACTTTATAGGGTCGGAAAATTATATTATAGAAATTACAAACGAATGACAAACTTAATATATATACCCTTCTCACGAAGGTGAAGGGTATAAAAATATTAAAATAGTACATTATTTAATACATTAAAATTAAAAAAATTCTATATTTTTTATTAATGTATTTTTACTGGTTTGTTAAAATTATTAAAATTACGGCTCCTTCGAATTAATCGCCATGCAACCCACTGTGCATCGTACAGTATTTTTATGCGTAAAGCTACTAACAGCTAAAATTTCTCACTCAACATTGTTATGTTGAAATAACCCAGCAATTAGGCAATTAATATCGGAGAAAAGTGTAAGTAGTTACCTTGGATGAATAACTACTTATTTTTGGTCGATGAAAATATGAAAAAATAACTGGTTACAAATCTGCTTACCCGACTTTTCCAGATTTAAAACTGATTTTACAGATATTTTTTATATTTGCTAGTATATTCTCTCACTCAATACCCCATTTAAAAGTTATTTTATCATTCTATCTGGAATATCAAAATTTCTTGAAAAATCTTCCAAAATCGACTAGGGTTAGAAACACTAACTAATTCCTTATAAGACAAAATATACTATATTATTATTAGTTTATATGACAAAATAGGTTTTAATGGAATTGAAATCAGCTCTGTTAATAATGTCGCATTAAGAGATGGTTACCAAGTTGTGGTTAAGCTATTAATTGATTTTAAGCATTATTGTACCAATATCCAAAGGATTTGATCTATAATTACTCAAGCGGAAAAATATAGGAGGCAGTTTAACAAATATAGTTGGTGAAAGAACGAAGCCTTGTGCTACTCCTGAATTTATCATACATTCGTTTAATGAAATACATCTATAACAACTTGTATATTGAAACAGTGTTGTTGAAAAATTAAAATTGGCTTCAGTAACATTTATATTGATTTCGATTCACTGTATATGAACGTACAACTACAAATGCATACTTATTAGGGTGATCGACTCGGTTGTCCAATAGATTTTACCTAGTTTTCCTAAGTTTAAACATTTTTTAATACATGAATAAATGAAGTATACCCCCATATTCATAAATGATAAATAAAGTAATTGATGGTTTATTGTAGGAATTTTACATGGAAAGTGTGTGTAATAAACCTAAAATAAGCGATTAATATCTTCATGAATTCGGGGGATAACTTTTAAAAATGTCAAATATCAGTTCAACAGTTTTTTTTTCAAAAGCCTACTATTCGAAATCCTGCTTTTAAAAAATGTAAAATATTCAATCACCCTAATACTTACATATATACATGTGCATATGTATTAATTTATTGCCGACTACAATCACATTGTTGTTGGTGATGATGTCCCAATGAATACATATTTTTCACTTTAAAAATAAATTGCTAATTAATAATAATTGACTAACCCCACCATCACCACTACCGCCGTTGTTCCTGTTTATACCAGCCTCAAGCAACGTTTTGGTGTGATTTAAATCACAATACAATGGTCTATTTTTTGTGTTTATAATCACATCACAAATACAACTTATGTATTCATACTTAAAAAAAAATCTGAATGTAAATGATTACATGATCATGTAGTGCGGGTAAATTAGTATAGTTTATAACTAATACTTAAACCGTCAAATGAACTTAAAAAAACATTTTTTGGTATAATTTATTGATTTAATTAATAAATTTTAAATAATACGAGATTGATGTTATCTAAGGCAATTTTTTAATTTATCCTTCAATTTATTACATATCGAAATATTATTCATATAACCACAAATCATATCCCTATTAAATACGATTTGTCTGTCTGTTAAAGGCATCGTATGGCCTAATATACTCGTATTTCGACAAAAAGCAGCAAAACCAAGTTCTATATTAGTCTTGATGACCCTGATGAATTTTATACATTTTATTTGTATACAGGTATATGGTCGGCATCGCCCGACTATAACTTCTTACTTGTTTTTTGTTAGGTTTAAAATAATACTGTTGCAACGTTCTTAAATATTTATTTTTTGAAATAGGAGATATGTATATACATTAGAGTGCCCCAAAAAAACCATGTGTATATACATTACAGTGCCCCAAAAAAACTAGGTTTCGAATTTTGACCGCCCCCTACTAAAATTGTTCTACGGAATATAAAAATAAGTCGTGCAAAAAAATAGGTCAGTAGGACTACTGGTGCCGCAACGGCTCTGAAGTTTGAAGATGCATTTACAAGGAGAAAATATGCATTTTTTTCAGTTTTCACAAAAGTTTTGTCATTAAATAATTTGTTTTGTATTTTATTGTCAAAGAATCGTAATGTACACAGAATTAGCGTTACAAAAAGATAAAAAACGCAAAAATTGGTTGAAAAATGTAAAAGTTATTAAAAATTCCCCAGGCCATTATCGTGTCTTAGAGCACTTGAATTCGAAATGTTATAAAAAAATAAAAATATTTTTGAAAATATTCTAATAAAACAATAGTATTACTTAAAATACATATGTAGTTACTTGAATATGAGTTTTTGTCCTTATAGAATAACGTAAACCTGTTCTCAGCTATGGTCGAAAAATTTTGATATTTTTAACGGTCGTTTCAAAATTCAAATTTAGTTTTTTTGATACTTTGTTAAACTAATTTCAATATTTTTGGGAGAACTCATAGGGATTTATGGACAGCACATTAGGGAATATAACAGTAAATAATCAGGTCAACACCTCTTATAGTTTGCCTGTACCTGCAATTTGAATTTCGAGAAAAACCCATTTTTATGTAATATTTTTGCAAAATTAGTCTTTTTATTATATTGTTGTGTATTTTATATTATTTTTTATATTATTTAAGAAATTATTTATTTACAACCGATATTTACAATAATAGTGAAAAAATAAATTAACCCTTAAACGGCCTTGGGTTAAAAATTACCCCATGTTTTCAAAATATGCCAATTGGACATATTTCAATAAAACCCGTTAGCAATCCCATTAATTCAGCTTAAAAAATTAGGCATTAAACCTTTTTGAATATGGTGTCAATTTGAACCAAAGTATTTTTTCATAATACTTTTTGTAATCGATGTAAATTTGGTATTAAAAATTAATGTATTTTGTTTTTGTAAAATGTGCGTTCTCGTCTGACAATCGTCCAGAAGTGTTTCTGACGTGGCGTCTGGGGTGATGCGCAATAGTTTTCTCTTTTAAATGTTTAAAGGGATCTAAATACATTTTTTATATATGTATATTATATTTTTTATAATACCCAATTGTTTTTTTATAAATTTGTTGAATTAATGGGATTGCAAACGGGTTTTATTGAAATATGTTCAAATTAGCATGTTTTTAAAACATCGGTGTCATATTGACTCCAAGGCCGTTTAAGGGTTAATTTATTTTTTTCACTATTATTGTAAATATCGGTTGTTAATAAATAAATTTCTTAAGTTTTATGATAATCTACCTAAAAATAGAAACAATTTCGACTAGTTTCCATCAAAAATTGCAAATATTACAAAATTTGACCTTTAAAGTTTATGGGTTAATGGCGTCCATATTGCATGAAACTCTTGATTTGTATTTAGAAATATGTGGACTAGTAAATTTACAAAAGCTTCCATTTAAAATACACAACAATATAATAAAAAGGCTAATTTTGCAAAATATTACATAAAAATGGGGTTTTCTCGAAATCCGCTGAATTCAAATTACAGGTACAGGCAAACTATAAGACGTATGACCTAATTTTTTTACTGTTTTATTCCCTAATCTGTTGTCCATAAATCCCTTTGAGTTCTCCCAAAAATATTGAAATTTGTTTAACAAAGTATTAAAAAAAAACTAAAATTTGAATTTTGAAACGACCGTTAAAAATATCAAAATTTTTCGACTATAGCTGAGAACAGGTTTACGTTATTCTATAAGGACAAAAACTCATATTCAAGTAACTACAGATGTATTTTAAGTAATACAATTGTTTTATTACAATATTTTCAAAAATATGTTTATTTTTTATCACATTTCGAATTCAAGTGCTCTGAGACATCCCAAGATGCATTTTATTGTATTTTATTGTAAAAGACTCGTAATGTACACAGGATTAGCGTCTTTTACAATAAAATACAATAAAATGCATCTGCAAACTTTAGAGCCGTTGCGGCACCATTTAACGTAATCCTATTGACCTAATTTTTTGCACGACTTATTTTTATAACCCATAGAACAATTCTAGTGGGGGGAACGGCCTGTAGGATACAATTTTTTTCCTTCATACAAGCTTGGAGCACTCTAATATACATGCATATGAAAAACACACATGTATATGTATGTAATACACTCATACATTTTTGTTGTTTTAACCTTTCACAATGTAAAATTACAAAAACAACATTTTATGTTTTTATGTCCCCTCTTAATTTTTTGCCATCCTGTAACAAATTTCCAAAATAATTTCCTTCATTATTGATCATTTCATAGACACTACTAATGCATTACTACCTGTTTACAAACTTATTGTTATTGTTTCTTGCTTTATATTGAATTTATTTCATATCATTCTGTTACAAACAATATGTTTAAAAATATCCTGTAAAAACAATTTTTTACATACATATTTGAATATATTTTTACATTCATATGATCCTCTAAGTATTTATATAATTTTTTTCTAATTATATTACCTTTTAAAATTAATACAAATACATACATCATAATTAAAATTTAGTCATTTTATGCATACATTTTTCCCATAATATACATAAAACATACATAGATATACATAAACGTTTTCAATTAATTTCTAAATAAAATTTGGTTATATCTTTCATACATTTTTCACATTTTATAATTTTTCAAGTTCAACATGAAATGTTAAATTTTTGACCATAAACCATTTCCTATAGTAAATAATATTTAAGTTTGATAGTAAAAATATTGTAACCTGATAGTCGCGACTATCGTTTTGTTTCGTGTTTTCGTCGGCACATATATGATCTGCTTGCGTACATTTCATGTTCGTATATTACTGCTCGCATGGCTTCAAAATTGTTCACTTCGAATAATTTGTTTAGTAAAATATTTTTTTTATATATTTTAGACAAGCCATATGAAATATATGTGGGTATTATTAATATGTTAGCGAGTTGCTGCGTAATATATTTGTTCAATTCACAATCGATGTTGTAGCGTTGTATGCGTTGTATGTCAGCAGCTGCTACAATAGTCATAACAATGTTCTTGGTATTTTCTATGCAAAGGCTCTATACAACTCATACGACAATTTTTTATATGTTTTTCGAATGGTGTAAGAAATTTTAGTGTTGCTAATTGTTTATTTCAACATATAAACAAAAATTCAAACGATTTTAGCATAAAAAACGATAAAGTGGTAACACTGAAATCAAAAACAAACAGCTGTTTACAAAAACATAAAAACTAAAATTTTATTAAAAACAGTTTATTTATTAGTTTAAAATGTGGAATAAGGAAAATAAAAGAATTGAAATTAAAATTCAAAGTTTATTTGGCATGTTTAATTAATTTAATATTTTTTATCTTTTGACATTGTTATGTGTATTTGTTTTGATTGTTTTTTTTTTTTTCATTGAGAACTTAAACTTATGACTGTTACTACACTTTAGTAGGTACAATATACAACTTGATTGTGAATTGAACAATTGTATGTGAAAACATTTTATAAGTATATGTCTGTAAGCTATAATATGCAATAGCTTGTATGGGAAAATATTTTTAGCAAAAATACTAGAAATATTTCGAATGGGAGCAATTAAATATATTATTTTCATAAAATATATTTATATTTTAATATTACATGGTTACTAATATATTAGTAATTTTATTCACTGGTTAAAAGTCAACTGTTAAAAAACATTTAAGAAGGTTTTGTTAATTGGTGAAGTTTATTAAATATATACCAAAAGGATTATGTAAATAGAATTAAAAGTAAGTTGTCATATTTTACATTAAAATACTATTTTAGGAATAAGTTAACAACACTAAACGGCTTACATTTCCATTATTTTTAAACGAAGTTTAATATGTTTAATTAAAAATATTTTTATATTAAATTTCGTCTTTCTCGCTTAATTGGTTTAGGAGTTATAAGCATTTAAAGACTTTTTCTAGTTGTACGTTTCGGCTTTCATTTGATGAACATTGTATTTTTAACCTATATAGATTTATTTGAGTTAAATCTTAACTTTCAATATTTTTTTAACTATTCGCGCGTTTAGGTTCTGTTTCTAGAATACATATGATTACTTTGAACTAAAATTTTATTTGTATTTATCGTAGCAAAAAGAAAAAAAATACATTAAAATTTTACTTAAAGTATTTAAACGTTAGCTGGAATCATTATATCCAAATTAATACTACTGTTTTATACATATGTTCAATTCACAATCAAGTTGTATATTGTATCTACTAAAGTGTAGTAACAGTGATTGTGAACAGATTTTTGTAGCAAGTCATAAAGTTATGTTCACAATAAAAAAACAATCAAAACAAACGATGTCAAAAGTAAAAAAAAAACAAATAATATTAAACTAATTAAACGAGCTAAATAAACCAAATTAATTTCTTTTTATTTAAAATTCTTTTATTTTCATTATTCCACATTTTAAACTAATAATTAAACAGTTTTTAATAAAATTTTATTTTTGTTTTGGTTAAGGTATTTTCAGACTACAATACTGAGTATTAATACTTGTCAAAAAATCATGTAGTATAATACAATTTCGTAGTCGAAATACAATTTGATTGATTATGACAAAAAATACTTCTGATTCTTATGACATACCGACCGTATTTTTAAGTTTTTGAAAATTTTTAAAAATTACGGATTTTTCATATGTATCAAAGTTGTATTTAAAATAAAGAAATATTAGAAACAATTTCCTTGTGATAAAAATAAACAGAAAAATAAAATAAATTGAAAATAAACGAAAACACTAGGAACATCATTGAATTTATAAAGGTAAGAATTGATAAAATGTATGTCTAAAATATTTATGTATTTTTCTTACAATTTTTTGACATACCGACAAAATTCTATAATATTTTAATTTTGAAATGTGTTAATATTCAGTATTGTAGTCTGAAAATACCTTTAACAGCTATTTGTTTGTAATTTCTGTGTTACCACTTTATCGTTTTTTTTATGCCAAAATCGGTTGAATTTTTTATTTATATGCTGAAATAAACAATTGACAACACTGAATTTTCTTACGACATTCGAAAAACATATGAAAAATTTCGTAAGAGTTGTATAGAACTTTTGCATATAAAATAAAAAAAATCAAATATTTTAAAAACCACCTTTTTTAAATACAATTTTATTAATAGCTTTGGATTTAATTATTCTAATTATAGGTACTTTTTTAGTTATTAACAACAGGTCTTACAATGACCTTTATATGATACTAATATTTTGAAGTTTTTGAAAGTGTATAACTCCTTAATTAGAAGAGAGCAAACAAAAAATAATATTGCAGTATTAGTGTCAAAAGCAATATCCAGTCTAACAGAATTAAAATATAAAAAAGTGATCTGGTAAATTATATATGTCTTATTTCATCACGCGGTTCCATTTAAAAAGATCTGACCGTTTAAACTTTGGTGGGAAATGTATTGATCATAAGAACTGTTTTTTGCTTCCTAAAGTATAACAGGTAATTTCAATAAATACAAAAGTATGTATATTCAATATTAATTATAACATTATTTTTTTGAAGAATTAATGCGTTCCAAAATATAACTCTTACAATTTGATGGATTGATCATAAAATTTATGAAGAACTACAAAAATATTTTAGAGTCCAACATTTTACAATTTTTGGAAGTATACCAGCCAACAGTTGGAATATCAATACAGATTTCCTGAAAATTATTTTATTATAAGGTAATAATTCTAAATTTTTGATATATATGTATGTACATTAGATATCATATTACATAACAGCAAATATTTTGATGGGGTTAACTAATGCTCAATTTTTTTGTGAGTCGGTCTAAAGTATGTACATACATATATTACTTTTTTTTTTAGATTAGTTGTTAAATCAATTATTTTTTCTACTATTTTAATTTCAATTATTTCAATAAAAACTATAAAATTTCATCTTCTAGAAGATAAGATAGGAACACTTCTAGATGATACTAAGTAGTCGCTTCAAGAAGTGACTTTCTAGTCACATTTAGAAGAGTCTTTGGCAAGAACTGATGCCGAGCTGGGGAACGTCTAAGAGTAACTTGGAAGATACTTCTGGAAGACCCGCAGAAGAAACTTGTAGATACTCTTGGAAGTAAGGTATTGCCAAAGACTCTTTTAGATGTGACTAGGAAGTCACTTCTTGAAGTAACTACCTAGTATCCTCTAAAAGTGTTCCTATCTTATCTTCTAGAAGATGAGTTTTCTCTTCTTCTAGAAGAAGAGTATTCTCTTCTTCTTGAATATGAGTATCTTCTAGAAGACGAGAATAATCATCTTCTAGAAGAAGAAGTTTTCTCTTCTTCTACTTGTATACTCACCAAAATAAAATCTATAAAAAATCTATTGAATTAATTGAAATTAAAATAGTAGAAAATATAATTGATTTAACAATCTAACCTAAAAAACAATCTAATCTAAAAAAGTAATATATGTACATTAGACCGACTCACAAAAAATGGTGATTGAGTTACCCCCCTCATAATATTCGCTGTAATATGATGTTACCCAAAATATTTTCGGTTAATTATTGTCCATTCGTGAGCTGGACAGTTTTAAAGAAAATATCGTATGGGAACACAATTCTTCATGTTAAATTTAATATTTTATCCAGCTTCAAAAAATTTTTGTTATGTTTAATAATGGTTCCCAAAATATTTCTAGTCTATCGATGGTCGTTCGTGAGCTGAACCGGTTACAAAAAAGTTCATTTTTAGTTATTTTGTTTTAAATTATACAGCATTTCTTAAACGATATATAAGCCAAGTCTAGTGTTGCGCAAAATTTGCAAAATTGTGAATATATTTCATTTTTCTTAGTAAAAACCTAACAATTTTAATAGTTTGGAATATGACAATTATAAGCAAACGGTTATTTATGATTAATACATCATTGGACGCGACTTTAAAATACCCTTTAAACGATAAACGATAGAAACACCTTAACGACCCTAAACGGGATATTGCAATACTGTTTTTTGTTTGCTCTCTTCTAATAAATATTAAGAATATTGGTATCATATGATAGGTCATAGAAAGTCCTGGTGTTAATAACTAAAAAAGTACCTATAATTAGAATAATTAAATCCAAAGCTATATGAAAATTAATAAAATTGTATTTATTTAAAAAAAGGTGGGTTTAAAACTATCTGATTTCAATATTAAATATCTTATATGGGCAATTTCGTGTCGAGTGACCCAAGTCAAAAAATAATTTATGTATAAAACAGTAGTATTAATTTCAATATAATGATTAAAGACCTAAACGCGCAAATAGTTTTAAAAATATTGAAAGTTAAGATTTAACTCAAATAAATCTAAATATGTTAAAAATGCAATGTTCATCAAATGAAAGCCGAAATGTACAACTTGAAAAAGCAATACAAATATTCTCAGCAACAAAACAAACTATACATAAAACAAAAACAATTTTATTTAGTGGCTCTCTTTATGAAATGATACACAGAGAATATTTTCAGAAGCCATTTCAAATTAATGTATGAATGCTTTTTATAGAAAGATCTATTAGATATACATATGAATAATTATTTATTTTTTGTTCAAGCAATTAATCGCTTAAATTGTAACGCTTAAACGATCGACTGTTAATCATTTGAGTACCTATTAGATACATTTAATACATAATCAAACTATATACATATATCAATACATCAAACTATATACAATCATATGTACATACATCAACACATTTTTACATCAAAATGTTCATCAATAAATACTTTCATCAACGAATATACACCAATACTTACATCTCTTCCGTTATTCATTTGTAATATAATACTAATAATATGGATAACACAAATATGTAGAAACATATATTTTTTCAGTGCAAAACACACATATTTTCATTTATGTTCTCTTTTATATTTTGCACCATAGCAGAAATATAGAAGGTAGTGTCATTCTCTCATTATTTTTTTAAATTCTCTATCTGACATGCTTAAGGATTTTGAAGTTTTCGTTAAATTAGTGATATCATATACATTTTAATTTTTCCCATTTTATAATGAAATTTCTATATATTCTTTGAAGTTTATGTAAAAAATTTATAAAAATAATTTCAATTCAGTTAGAAAATATTATAAAAATTGTTCTTTTGAATAAAATCACATTTATATTAAAATCTTTGAAAGCTAATTTGTAAAATTAATTAGAGAATAAATATGAGCTGCATTTTCCCGAACTGCGAAAATACGAAATACTTCTGTAAAAATTCCAATGTAAGAAATTTTTAAAGTCCCTATATTACCGGGTAAACGCCAACAGTGGCTTGAAAGATGTAAAACCAACGAAGAAAATTTGCCAAAAGAGCCTATGGTTTGTTCAGATCATTTATTTAAAAGTGACATTACAATCAATTTAAAACGTGCAAGATTGGATAGAGATGCTATCCCAATAACTACTAGGTATGTTATATAAGCCAAATACCAACCAACCAATTTACTGGCAAGTAATCCAAATTATATATCAAATTTGTTAAATTTATCTAAAATTGATTTAGATAAGAAAATTGTTAAACGATTTTATCTAGGCCGAACATTTTTCCGAATTAGGTTTTTAAACTGTCATTTAAAAGAAAACAAATATTCACACATCAATAAAAAAATGAAAAAAATTCTCATTTAATAAATCCGAAATGTGTTTTATTTATAAGTTTGTAGAGGAAATCAGCAATTTAATTTTATTTAGATAAATTAACTACACATTTTTTGTATAATATTTCTTGAAATCCATTATTATTTTTAACATGTGGCAACACTGTATATAAAGTTTAAAATAAGGAAAACGTCAAAAAACCTTATTTAAATTTAATTTTTTTGATTGAGACTACCTTCTATATTTCAGCTATGTTTTGCACTACAACATATGCGTTTTAAACATTCTCTTTCTGGCCACCACGGCTTTAAATGCTTATACCTCCTAAACGAATTAAGAGAGAGTCGAAATTTAATATGAAAACATTTTTAATTAAACATATTAGACTTTTTTATACCCTCCACCACCATCAGTGGTGGCTGGGTCCTTATCAAATTCTGAGTCGATTTAGCTTTGTCCGTTTGTCCGTCTGTCCGTCTGTCTGTGTAAAACACGCTCACGATAAAACGAAGCAATAGAATTTAACCAAATTCAACCAAAAAATCGGTTTACATCGGGAAAAGTTATGAATCAAAATTTGAAACAACCTCGAAAAAAATGAGCATTTTTTACACATTCTGATGTAATTTTCTCGAAAACTATGCAAGATAATTCCATAAAAAATGGCACACATTTTTGGATCGGTCCATAATTAGTCATAGCTCCCATAAAAGGCCCCCTCCCGACATCACTTAAACGCGCATAACTCATTACCAAATTAAGATATCGATATAAAATTTAGTACAAGTGTTGCTCTTATATATAGAAATATTACATTGAAAGCTTTTTTGGATCGGTCCATAATTGGTCATAGCTCCCATAAAAGGCCCCCTCCCGAAAATCACTTAAACGCGCATAACTCATTAACAAATTAAGATATCGATATAAATTTGGTACAAGTGTTTCTCTTATATACAGAAATATTATAATGAAAGATTTTTTCGATCGGTCCATATTTGGTCATAGCTCCCATACAAGGTCCCCTCCCGAAAATCATTTAAACGCACATAACTCATTACTAAATTAAGATATCGATATAAAATTTGGTACAAGTATTGCTCTTATATACAGAAATATAACCATGAAAGCTTTTTTGGATCGGTCCAAAAATTAAACGCGCATAACTCAATAGTAAATTAAGATATCGATATTAAATTTGATACAAGTATTGCTTTTATATACTGAAATATAACCCTGAAAGTTTTTTTGGATCGGTCCATATTTGGTCATAGCTCCCATACAAGGTCCCCTCCCGAAAATGACTTAAACGCGCATAACTTATTATTAAATTATGATATCGATATAAAATTTGGTACTAGTATTGTTCTTATATACAGAAATATTACAAGGAAAGTTTTTTTGGATCGGTCCATATATACTAGGTCCAGCCCCTAAAAGCGCTTTAACCGTATTTAAAGAGCATTATCAATTTGTGTTGAACAAAATTCCATGTAGAACAAAATTATATATGTATTTGTATTTTTAAAATCTCTAAATCTTTCACACACATACATACATGCAAATTACTAAATTAATAATGTTCAATAAATTTTGGAATTGTAATAGATTTAACTTTTGGTATTTTTTCTATTAAAGACATGAGAAAACTTATTTCTACAAATATTTCATCAATTAGAATAGTAATAACATAGAAGTAGCTGGTGGAGGGTATTTAGGATTCGGCACAGCCGAATATAGCACTCTAACTTGTTAAAAATAATGGAAATGGAAGCCGTTAAGAGTTGTTAACATATTCCTAAAATAGTATTTTAATATGACAACTTACTTTTTAATTTTATTTATATAATCCTTCCTTATACTTTTTGGTATATATTTAATACACTTCGCCAATTAAGAAAACCTTCTTAAATGTTTATTAACAATTGATTTTTAATACAACACTGTCATATTGTTTTTTATTACTTAAGATTCACAATATTTTAATTACACTATTTTTCTATGAACATTAAATTCAATAACTCATTTAAGTTTTACGATGAATAATTAAAACTGAACATGACTGAACAAAACACAAAACATCACTGAACTTAGCAAAATTTCTGCATTATTTATTTATTTTTTTTCAAGCTAAAAAATGGAGTATTTATATTTTTTTGTTTGTGTACTCTTCTTACTATCATCCGGAAGTAACCTAAAAGTATACGTCCAGACGGAGAAAACTAGAAATCAGTGTATTTTGTTTTTGTAAAATGTGTGCTCTCGTCTGACAATTGTACAGAAGTGACTACAATCCACACTTCCAGATGAATAAAATACAACATTAATGTGAACACTCTTCAAACTGTCTTCCAGAAGTGACATAAAAGTATAAATCAAGAAGATACAAATTAGGAAACAATGTATTTTGTTATTGTAAAATGTGTGTTCTCACCCAACTTTCATACAGAAGTCACTAAAACGTATACTTCCAGATGAAAATTCAACAGACATGGTTTTTTGTTTAAGCAAAATGGATGCACTCTTGAAACTATCATCCGGAAGTAACTTAAAAGTTTATTTCTAGAAGACGAAAATTCGAAATCAATGTATTTTGTTTTTTAAAATGTGCGTTCTCGTCTGACAATCCAGAAGTGTTTCTGACGTGGCGTCTGGGGTGATGTGCAATAGTTTTCTCTTTTAAATGTTTGAAGGGCATACTTCCAAAAATGTTAAATGTTTTACTCTAAAATATTTTTTTAGTTCTTCATAAATTTTATGATTATTTCATCAAATTGTAAGAGTTATATTTTGGAACGCATTAGTCCCTCAACGAAATAAATAAAAATAATGTTATAATTAATATTGAATATACATACTTTTGTATTTATTGAAATTACCTGTTATACTTTAGGAAGCAATAAAATTCACTTAAGATCAATACATTTCCCACCAAAGTTTAAACGGTCAGATCTTTTTTTTACATTTTCTGCAAATATTCGAAATTTTTAATGGAACCGCGTGATGAAATAAGACATATATAATCCGTTTTTTATATTTTAATTCTGTTAGAAGTATTTTAATAGGGGTTATTGCTTTCTAAAAAATAAAATAATTAAAAATTAATAAATTAATTTATTTATTGTTTGAATCAATAAAACGTTACCTTTCATGAACATTTTTTAAATAACTTGGAATTAAACCGTCTATAAAGATCTGAAATTACTAAGTTGTGGATTATTTTAAAAATTATTTACAGTCACTAACGATAGAAACATCTTAACGACCCTATACTATTTTTTGTTTGCTTTCCTCTAATTAAGGAGTTATACGCTTTCAAAAACTTAAGAATATTAGTATCATATAAAGGTCATTGAAAGACCTGGTGTTAATAACTAAAAAAGTACCTATAATTAGAATAATTAAATCCAAAGCTATATAAAAATTAATAAAATTGTATTAAAAAACTTGGTTTTTAAAATATTTGATTTTAATATTAAATATCTTATATGGGCACTTTCGTGTCAAGTGTCCTGACCCAAGTCAAAAAATAAATTATGTATAAAACAGTAGTATTAATTTGAATATAATGATTCAAACTAACGTTTGAATACTTTAAGTAAAATTTTATTGTATTTTTTTGTTACGATAATGAAATACAATTTTAGCTCAAAGTGATCATTCGTAAAACGCGCAAATAAAAATTAAATTGAAACGCGCAAATAAAATATATTGAAAGTTAAAATTTAACTCAAACAAATCTAAATAGGTTAAAAATGCAATAAAAACCGAAACGTATAACTTGAAAAAGTCTTTAAAAGCTTTTAACTCCTAAAAAAATTAAGAGAGAGAAGAAATTTAATATAAAATTATTTTTAATTAAACATATTAGACTTCGTTTAAAAATAATGGAAACGGAAGCCGTTTAGAGCTGTTAACTTATTCCTAATATAGTATTTTAATGTAAAATATGACAACTTACTTTTTAATTCTTTTTATATAATAATCCTTGAAGATAATTACTTTTTGGTATATATTTAATAAACTTCATCTATTACCAAAACCATCTTAATTGTTTTCTAACAGTTGACTTTTAACAAAACACTGTCATAATATTTCTTATTGCTTAATATTCACAATATATTAATTATACTATTTTTCTATGAATATTAAATTCAATAACTCATTTAAGTTTTACAATGAATAATTAAAATTGAACATGGCTGGACAACACACTCAGCCAAATTTCTGCATTATTTATTTTTTCCGCGTTCACGCTAAAAAATGGAATATTTATATTTTTTGTTTTTGTACTCTACTTACTATCATCCGGAAGTAACCTAAAAGTATACTTCCAGAATGGGAAAACAAGAAATCAATGTATTTTGTTTTTGTAAAATGTGTGCTCTCGTCTGACTATCGTCCAGAAGTGACTACAATCCACACTTCCAGATGAATAAAATACAACATTGATGTGAAAACTCTTCAAACTGTCTTACAGATGTGACATAAACATACAAATCAAGAAGATACAAATTAGGAAACTATGTACTTTGTTATTGTAAAATGTGTGTTCTCTCCCAGCTATCATTCAGAAGTCACTGAAACGTATACTTCCATATGAAAAAAAAATCAACAGACATGGTTTTTTGTTTAAGCAAAATGGATACACTCTTCTAACTATCATCCGGAAGTAACTTAAAAGTATATTTCTAGAAGACGAAAATTCGAAATCAATGTATTTTGCTTTTGTAAAAAGACGCGTTTCGTCTGGGGTGATGCGCAATAGTTTTGTCTTAATATTTGAAGGGTACCTTTAAAATTTTGTTCTACACAATTTGATAATGCAACTAGTTAAATGCGGTTATAGCGTTTTTAAGCTAAATTTCTGTACAAAAATGCTATATTTCAGTCAAATTTTGTATTTAAATCGTAATTTAGTAACAAGAGTGTTTAAGTGATTTTCTGAAGGGCACCTTGTATGGTACCTTCGCACCCATGTTATGAACCGATCGTTAAAAAATCTTGAAATGGAATTTTTGTAATGTGCGTTCAAGAGAGAAAGAGAGTATGAGAGCTATGACCAAATATGGACCGATCGTTAAACAATTATATGTAATTTTTGTATATAAGAGTAATATTTTTGATAAATGTATGGATATCAATATTTGGTAATGTGTTATGTGTGTTTAAGTGATTTTCGGGAGGGGACCTTGTATTGGAGCCGATCGTGAAAAAATTTTGAAATAACATTTATGTGTACAAAAATAGTATTTGTGCCAAATATTTTATGGGTATCACTATTTGGGTATCACTATGAGATAATGATGACCTTGTATGGGAGCTATGATCAATTATGGGCCGATAAAAAAAATATTTCACAGTATTATTTCACTGTATATGAGTAATGCTTGTGACAAACTTTATATCGATATGTTAACTTAGTAATGAATTATAGGCGTTTAAGTGATTTTCGGAAGGGGATCTTGTATGGGAGCTATGTGCAATTATGGACCGAATCAGAATTTTTTCTCTGAATGAATTCTATTGACATGGGATTTCAACTTGTAAAATTTTGTGATGATATCGATACTGTTACAGAAGTTATTAACAAAAAATCCATTTTCCGGGAATATGTACTTTTGTATGGAAGGTAAATGAAATTTGTGGATCAATTCTGACAATTTTCAGCAGGGATCAAGTTCTTGTGTAGAAAAGAAAGTATGGTGATTTTTATGGAATTATCTTTCATGGTTTTCGAGAAAATTACATCAGAAATTTAAAAAAAAAATATTATTTTTTTCGAGGTTTTGAACCGATTTTGCTTATTTTCAATACCAAACTGCTTAGGATAATAGTAAATATTTTCGGTGAATTTGTATGTTTGAACGGTATAGACTACTAAACGGCTGAACAAATTTTCTCGAAATTTTCACAGCGTATGTCTGTAATAGGAATATTTTGAAATTTCAAGTGGGCGAGCAGCCATGTCCATATTAATTAAAAACAAGTAGGAAAGTATAGTCGGGCATGGCCGACCATATAATACCCTACACCATAAGTATATTTTTAACATTTTTATTTTTTATTAAGAAACTTTTATGTTGAATATTACCATAAATCCAAAATATTTAAGCAATTTATTGATAAAAAAATTAAAATTTTTATATGAGGCTTTATATAGGTCAAATATGGGCCGATCCTCGGTAAATTTGGGAAAAGGATATATTTTTAAATAACAGTTAGTTTTGTTGAGTTTCATTGCGATACAAATGATTACAAGTCAATTTTAGACGTTTAAGACATTTTTTGAAGGGGGGTTTGTATGGGGGCTAGGGTCAAATATAGGCCGATCCTTACGAAAATCTGCAGTGTCATTTATACTTATATAAAACTTATTTGTGCCAAATTTTAGAGAGATAGTAGAATATTTGACGTAATTATGGCATAAAAAGTTCAAATCGGGAGGTACGGTTGTATGGGGGCTAGGTGAAATAATGGACCGATTTCAACCATTTTCAATAGGCTTCGTCCCTGTGCCAAAAAACATGCTTGGTCCAAATTTCATCAAATTATCTTGAAAATTGCGGCCTGTACCTTGCGCACAAGGTTTACATGGACAGCCAGCCAGCCGGACAGACGGACGGACGGACATGTCTTAATCGACTCAAAAAATGATTCTGAATCGATCGGTATACTTAAAGGTGGGTATTGGACCAATATTTTTGTATGTTAAAAACATCAGCACAAACGTATAATACCCTCCCCACTATAGTGGTGTAGGGTATAATAAAATCCGTATATTTCATATAAGAGTTAGAGTCCTCAAATATTGTTGGAGCCACTTTACTGCCATTACGATGATTTAGGAGAAAAAGTAGGTGGACAAATACAAAGATTCGTTTATCTTGGCAACTAGAATCTAGAAGTTAGAATCTTGGGGACTTGACATCTCCCATATGAATAAGATACAAAATATTGTTTATCTAGGAAAATATAGAACTATATTCATCAAATTTTGCATAAATTACTTTAATAATCATCTGAACATTTTGGAGGAAAAAGTGCGGACTTTCATCTGGGGAACTTGAAGCACCCACATGAATTAAATATAAAAAATCGTATATCTAAGAAACTTCAGAGCTAAAATCTTCAAATTTATATGAATAACATTGACGTTCATGTGAACACCCATATATGAATTAAATACAAAATTTTGTATATCTTGAAAACTTTTAGATAATTTGAATTTTTCATAGATAGATAGAAATTGGCATCTCTCGTATTTAATATAAGTATTGTTAATCTGGAAAACTATTGTAGTTAGAATAGTTTTAGTTAAGTTGGGTTTTTATACACTGAAAAAAATCCATGCCTATTATATACGAAAAATGTCGTACATTATACGAATCGTTCGTTGTATCGCACCACGAAATTCTTTCGTAATATATACGAAATTGTACGAAATATTTTAGTATAATGCAAAATATTCTTGAAAAAAATAATTTACATAATTGAAAAAAGGGACTTTTGAATAAATATGGTAAAATTTCCGATTAATTTATTCAAACATTTTGTTCATTTTTAAAATAAATTTTCTAATTTTAGTTCAAAATTATTCTCCACACGATTTTTCAATTTTTTTTTTATGAAAATAATTCGTGAATAATACTATACATTTTCTTAAACTTTATAAACATTTGTAGTTTTATTTAATCATAATATAATTAATATCATTATGTTAAATTTCGCTAAAATTTAAGAAAAAAATATTACGAAAGGTTTTTTTAGAAAATAATTCGTGAATAATATTATACTTTTTCTTAAACTTTATAAAAATGTTGCAGTTTTATTTAATCATAATATAATTATGTTTAATTTCGTTAAAATTTAAGAATAATATATTACGAAAGGTTTTCGTACTTTCGTAAAAATAGAAAAGGGCTTTATTAAATAATATTTCGTAACTTATATTTTCGTAATATTTACAAAAATTTCGTGTATAATACGAAATATTATTTAATAAAACCCTTTTCTATTTTTACGAAAGTACGAAAATCTTTCGTAATATTTTTTTCTTAAATTTTAGCGAAATTAAAAATAATGATATTAATTATACTATCATTAAATAAAACAACAACATTTTTATAAAATTTAAGAAAATTTAAAATTTGTGTGGAGAACAGTTTTGAACTAAAATTAGAAAAGGTATTTTAAAATGAACAAAAATGTTTGAATAAATTAATATTTCATAAATTTTACCATATTTATTCAAAATTCCCTTTTTTTCAATTTATGTAAATTAATTTTTTCAAGAATAATTTGCATTATACTAAAATATTTCGTACAATTTCGTATATATTACGAAAGAATTTCGTGGTGCGAAACAACGAACAATTCGTACAATGTACGACATTTTTCATATATTAGGCATGTATTTTTTAGTGTATGAAAAACCAACGCAACTAAAACCATAGCAGAAATATAGAAGGTAGTGTCAATCTCTCATTATTTCTTTAAATTCTCTATCTGACATGCTTAAGGATTTTGAAGTTTTCGTTAAATTAGTGATACCATATACATTTTAATTTTTCTCATTTTATAATATTATTTAATAAAACCCTTTTCTATTTTTACGAAAGTACGAAAATCTTTCGTAATATTTTTTTCTTAAATTTTAGCGAAATTAAAAATAATGATATTAATTATACTATCATTAAATAAAACAACAACATTTTTATAAAATTTAAGAAAATTTAAAATTTGTGTGGAGAACAATTTTGAGCTAAAATTAGAAAAGGTATTTTAAAATGAACAAAAATGTTTGAATAAATTAATATTTCATAAATTTTACCATATTTATTCAAAATTCCCTTTTTTCAATTTATGTAAATTAATTTTTTCAAGAACAATTTGCATTATACTAAAATATTTCGTACAATTTCGTATATATTACAAAAGAATTTCGTGGTGCGAAACAACGAACAATTCGTACAATGTACGACATTTTTCATATATTAGGCATGTATGTTTTTAGTGTATGAAAAACCAACGTAACTAAAACCATAGCAGAAATATAGAAGGTAGTGTCAATCTCTCATTATTTCTTTAAATTCTCTATCTGACATGCTTAAGGATTTTGAAGTTTTCGTTAAATTAGTGATACCATATACATTTTAATTTTTCCCATTTTATAATGAAATTTCTATATATGCTTTGAAGTTTATGTAAAAAATTTATAAAAATAATTTCAATTCAGTTAGAAAATATTATAAAAATTGTTCTTTTGAATAAAATCACATTTATATTAAAATCTTTGAAAACTAATTTATAAAATTAATTAGAGAATAAATATGAGCTGCATTTTCCCGAACTGCGAAAATACGAAATACTTCTGCAAAATTCCAATGTAAGATTTTTTAAAGTCCCTATATTACCGGGTAAACGCCAACAGTGGCTTGAAAGATGCAAAACCAATGAAGAAAATTTGCCAAAAGAGCCTATGGTTTGTTCAGATCATTTCTTTAAAAGTGACATTACAATCAATTCAAAACGTGCAAGATTGGATAGAGATGCTATCCCAATAACTACTAAGTATATTATATAAGCCAAATACCAACTTTTTGAACCATTTGGAATACTTAAATTCAATTTTTTAAGATATAATGAAAATTCACTGTCAAGTAATCCAAATTATATATCAAATTTGTTAAATTTATTTATTGTTAAACGATTTTATCTAGGCCGAACATTTTTCCGAATTAGGTTTTTAAACCGTCATTTAAATGAAAACAAAAATTCATTTTTTTGATTGAGACTACCTTCTATATTTCTGCTATGACTAAAACTATTCTAACTACAATAGTTTTCCAGATTAACTATATATTAAATACGAGAGATGACAATTTCTATCTATCTATGAAAAATTTTAATTATCTAACAGTTTTCAAGATATACAAAATTTTGTATTTAATTTATATATGGGTGTCAAGCCCGCCATTGAAAGACCGCCCGATATTTTCTAAATGTTCACATGAATGTCAATGTTATTCATATAAATTTGAAGATTTTAGCTCTAAAGTTTCTTAGATATACGATTTTTTATAGTCAAGTGCCCAAGATTCTTCTAGATTCTAGTTGCCAAGATAAACGAATCTTTGTATTTGTCCGCCTACTTTTTCTCTTAAATAATCGTAATGGCACTAAAGTGGCTCCAACAATATTTGAGGACTCTAACTCTTATATGAAATATACGGATTTTATATTTTACTAATATGGGAATGGCTGCTCGCCCACTTGAAATTTCAAAATATTCCTATTACAGACATACAGAAATACGCTGTGAAAATTTCGAGAAAATCAATTCAGCCGTTTAGTAGTCTATAACGTTCAAACATACAAATTCACCGAAAATATTCACTATTATCCTAAGCAGTTTGGTATTGAAAATAAGCAAAGTCGGTTCACAACCTCGAAAAAAATAATAATTTTTTAAAATTTCTGATGTAATTTTCTCGAAAACCATGAAAGATAATTCCATAAAAATCAACATACTTTTTTTTCTACACAAGAACTTGATCCCTGCTGAAAATTGTCAGAATTGATCCACAAATTTCATATACCTTCCATACAAAAGTACATATTCCCGGAAAATGGATTTTTTGTTAATAACTTTTGTAACAGTATCGATATTATCACAAAATTTTACAAGTTGAAATCATATAGCTCCCATACAAGATCCCCTTCCGAAAATCACTTAAACACCTATAATTCATTACTAAGTTAACATATCCATATAAAGTTTGTCACAAGCATTACTCATATACAGTGAAAAAATACTGTGAAATATTTTTTTTATCGGTCCATAATTGATCATAGCTCCCATACAAGGTCCCTTTCAGAAACACTCTTAAAGGCCCATAACTCATTATCAAATAGTGATACCCATAAAATATTTGGCACAAATACTATTTTTGTACACATAAGTAAATGTTATTTCAAAATTTTTTCACGAACGGCTCCCATACAAGGTCCCTCCCGAAAATCACTTAAACACACATAACACATTACCAAATATTGATATCCATACATTTATCAAAAATATTGCTCTTATATACAAAAATTATATATAATTCAGTCCATATTTGGTCATAGCTCTCATACTCTCTCTCTCTTGAACGCACATTACTTATTACCAAATAAAGCTTTTCATACAAAATTTGGCACAAATATTAGTTTTGTATACAAAAATTCCATTTCAAGATTTTTTAACGATCGGTTCATAACATGGGTGCGGTAGGTCCCATACAAGATGCCCTTCAGAAAATCACTTAAACACACTTGTTACTAAATTACGATTTAAATACAAAATTTGACTGAAATATAGCTTTTTTGTACAGAAATTTGGCTTAAAAACGCTTTAACCGTATTTAACTAGTTGCATTATAAAATTGTGTAGAACAAAATTTTATAGGTACTCTTCAAACATAAGAAGGGGGTCTGGGGTGATGCGCAATAGTTTTGGCATCACCCCAGACGCTGGAAAATTCTGGACAATTGTAAGACGAAAACGCACATTTTACAAAAGCAAAATACATTGATTTCGAATTAATTATACTATCATTTAATAAAACAACAACATTTTCATAAAATTTAAGAAAAAGTTTTATATTATTCACCAATTATTTTCATAAAAAAATTAAAAATTTTTGTGGAGAATAATTTTGAGCTAAAATTAGAAAAGGTATTTTTAAATGAACAAAAATGTTTTCGTAAATTAATATTTGGTAAATTTTACCATATATATATTTAAAATTTAATTTTTTTTAATTTATGTAAATTAATTTTTCGAATATTATTTAGCATTTAACTAAAATATTTCGTAGAATTTCGTATATATTACGAAAGAATTTTGTGGTGCGAAATAACGAACGATTCGTATATTCCAAGGCATTAGAATAAAATTATTTTTTATGAATAAAAGTATATATTCGTTGGTTAGTTAGTTTGAAAGGAGGATGTATACACATCAAATCCGAAGAAATACACCTAGGCCTCTATCGGGCCTGTTGTGCGCTCCTTAACCAGTGTCACGGGTGGGAATCGAACCCACCACCTCCGGTCTACTAGACTAGATCACTAACCACTAACCTACCGGAGGCCAAAAAAAGTATGTATTAAATTTTAGCAAGTATGAAATAAATAGATCATTAATGTATTATTTTAAAATTTAAATGAAATATATTGTCATCAAGATAATTTCTCTAAAAAAATAAATCTTTAAGAAAAATTTTATAATTTAGTTACTAAAGAAATATTTTTTTGATTATTATGTATTTAATTTCGATTGGGGTAGCGAAGCACACTGGGTATTAGATAGTATGTATATAAAAATGAATGTCAGTTTGTATGTTTGTATTAGGGTTGTCATTCAAATAAAAATTATTCGAATAATCGAACAATTTCCGATTTACTTTTTATGTAGAATTTAGTTTATATACTGGTATTTTCAAGCGGGTTATGTACGTTCAAGTCATTTTCTGATGAGATCTTTATATGGGAGGTAGGATCGATTATTGGCCGATCCTCCTAATATTTTACAAAACATTTTGGTTCCTTAATAATGTTAACATAATTTCATCATTAATAAGCTTTATAGAAATTTTCTGAAGGGAACCTTATATAGGTGCTTGGTTTTGAAAATTATTATTTAAGATCTACTGAGAAATTTCAAATAGGTTGAGATTGAACTATGTTACTTACTTATAAGTGCATTAATGTACGCAAACCCGTTTTTTACCCGTATCTTAAGATTTTGGAGTGCTTCCCCGAAAAATCTTTGCTTACAATGATTACCATTAAGTACTTCATTAATGACTTACTTTGTAGGTAAAGTTAAAAAAATCAAAATAAAGAAACAAGCAAAAATAAAACAGTTACTATTTCTGTTTTTTTTTCCTTTTTTGTGAACACGATATCAAATGTCTATTTTTAGACAAACCGAAAATAAAATAGTATTTGTGTGTGAAAACTATTATTTGACGCACAATAAAACAACAAAGCAGTGATGTAGTAAGAGTAGCATTCAACTTGTAGACGGAGGGTATTGAGTTCAACCCCAGTCTGTGTCGACTTTTTATTTTTATTTTTTCATAAATATTCTATAAATACTTCTACTAAAAACAACTTATTTCCAACCAAATAATATTGACTTACTTTGGGAACATCTCAAACAAAAATAAGTACTTTTTCGAGTAGAATTGTAAGCACTTTACTCGATGAGTTCTGGTGATTTTACTATTGAATTTGTAAGCAAATATTTTGCTGGGTTGGCAAGTTTTATTTATATTTTTTTTAATTATTCGAAAAAAACTATTATTCGTGATTCGTTTGAATATAAATTTAAAATTTACTCAACTACTCCGTGGAATGGCTATAGTTAGCGTAGAACCTTCTATATGAAGAAAATCTTAAATTAGTATATCTGAGAAAATATAACAGATATAGTCCTCAAATTTTGTCGGAGCCACTTTAGTGTCAATATGATTATTTAGGATAGAAAGTGGGCGGACTAGCGGTGTAATAAATTGGCGGACTTACAATGGGGGTCCTTGATCCTCTCTTATGAATAAAATATACAAAAATTCGTTTATGTGGGAAACTGATAGAGGTAGCTTAAAATTCATCTAAACATTTTGGGAAAAAAGGGCAGACTTTTATCAAGGGGCTTGAACCCCCCATATGAATAAAATAGAAATAGTAATAAATTGGCGTTGTCGTTTATCTTCGCAACTAAAACACCTAATTTCGTCAAATTTTGCACCAAGAAATTTAACATTTATTTGGACATTTTGTGGAAAATGGATGGACGGGGAGAGTGGGTTTGGAAGCTCACATATTAAATAGAAAAAATCGTATGTTTGGGAAAATATTAAAGCTAAAATCTTATGACATCAATGTAAATAGAAAATTTCGTATATATGGGAAAATAATTTATTATTAAAATTGTTTATAGGTTGCAAACTTGCAATAATTTACTCGGCATCTCCTATATGTAAAAAAGTATACCTGTAAAACTATTATGGTTAGAATCTTCAAAACTGTAAAACGTTTTTATACCCACCATCAAAAAAGAAGGGGGTATATTGATATTGTTATGTTTGTAACACATCTAAATATTGGTCATAGACCCACAAAAGTATATATATTTTGGGTCCTCATTAAATTCTAAGACGATCTAGTCATGTCTGTCTGTCCGTCCGTCTATTGAAAGCACTATAGAGTCGGAATGGAAAAAGATATAGCGTTGAAATTTCACATAAATATTTCTTATAAGTAAGGTTTATTGGTATTGAAAATGCGCAATATAGGTCCACGTTTTCGGATAACCCCCATACAAGTGGTCCCTCGAAAAGCAGCTTTTACAGACATAACTTGTTTAAAAATACGAATATAGCGATGAAATTCGACATAAGTAAGTTTCTTGTGATCCAAAATCACTATAAAAAATTTTATGAAAATCGGTCCATAATTGACCCTACCACCCATATAAAGTCCCCTTAAAAAATGACTTTAACGCTCATTAGTGGCTTAAAAATACTAGTACATAGATAAAATTCGACATAGGTACGTTTCATAGGTGTCAAAATCTATCGTCTATGATCGACCCTACCCACCATAAAATTAATAGCTTAAAAATACGAGTGTAGCGATGAAATTCGACACAAATAAATTTAATACGAACCAAATTCTGTCTACCAAATTTTACCTGTAGTTTGAATACAAGGTTTACATGGACGGACAGACATAGCTAAATCGTCTCAGAAAATGCTTTTGAGCCGATTGGTATACTTTAAGGGGGGTATGGGACTAATATTATTAGGGGACTGAGAAAAAATTAAAAGTTGAAGAACTCAAATAGTACTAAGGAAAAAAGGATAAAAACTTATGGTATTTTCAACGGGTTGATCGGTCAGTAACCTGCAATCGGCCAATGTGAGAGAAATTGTTATTTGCATCAAAAAGTATAGATTTTCGCCATAACTAAGTAGGAAATGCACATAAATTTTTACTGCGAGGATGCAAATATTGAACTATAAATGTTAAAGGTCATTCTTGGATTCAATTATTGTTTAAGGACTGTCTAAAAACACATTATTTTCTCCAAAAAGTAAAATTTAATGAAAATATATTATTTTTAATATTTTGTTAATTTTTATTGTTTTGACAAATGTATGTTATGTGACAAATTATGTAGACATTTTCCCAATTTAAATTTTTTTGCTGTACTCCAGCATTGTGAACGTAAAACGTTATAAACGAGAAGTAATTGATTGTTATATATCTAAGAAAATAAAATAATATACAAATTTTGTTATTATTGACGTTCTGATGTTGTCATCAATAATTCTCTCTAGACTTTTGAGCAGAAATCATGATAAGGGCCTATAATTTTTTGCATTCGTATGTGTTGTTTTTTCTCCTTTGAGGATTTGCATTTGGTTCATTTATCCGGTATGGGTTTTTATCATACCCTCGTCTATAATAATTTCGATCGCGGTTTGACTATATGTCTGTGGTCTTTCCATTTTCTTATCCAATGGTAAGTTACCTTAGGCTTTATATGTAGACCATTCACCAAATCTTTTGGCATCATTGAAAGGTTGGGTTAGGTTGATAGGAGAATGTATACTACATCAAATCCGAAGAAATACACCTAGGCCACTATCGAGCCTGTTGTGCGCTCCAATTCAAGAAAAAATTTTTTTTCACTGAATGTATTACTCTTCCATGTTCAGAAACTCAGTTTCCTGGACGTAATTCCTAAGAATCTTCCAATTGGGGTTGGTTAATTATGTTATTTCCGGAATAACATCACTTCCAAGATACTTGGATCTAACTTCGACGAATGCCTGACAATGGCACAGAAAGTGCTCCAGAGTTTCACTGTCCTCTCCACATGCTCTACATTCGTCTGAATCCGCACGCACAAGCCTGGAAGCTTGTGTTATGATTAGGTAAACGGTGGTATATTTCTGTTTCTGGGTCTTCAATATAGAACCCCAGGCCCACTTTGTCCCCTAATTTAGAGCCATCCGTGTAGCACATAGAATCTTCGTGGTTCTACCCACTGTTTCATTATTCCAAGAGGCCTTATGGGTTTCTCTCACCCATACTTTTAAATCAGTTTTTGTTGCGTCGAATGGTTTTGCGTTCTCAAGCTAGCGATTGAGGTAGGAACGATCAGAAAGGCGATTGTGGTCCTAAATAAGGAGTCCGTATCGCCACTGCGAGAGTGCGGAAGCAAAGTATACTACCGCAGTGACGATTAACGCAACGCCGCTGCCTCTAAGGTAAAGCTAGAGGTTCCACCCAAGAAGGACGTTGCAAAGGACGATCCCGCTGTTTCAGAAGGCGGGTATAACTCCCAATCGACCACAGGTCAATTGGGAGAACTCCTCTACGATCTGAAAGTGGCGGAGGACGATGACACCCTTTTGGATTCTGATCCGGAAGATGTCGACGTAACAGTCGTCTATGATCCTGACTTTGGAGATGTTGAAGGTATTACAGATTAACCTTCACCACTCCAAAGCAGCATCTGCTGTCCTCCACCTCCGTTTGTCCGAAAGAGGGGGGAGGAGCTAATTCTTGCCCAGGAACCGTGGACCCACCATGGTAAAGTTCGTGGACTCTCTATCAAAGGCTATAAGCTTTTATATGCTAACTGCTCAGGTAATATAAGATCCTGTATTCTGGCTAAGAGCCATTTAAATATCTTTATCCTGTCTGATTACAGCGACGAAGATACTGCTGCGGCTGCTTGGGAGTCTTAACAGAAGAAAGACAAATTGGGAGGTACACAAAGCGACCTTGAATGATATTCTTCCTACTGTTCCAAATATAGAAAGTAGAAGTGACATTGATTTAGCCGTTAACTGGATCTCAAGCTCTATTAGTGTAGCCACAAATAGGGCCTGTAGACTATCAAAAGGTATACTTAAGGGAAAACCCCCTTGGTGGGACCCCGAAATTGCGAAAACTCGTAGGTTATGTCGTAAATTATTTAACGAGGTAAAGAGAACTGGTATATGGTCTCTTTATAAGTCAAAAGTTAATAAATTTAAAAATCAGGTACGAAGTGCAAAGCGTAGTTCCTGGAGAAATTTCTATAGTTCTATAGAAAATTCATCAGATACGAGTCGTCTTCGTAAGATCCTGTCTAAATATCCTTCCGTCCCAAGTTATATACAAAAGCGGACGGAAACTGGACTGCAGGTAGTCAAGAAACACTTGAACTCCTCATGAATACTCACTTTCCCGGTTGTATCCCTACTGGTGACTCAGCTGCATATAATCTGCATGGTATTGACCTTGGTAATACCACTGCTGATGTTTCAATAGATGATGACATCATCCGCTGGGCAATAAGGAGTTTCGACACCTATAAATCACCTGGCCCTGATGGCATCATTCCAGCGGATCTACAAAATAATTTAGATCGTATCATTCCCTGGCTAAGTAGCATTTACAAGGCCTGCTTACACTGTTCAGTGGACCAAGTGTAAAGTGATCTTTATCCCTAAAGGGGGAAAGACATCTCACACCAAGGCAAAAGATTTCAGACCCATTAGTCTGGCGTCATTCTTACTTAAAACTCTGGGAGAGAATAATTGATATCAATATCAGGATATTTATTGACAAATCTATTCTTTCAAACTCTGAGCATGCCTACATGAAAGGTAAATCTGTTGAGAGGTTTTAAGACGGTTGCTTACGCTGACGATGTTGCAGTAGCGGTAACTAGAATGCATCTCTGTCTCAAAGATTAGAAGAAGCGCTGAATATAAAAAAAACTCATGGAGTGTTACATGCGGTCTCAGAGTAAACCCAGGAAAAGCGAAACTAGTATTGTTAACGAAAAAATACAAAATTCCTCAATTCCCCCTTCCACGTCTCAACGGCGAGGTTCTCACGCTGTCGGATAACGCTAAATACTTAGGTGTTATTCTCGATAGAAAATTGTCTTGGAGCTTGAATATCATCTCCAGATCTTCTAAAGCCATCACGGCGTTGTACGTTTGTAGAAAGGCTATTGGCCTGCATTGGGGTATCAACCCTGGTAATGTAAATTGGCTATATGAGGCTGTGATTAAGCCGATAATGATGTATGGTGTAATTGGCTGGTGGTATGCACTGGACAAAACATCTAACAGAAACATTCTCACAAAAGTTATGAGACAATCTGCTCTTCTTATAACAGGTGTACTTAGGACTACGCCCAGTAAAGCGTTGTTTGCCATGCTGAACTGGCTGCCTGTGGACATTCTTGCTAAACAATTCGCAATGAATACTGCAGCCAGATTAAGTATTACAAACAGATGGAACTTTGGTTTCAAAGGTCATGCAAAGATTGTAGATCTTCTACCAAACCTACATGATGCTACTGACTACCAAGTTCCGGAACCGTGCATTTCAAGGAACTTCCGGTATAGTTTAATCTGTAATTGTAATGAATTGACACCTGATAGCGTTGAAAGCTTAAATGTGTATACAGATGGCTCTAAAACAATTAAAGGTGTTGGCGGGAGTATATTTATTGAAGAATTCGGGACGAAAATCTCTTTCCGACTATTTTACAGGCTGAAATCTCAGCTATAAAGAAGGCATCTAATTGGCTTAGGTACTATCGGATCAATAGGGATATCAGAATCTATACTGACAGTCAAGCCGCCATAAAATCCCTGATAGGTGTGTATTCTACATCAAAACTTGTCCAAGAATGCCGGGCGTCTCTCAATGAGATGGCGAGACATTCAAGAATTACCCTCGATTGGGTCAAAGGACACGGGTATATAACGGGCAATACTTCTGCTGACATTTTGGAAAAAGCCGATACGAGGATGTCCATACTGAATATAGACCAGTTCTGTGGTGTCCCCTTAACGGTCATCAAGAAACAAATACTTGATTATTGCTTTAGATTAGCTCAGGAAAGGTGGTCTCAGGAGCACACCTGCTCCATTGCTAGGCTACTGTGGCCTCGTATGGATTCTCATAAAACATCCTACATTATAGGGCTAAACAGAATGTATCTTAGCGCTCTGTTATCGGTTCTTACTGGTCATTCAAAGTTCGGAAACCATGCTGGACGTATCGGTATTCCATATAATGACTTTTGTAGGAGCTGTCTTAATGAGGAGGAGGTGGGATCAATTACCCATCTGTCCGGTAACTGTCCGGTCCTGCAATCGTTCCGGCATCAGGCGCTGGGCTCGTCTCACTTCTCTGATCTATCTGATCTATCAGATGTTCAACCTGGGTGTATACTAGCATTCTTGAAATTGTCAAAGTGGGTGTGTAACTAATTACACACTATGATCTTTTGTTTCTTGAAACATAGTCTTGGCCTTATCTTTATGCGCCATTATTATTATTATCTCTATTTTTATTACTATATGTATCTTCACTACAGTCCATATCACTATTTTTCCTTCCAAATATTTTCTCTCTTATCTTCTTCTCTTTACAGACGTTACAAAGGGACCTTAAAGGACCCAAGTAAAGACTTACTTTTGTCAGTAAGCAGTCTGCATAACCTAACCTAACGATGGTATACTGCTTTTAACCATGCTATCGACTATCCGTTCCAAGGTTTTAAGTAGGAAGGACGTAAGACTTATCGGTCGATAGGACTTAGGTGTCGTATAGCTAGGTTTCCCTGGTTTGGTTATAAATATTACCCTTGCATCTTGCCATTTAACTGGGGTATATGCTAGTTTTAAGCACGCAGTGAATATCTGTGACAGATGTACGGAAACCAGTCCCGCCTCCAGCAAAAGTGCCGGGAAAATGCCATCCGGCCCTGCGGCTTTATAGGGAGCAAAGCTTATGATTGCCCCTTTAACCATGTCAGATGTAATAAATATTTCCATGTTACCCTCCCCTTCCTCCAATATCGGTTCATCTATGTTATTCGATATTCCGGGTGGGAAATGAAAGTCCATTAGGAGTCTCATTGTCTCCTCCATATCCACAAGCCTCCTGCCCGTGTCATCGATCATGGATTCCGGTTGGACATGAGTTTTGGATAGGATTTTTTATCTTCGTCATTTACGCTATCTACCTGTTCACAGAAAAGTTTCCAGGAGTCTCATTTGGCTTTTCGAATGATTTTCTTATATTCACCAAGTTTATTATGATACTCATCCCAGTATACTGCGGTCTTTTTACGCCGTGCCCGGCTAAATAGTTTGCGAAGAGTCTTCCCAAGGTTCCGGATCTCCCCAGTTACCCAGGGTTTTTCCTGGGCAGATCTCCGCTCTCGCAGAGGACAGCTGTCCTCGAACGATTCAACCAGGGCATTTGTGAACGATTTCACTTTGGCATCTATATCCTCTTTATTTCGACATTGAAAAGTGTCCTGACCTAAACGGTTCTTTTTTAAGGTCCCGAACATTGTCCAATTAGTTTTAGACTTATTCCGAAACTTTATCGGCTTTGGTGGTGGCCTTAGTATTTTGAATCTTATGTACCGATGATCAGAAAAGGAGTGCTCGTCCGAAAGTCTCCAATCCTGAATTTCCTTTATAAGCTCTTCTGAACATATAATTATATCTTATACTTCTTCTCTGATTCTATTGAAGAAGGTAGCTTTATTACCTAAGTTCAATGTTATCAAGTCTTTAGTGTTAAGGAAATCCATGAGTACTTGTCCCCTGCGATTGGTGTTTGTACTACCCCAAGCTAGATGGTGCGAGTTGGCATCACAACCTATTACAATTTTCTTATTTTTCTTTTACGCCTCTTCAACCAGTTTCATAAGATCCGACGTTGGTGGTAGTGTCGGAGAATCGAAAGGCAGGTAAACAGATGCAAGGAATATGTTGCCACGACCTTGGTTCAATAAATCTTGAAATTGTTATGAATAATACAGTTGAATATTTCAAATATGATTAGATAAAATAATCATAAAATATATGAAATTTTGTATAATTTTTTTTAAATCGTCAAAGTTAGAGGTAAAATCGCCAAAAGGCTATTCTTGATAATGAAAATTGTCAAAATGTCGATAAATCGTCAAATCAACAGTCAACACATGGTATCTGATACTGGCAATATAAAGCCGAGAATAATTGAACTTATACCAAGCTGTATACTTGTAAGATGATAACGTAATTATCTCAATTATATCAAGTAGTCTATAGTGGCACTGATAGATATGAGTTGTTTGGTCAATATGTGAAGTATAACCTTTCAGAGGATTTAAAAAATTAATTTTTAAAAAAGTGCTCTTGATAATTATGTCTTACAAGTTTAAAAATTGATTCAAATTTTTATAGATTTAAAAAATAATCTATATACCAATATTTCTAAATGTCAAAAAAATATTGACAGCAAAATTGTTCAGTTGCAGTAAAATGGTGCATAAATTGGTGAAACTTTTTTGTTACAACCAAATGATGTTTTCGTTTACAAATGTTGTTATCTTTAGTTTACAACTCAAAAATAAATATCCATCATGTCCTCACACCAATTATGTACATGTCATGTCAGACATGAACCAAATATAATTGGAATTTGCCTTGCAGTGGCTGTCGATCGCACAGTTGCCCCAATTGTTGTCAATCAGCCCGCATGGTGGATGTGCGTCTTATACTTGAGTTGATTTGCCGGTACAATTAGGAACGTTTCGTGTTTAATTTTTCGCTCATCGCATGTACATACATATACATGAGGAACAAAAACAAAATAAATACAAACACACATCTAGAAACAGAATACATAAAAATTTAAAACAAGAAGTGCTTTATAAAAAATAAAGAATGTAGGTATAATGAATAAAGTAAACACAAAAAAGTATATTCATGATGTCTCATGGACAGAGTGGTCGCGGAACCCTTCAAATGACCCATGCCTGTATTTTTACATCATATAGAGCCCATTTGTGGTAGGCACACATCTACATGCATATGTATGTACATAAGAGGGTAACCAGAGAAATGCGATACCCCTTCCTGTCTCAAAAATATCATCTTTGTATGATTAAAGAATAAATAAAAATTGTATAATAACTACTAATAGCAAAAGAAAAGTGTGCTTTTAAAATCTGTGAAAGCTATTGATGTATTAAGGAACTTTATATGTAATAAAATTATGTGGACAGTAGATAATAACATATGTATGTATATTAAGGTAGTTATTTTGGTTACATATCATAACGGCCTCATCTTAAATTCGAAACTAATTTTCCAATTAATTTATGTTTCAAAAGTTTCTTAAGAAGACTAAGGAAATAAAATAACTGTTATCAGAATTTTAGAAATCGAAAAATTACCCTTTTTATGAAATATAATTAAAGAATATAATTAAAAAGTTTTTGGTAAGTTTTTTTGTAATCCTCCTTTATGGTTAAAAATTATTACACAACCAGTATTTTATGAGGTTTTATTTACAAAAAAAATTGAATAAAAAATGTTGTAAATTCGGTTCTATCCTTATTCCATTTGGTTTCAAAATATTTACCAAATAAAAATTGTCAGAAATCAAAAAACAAAAAAGTAATACAATTATTTGTTAAAAACAATTATGAAAAATATTATTCATAACCTATTTCTGAATATTTTAGTTGTTACAGTTCTCATTTAAGCTGAAGTTAAATAAGTACAAAATTTACGTCACAAAAGTAGGTATATATTTATACCCTACACCACTATAGTGGGAAGGGTATTATGCGTTTGTGCTGATGTTTGTAACGCACTAAAATATTAGTACTATACCCACCTTTAAGTACACCGATCGACTCAGAATCACTTTATGAGTTGATTTAACGACCAACGTCCGTCCAACCGTCCAAGGACGAAGCCTATTGAAAATGCTTAAATGGTCCATTATTTCACATAGTCTCCATACAACTGAACCCACCGAAAAGGGCTTTTGAGCTCATAATTCTGTATAATATAAATGTATCTCGATAAAAGTTCGCACAACTATGTTTTGTACAAGCCTTGATGACCTTGCCGAATTTCTTAATGATCGCACTTCATTTGACCCTAGCCACCATACAAAGCCACCCTTCGGAAAATGACTTGAATATCCGCAATTCACTTATTAACACTGTTATTGCAATGAAAGAAAATCGACCCAGAAGACGCCGACGTCATAATCGACTACGACCCTGAGCATGATAAAATTGATCCAAGTGAACCTTCATCACTCTAAAGCAGCTTTAGCTGCATAACATCTCCGTCTAAGATATCAAAGTGAGAATATAGCATTGATCCAAGAGCCGTGGACTTATAACGGCAACATTCTAGAAATTAATGTAAAAAGCTATTAATTACTATATGCAAAAGGCACAGGTAACATTAACTCTTGCATATTTGCTAAAAGAACCCTAAATATTTTCATTTTATCTGATTACAGTTATTTTTGATTATAATCTTGAAGTAGTAAACAGAGGTTCAAAATCTACATTTGTAGATTTTGAGGTACTGGACATAACGCTTGTAAATACAAGTTACTCTCACTTAATCAGAAACTGGAAAGTATCGCACGATTGTTCCTTTTCAAATCATCGATATCTCGTATTCTCGATAGAGAAAACACAACAAAGGAAAACTCCCTTTCTAAACAGAAGAAAGACAAGGTGGGAGGAATAATATCAAATCTTGACACGTCTTCTTCAAACTTTGCCAGAAATAAATAACATGGCATACATCAACAGAGCTGTGGATAACTTTACACAATCACTTAACGAGACAATCAGAACAAAACTTCGGTACCAAAGGGCATAAGTAAACCCCCTTGGTGGTTCCTGGAAATAGGGAAGACTAGAATAAAATGTCGTAGTCTTTTCAATGATGCGCCGATTGAAAGGGTTGTCAAAACCGACCCCGACAAGGACACTAAAACACCTAAGACATTACCCAGAGCATCATTAGCAAGTAATAGCAATTTTGAGGAGTCAAATCCTAAAAGCGAGGAGGAAATCACTCATCCGCCAGAAGACAGAACAGCAATGCTCTCCAGAATTGGGAATGTGTCTATTAAAAATACTGCTATTCCTATGTCTGATAAGGACACCGCAGTGCCATCAACAGTACTCACTGCATTAATAGCCACTTCAGGCTATCCGGAGGAGTCAAATCCAAAGAGCGAGGAGGTGACCACCAACTCGCTGGAAGACAGTTTAATTGATGACCATGATTGAGGTTATCCAAAAAAACCTCCATTGGAGCGAGACAGCTACCAACGCTCTGATGGCTAAAATCAACACAGGTAAAATACATATAGCTTTAATCCAGGAACCTTGGACGATTCGCAACAAGGTTTCTTGATTAAATCAAGTAAATTTCCAACTTTTCTACGCTGATACAGGATCTCGCCCGAGAACATGTATCTTATGTCACAAGAATTTGTGTTTTCTCCTCTCAACAGGAAGCAAGGGTTTCTCCTCTCAACAGAAGCAAGGTCGTGGCAACATATTCCTTGCATCTATTTACCTGCCTTTCGATTCTCCGACACTACCACCAACGTCGGATCTGATGAAACTGGTTGAAGAGGCACAAAAGAAAAATAAGAAAATTGTAATAGGTTGTGATGCCAACTCGCACCATGTAGCTTGGGGTAGTACAAACACCAATCGCAGGGAACAATCCCTCATAGATTTCTTTAATACTAAAGACTTGATAACATTGAACTTAGGTAAGAAAGCTACCTTCAAATGTTCAGAAGAGCTTATAAACGAAATTCAGGATTGGAGAGTTTCGGACGAGCACTCCTTTTCTGATCATCGGTACATAAGATTCAAAATACTAAGGCAATGGACAATGTTCGGGACCTTACTAAAGAACCGTTTAGGTCAGGACACTTTTCAATGTCGAAATAAAGAGGATATAGATGCCAAAAAGGAAACGTTCACAAGTATTGAACAAGGTTGAATCGTTCGGGGACAGCTGCCCTCTGCGAGGAAAAACCCTGGGTAACTGGGGAGATCCGGAACCTTGGGAAGACTTTTCGCAAACTATTTAACCGGGCGCGGCGTAAAAAGACCGCAGTATACTGGGATGAGTATCGTAATAAACTTGGTGAATATAAGAAAATCGTTCGAAAAGCCAAACGAGACTCCTGGAAACTTTTCTGTGAACAGGTAGATAGCGTAAATGACGGATCGAAGATAAAAAATTCCTATCCAAAAATCATGTCCAACCGGAATCTATGATCGATGACACGGGCAGGAGGCTTGAGGATATGGAGGAGACAATGAAACTCGTAATGGATTCTCATTTCCCACCCGGTATATCGAATAACATAGATGAACCGATATTGGAGGAAGGGGAGGGTAACACGGAAATAGTTATTACAACTGACATGGTTAAAGGGGCAATGACACAGAATATGTCGGAAACTTGTAAACGCTGATGCCAGATAGAATGTCTTGGTCAAGCGGAACATTAGAGCAAATACCATTAGAAATCCGTTGTTACACGGATGGCTCTAAATTGGGGGACAAATTGGGGCTGGGTTTTTATATTGAAGACCCAGAAACAGAAATATTCCACCGTTTAACAATTCATAACACAAGCTTCCAGGCAGAAGTACGAGCAATAACGGAATGCATAAATTGGATTAGAATAAATATGGCGCCCACAGCGCTTAATATATTTACCGACAGCCAGAAGGCAATTAGGGCGATATCAGGCGATAGAACTAAATCTAAGACCGTATTAGATTGTAAGATAGCTTTAACTGATTACTCTACCAGGGGTAAGATTCATATCATATGGGTACCAGCCCATTCGGGAGTAGTCGGTAACGAAAGGGCGAATGTAATAGCTTTAAAGGGAAAGAAGCTCGAGGCAGTTAACCAGACAAACGCAAACCATTCGACGAAACATAAGGCCTGTTGGAATAATGAAACAGTGGGTAGAACCACGAAGGTTCTATGGGGTGATTCTGATGAGAGCAAGACGAAAAATCTCCTCAAAATGAGCAAGTCTGAAGTTAGTATGATGTTACGTATTCTGAGTGGACACGCAGGACTACGAGCACATCTATGCAAAATTTGGACGTGCGGATTCAGACGAATGTAGAGCATGTGGAGAGGACAGTGAAACTCTGGAGCACTTTCTTTGCCATTGTCAGGCATCATTGTCGAAGTTAGATCCAAATATCTTGGAAGTGATGTTATTCCCGGAAATAACATTCTTAACCAACACCGATTGGAAGATTCTTAGGAATTACGTCCAGGAAACTGAGTTTCTGAACATGGAAAAATAATACATTCAGTGAAAAAAATTTTAGCAGTTAAGCACTTTTTTCGGGGACTAAGGTCAAATTAGACAAGATGTTTGCCATACTATCTATATGAGGCATTTCACGTCAAGTGAACCAACTTTTGAAATCGATGTCTTCCGATCTATTGGATAGTAATTCAGACACAATTTTTTCAGCAAGATCGCTCGTGAACTTTCTAAGTTAGGACGGTCAAAATTTGACATTTTGGCCATGCATGTGTTTTTTTCTCATCCATGTAACTTATTACCTATTGTTCTTAGCAAAATTTGTCCCAAATAGTTTAGATAGCAATTTATGCAGTCTTTCAAAATATATGAAAAAAAATTAATAATAAATTTTTTTTGATTTTTTTAAATCAAAAACATTTTTGACTTTTTTCAAAATGGGCCCTTCTTATTTTTTTAAGAAAGTTTAAGTATTTTCCTAAGCGACCTATATGGTCGCTTAGTGGGATATTAATCAAAAAAAATATTTTGTAACTCAAGATTTAAAATTTTTTGAAATTTTTTGCAAAATCAAAAACTTTTTTGACTTTTTTAAAAAATGGACCCACTTTTTAATTTTAATTTAATTTAATTTTTTGCACAGAAGAAAGCTTATGTGTTTCCTTTAACACCCTTTATGTCGCTTAGTGGGATGCGAGTGGGATATCTATAAAAAATGTTTTGTAACTCAAGATATACAATTTTCTGAAGTACCAGTTTAGTTATTATTTTATGACATTTGACTTTAAGAAGTGGGTGGAGAGGTAGAAGTTGACAGGTAGGTTATTTATATGGTGGTTTATTATACCCTTCACTTTCGTGAGAAGGGATATATAAGTTTGTCATTCCCGTTTGTAATTTCTATAATATAATTTTCCGACCCTATAAAGTATATATATTCTTGATCCTTATAGATAGCGGAGTCGATTAAGCCATGTCCGTCTGTCTGTCTGTCTGTCTGTTGAAATCAGTTTTTAGAGGACCCCAGATATCGGCGATGTCTGAATCTTCAATAATTCTATTAGACATGCTTTCGAGAAGATCGCTATTTAAAATCAGCAAAATCGGTCGGTAAATAACGGAGATATGAGCAAAAATCCGAGACAACCTCTGAAAATTTCATCAAAAAATTGTTAAAAAAAGCAACTAAAACACTAAAAAACACTGTACATAGAAAAAGATGTACACGTGTGTGTGTAGATGTATTTGTTTTATTCAGCTGTGTATTTTTTTGTATGTTTGGAATTCAAACATACAAAGTATACACAGCAAAAAAATATGATTTGCATTTTTTGTTAAAATAAAATAATTTTCCCTTTTGTTTTGCAAATATATTTTTGATGAATAGAAAAAAGTATTTAAAACGTTTTCAATTATATGAGAGTAGATTGTGAGTTATTGTACAATAATTTTTATGCGAATAATGTAAGTTTGAAATTTAAAACTAACACAAAACAAGTGCTTTTTAAAACAATTTTTTTTACGATAAACAAAAACAAAATCTACGTCTCGTCAATGTTTACCAGCAATGAATCAGAGGTCGAAGTCGACCGGCTTCGAGTCGGAGCTTAGCCGCCGCCGAACTATATTTAGTTGCTTGAGCCGCCGTCGAGACATTCGGCTTAAATCGACTCAAATTTTTTTAATGTTTTTATTAACTAGACTGTAAGATCAATTATGTTTAAAATACACTATGGTGAAGGGTATATAAGATTCGGCACAGCCGAATATAGCACTCTTACTTGTTTTTATTATTATTTGTAACATTTGGTTAAACTAGGTACTTTAGTATGTAAGCCCTTCTTGACCCTAATAAAAGATTTTAGACTCATTCGTTAAAAAGTACTACCTGTATGATCTTAAAAAACTATTTACTGTCATTCTGAAGACATACGTAAATATTTAGAAACAGCGTTAAAGTTAAGGCGTGTGTTATTTACATAAACACTTAAACAAATTCAAAATGTCTACGACTTCTAAAAAGGCTAAGTTGAAAATGAAATTTATTCGTCTTTTTGATTTAATCCTTTAACAAAATGAAGCACAGATCATCAAATATGCGAAATATTTCCGACGACTTATTAAAAAAATTTCCTACGCTGTCAAAACGTTTGAAAATTTGTGGATCATGCAGGAAAGAGCTCGGAAAGTTGAACGAATTACCGAATAATTTGAATAGTAATAGCCTGAATAGTAAGAACTGAGTTTGGAACGTCTCAACGAAAAGCAAGAATTGCTAAACAATTGGTTGCTGAGCATGGGATTCTCACATTCCCAAACAACAAGAAGGGAAAAACTTTGGAGTGCGATGATTCATCAGAAGATTTACACCATTAACGCGATTGCCTTAAATTGATTATGTGCCCTAATGCTACAACTTCTTGCCACTTAGGAGAATGTTCGAATTTCCCGGAAACCACATCCATCAAAGAAAATTTAATCAACTCTTTTGATCGAGAATTTATTGAGGAGTTAAAATTTGAATCTTGGCTTCAGACTGAAAGATGCACACTGAAAAACATAATTTTAAATGTGGATGATTTTGTGAAAGAACTGTGTAGAGGATTGCTAAATTTGAGAACCCATGACTTTTTAGTCAAAGAGCAGTGGTAATTCTTCACGGACTTGAAAACACATTTGAAGAATGGTGAATTCATTATTTCATTTGATTCGCAGAGAACTATAAATATGTTCTTCAGGATTCCATACAAGCATTCCACTTCAATAGCGACCAAGCAACTATATTCACAGTAGTTATTTACTACATGAAAGAAGAAAATTATGACAATCATCTCCGAAAACGCAAACTCAAAAGAAATGCAGCTAAGTATAGCCTCCAGTGCTCTCATCAAGATCGCATCTTAGATGCGACGCTTTATTCCATTGGGCAAAGAATTATTGTAAAGAAACTAAAATAGTTTTTTAGTAGCAAAGAGGATCATGAGGAAACATTGAAAACACTAAAGAGCAGATGCTGCGGTAACAATCGATGAAATCGATGAATAATAATAATAATAATAATAATAAAAAGATGATGAATTATAATTAACTATAATTAATTATCGACAAGCGGTATGAAAGCATGGTATCGAGCAGTACCATCGATTGTTACCGCAGCAGAACTCCAAAGTTTTTTCCTTTTTTTGTTTGGGAGTGTGAGAATCCCATGCTCAGCAACCAATTGTTTAGCAATTCTTGCTTTTCGTTGAGACGTTCCAAACTCAGTCATTGTTTTTGCAGAACTCCATGTTTTTGGAGCAAGCGTGAGAAGTTGAATTCTTTCAGCTTCACTCTGTGACGTTTTGTATTTCTCTTTTATTTGTTCAAGAACTTCTACTACATCCTTATGGTATTGGTTTCGACACTCATTCGTTGAATTTGAAAAGTTAGAATAACCATCATCATCAACAGTTGTGTCTTCATTCTCGGAATTACTTTTGTCTTCATCTGGAATAACTTCAACGCAAGGCTCATTACTATTCAAATTCGGTAATTCGTTCAACTTTCCGAGCTCTTTCCTGCGTGATCCACAAATTTTCAATCGTTTTTGACAGCGTAGGAAATTTTTTTAATAAGTCGTCGGAAATATTTCGCATATTTGATGATCTGTGCTTCATTTTGTTAAGGGATTAAATCAAAAAGACGAATAAATTTCATTTTCAACCTTAGCCTTTTTAGAAGTCGTAGACATTTTGAATTTGAAAGTATTTATGTAAATAACACACGCCTTAACTTTAACGCTGTTTCTAAATGTTTACGTATGTCTTCAGAATGACAGTAAATAGTTTTTTAAGCTCATTCAGGTAGTACTTTTTAACGAATGAGTCTAAAATCTTTTTTAGGGTCAAGAAGGGCTTACATACTAAAGTACCTAGTTTAACCAAATGTTACAAATAATAATAAAAATAAACCACCATATAAATAACCTACCTGTCAACTTCTACCTCTCCACCCACTTCTTAAAGTCAAATGTCATAAAATAATAACTAAACTGGTACTTCAGAAAATTGTATGTCTTGAGTTACAAAACAGGGTTGGACGACTAACGCAGGGCCGGCGTACGTGTGCTAGGCTAAGTATTACAACTGTTTCTTGCCCTGCCATCGGAGGGGAACTGTTATCGACTAGTCTCCTTTAACCACAAACTAGCCATTCAGATTTTCGCACTGCTTCCAACCACCTTTACCTTACAAGTGAAAACATAATAAATATAATTAATAAATAAGAAAATATGTTAGTTTACCTTAAACGAACATTTAGGTTAGTGTAGTGTATGCATATTGTAGAGTACAAATGCATACTCTTAAGTAGTTCAAGTGCAGTCACACATATGGTTGCATTAAACTATGACAAATTATTACTTTGAATAAACCGCATATTTGTTTACTTTGTGTGTGTTGTTGTTGGTGATCATTACACTTTCAGTTTCTGAAGTATGTCACTGTTGTGAAGTAAGTCACTCTTGAAATCTGACCCTAGTGATGGGAGTACAGAACAAGTGCTAACTAGAACACAACTGGTGTATGTTTAATGCAGCAGAATATTTGAGTGTACTTTTATTTTAATTATTTGAGTAGAATTTAAGTTATTGAGTGAGTTTAGAAAGTCACTCATAGAATTAGAAAATGTATAGTATATAAGAACAAAGAATTTACAAGAATAAATCATCATTACTATTTTGGTCAAACTAAATGAAAATAGACTTTTCATTAAATTAGGTTAGTTTGAAATACACCTAGGCAACTATCGGGCCTGTTGTGCGTTCCAATTCATGAAAAAAATTGTTCACTGATGATATCACTTCCAAGATACTTGGATCTAACTTCGACGAATGCCTGACAGTGGCAAAGAAAGTGCTCCAGATTTTCACTGTTCCCTCCACATGCTCTACATTCATCTGAATCCGCACGTCCAATTTTGTATAGATGTGCACGTAATCCCGTGTGTCCACTCAGAATACGTACCATCATACTAACCTCAGACTTGCTCATTTTGAGGAGATTTCTCGTCTGACACTCATCAGGGTCACCCCATAGAATCTTTGTAGTTCTAACCACCGTTTCATTATTCCCAGAGGCCTTATGGGATTCTCTCACTCATATTTTTAATTCAGCTTTTGTTGCGTCGAATGGTTTTGCGTTTGTCAGGTTAACTACATCGAGCTCCCTTCCCTTTAAAGCTTTTACATTCGCCCTTTCGTTGCCGACTGCTCCCGAGTGGTCTGGTACCCATATGATGTATATCTTACCTCTCTGAGAGTATTCAGGTAAAGCTTTCTTACAATCCAATACGGTCTTATATTTAATTCTATCACCTGCTATCGCCCTCATTGCCTTCTGGCTGTCGGTAAATATATTAAGCCCTGTGGGCGCCACATTTATACTAACCCAATTTACACATTCCGTTATTACTCGTACTTCTGCCTGGAAGCTTGTGTTATGATTAGGTAAACGATGGTATATTTCTGTTTCTGGGTCTTCAATGTAGAACCCCAGGCCCACTTTGTCCCCTAATTTAGAGCCTTTCGTATAGCAACGGATTTCTACTGGTATTTGCTCCAATGTTCCGCTCGACCAAGACATTCTATCTGGGATTAGCGTTTCAAAGTTTCAGACATATTCTGGATCTGGTATGCGATCAGGCACGTCCGATAAATGTGTATAACCTTCCAATATATCCAGTATACATTGATGATGTGTCCTATAACCGTTTTTGGCCATTTCGCCTAAAGTAAAGAGCCGTTTGGCTGTAAGCGCCGGGTGGAATATCTAGCAACGTTTCCAGAGCCTTGGTTGAAGTAGTACACATGGCACCACTTATATCCAAGCAGCATGTACGCTGAACTCCCTGTAGTAGTTTGATATTACACTTTTTGTCCAAAGAAGTCCACCAGATTAATGAAGCATAAGCTAGAATTGGTCTAATTACACTTTTATAAAGCCAATTTGTCATAGCAGGACTAAGACCTCATTTCATGCCTATGGTTCTCCTACATATCGCCCAGCACCGATGTGCCTTGTTGATCCTATCCTCTATGTGGTGTCTCCATTTTCATTTCCGGTCAAGTATTACACCTAAGTACTTAATTTTGTCTGCCACCAATATTTTCTTGCCCAGGAAGCAAGGTTCAGTATATGTCTTCGCCGGGTTAACATTGAGGCCTCTCGGTTGAGCCCAGCTCAAGGCCGTATTCAGAGCCTCCTCAGCTCTTCTACACAAGTAATTTGTATCCTTTCCCTTTAAAAGTATTACGACATTGTCTGCATAGCAGACAGGTCTAAGTCCTTTCTCGGTTAGGGTCCTTAGGAGGCTATTAATCGTGGTAACCCAGAGTAAAGGTAACAAAATGCCACCTTGTGGTATACCGCGAAATACTTTTTTCCTGATAGTTATATCGTACATCTCGCAGCATATCCATCTGTTCCTTAGCATGTAGTTGATCAAGTTGCGGAGCACCCGGCCAACATAAAACTGGTCTAGTGATTGGAGTGTTTGCTTTACATAAGCATGCTGTGTCCTCTTTATTTCGACATTGTGAAAGTCGCAAAGTGTCCTGACCTAAACGGTTCTTTAGTAAGGAACCGAATATTGTCCAATTAGTTTTAGACTTATTCCGAAACTTTATCGCCTTTGGTGGTGGCCTTAGTATTTTGAATCTTATGTACCGATGATCAGAAAAGGAGTGCTCGTCCGAAACTCTCCAATCCTGAATTTCGTTTATAAGCTCTTCTGAACATATAGTTATATCTAATACTTCTTTTCTTATTCTATTGACGAAGGTAGATTTATTACCTAAGTTCACTGTTATCAAGTCTTTAGTATTAAGAAAATCCATGAGGGCTTGTCCCCTGCCATTGGTACTACCCCAAGCTACATGGTGAGAGTTGGCATCACAACCTATTACAATTTTCTTATTTTTCTTTTGTGCCTCTTCAACCTGTTTCATCAGATCCGACGTTGGTGGTAGTGTCGGAGAATCGAAAGGCAGGTAAATAGATGCAAGGAATATGTTGCCACGACCTTGCTTCAGCACCGTTGCATCCGATGTTGATAATCCTGTTGAGAGCAGAAAACATAAGTTCTTGTGAAATAATATACATGTTATTTGGCGAGACACTGTATCAGTTGGAAATTTACTTGATTTAATCCAGAAACCCTGTTGCAAATCGTCCAAGGTGCCTGCATTAAAGCTGTATGTATTGTACCTGTGTTTATTTTAGCCATCAGAGCGTTGGTAGCTGTCTCGCTCCGATGGAGGTTTATTTGGATAACCTCAATCATGGTCACCCATTAAACTGTTTACCAGCTAGTTGGTGATCAACTCCTCGCTCTTTGGATTTTTAATAGACACATTTCCAATTCTGGAGAGCACTGCTGTTCTGTCTTCTGGCGGGTGGATGATTTCCTCCTTGCTTTTAGGATTTGACTCCTCAACATTGCCAGTACTTGCTACTGATGCTTTGGGTACTGTCGTAGGTGTTTTAGTGTCCTTGTCGGCTCCGGTTTTGACAACCCTTTCAATCGGCGACTTCCCAATTTTGGAAAGGGCAACTACACTTCATTCTGGCGAGTTAGTGGCAAATTCATTCATTCAACTTTAACTGTATATATATATATATATATATATATATATATATATATATATATATATATATATATATAATATATATATATATATATATATATATAATATATATATATATATATATATATATATATATATATAATATATATATATATATATATAATATATATATATATATATATATTATATATATATATATATATATATATATATATATATGAGACCAGAAAGAGAATGTTTAAAACGCATATGTTGTAGAGCCCATATTAAGAAATTATTAAATCCGTATACATATATGTCACTGATTTTTGTTGTATCAATTTGGTACAAATCAAAATCAGTAAATATTTCATTTCGTTTAGAAATGTAATCTTCCCAACGTTTATGGTCGGGGTTTTTCCGATATAACAATTTTTCTGAGTCCACAGGTGGTGGTTTTTCGTTTTAAAATAGTTAGTCTTGGCAGGTTTATAGGTTTTTCTCTATCCGAATTAAAGGTACAATCAGGGTAATTATTTATAGCAGGATTTTTGGTAATATCCGGTAGTTTGTTTTCAACTAAGTTCGTTCTCTCGATTGAGGAGCAAGATGTAAGTTTTTTGGTTTACAACATAGACATTTTGGACATTGCGGCTTATACGTATTTTTGGCCCCGCATTCGTAACAAAAATGACCAAAAATGACCGATATTATCGCAATTCTAACAACGAGGTGGATTTTCCGATTTATGGACAGCATCTATAGAAACTTCCATTGGTTCTTGTAAATTTAAACTGGGAATAATGTCAAGTTCTGAAATTTGCCTACGAGGAACAAATCCTGAAGCATTTCGCATGTTAAAATTTCGACGAACATGGTCGTCCTTTAAAAAACTTTCTCGAATTTGAACTAATCGTCTAATGTGAGGAATAGATTCAACGTTGCCATAGAGAAGCTCGTGACGAATCTCAGGTCTGAGATTTCTAGTAAGTATTTCAATTAATTCAGAGTCTGATAAAGGAATTGGAAGCCTATCCATGATGGACGAAACGGATTCAAAAAACATATCAAATGTTTCCCCTGGCTTCTGTTTACGATTCCTTATCTCTTCTTTTATGTCAAAACTTGATTTACAGTCTCGATACTGACTCCGTAAGGCGATACAAAAATCATTCCAATTAATAAAACTAACGGTTTTGTGGTACCGCCAATACTAATCGCGTGCCTTGCCAGATAAAAGTATATGCAAATTTTTGCAAACTACACTATAATCTCCAAAAAAGTTTTCATTTGTAAGGGTTCTCAATCTATACAAGAATTCTTCGACATTCAAACCTGTCGACGATCCATCAAATTTAAGGCCCCTGTTTTGTATAACTGATGTAATTTTATCACTATTAAAAGTGGAGGTTTGAGAAATAGAAATATTTGGATTATTATTGTTAGAATAATGTGGTTGCGAAAACAAGTAATTAGGACTATTCATGTGAGAGGGTTGAACTCTTTCTTGATTGGGTTGTTGACTATTTATAGGGTTTGAAAAACGATTTTCAGGAATCGGATTTGAAACTAGGTTTATATTTTGTAAAATTGTAGCTATATTGTATTCAATTAATCTATTGATTTCATCGTAATTAACTAATGATTGTTGACTGATCTGTGTTAAATTATTATTACGATTTTGTTCTGGTGAATTTCCTAAATTCTGACCTTCATTGTTAGACGTGTCAAGATTTGATTGTTCAGTTTGATTTCTGTGTGTACTTCTGGTTAAATAATGTCTTACTTGACCACCGCGTGGTCTAGGCTTTGTTTTTTGAACTGGTTTCATAGGGAAATTAATTTTTTTAAGATCAACTAGTTCACAACTTAAATGACAAACTGGATATTCAATTTGGTTAGCAAGAAAATTTGCAATACAAGCCCTATGGCATATATGAGCACATCTACCGATAAGCATACAGGGAATTTTATCATCCATTTTCTCAGAACATATTTGACAGTTTTGCTCAGAAGCTGGAGTAGGCGCCGGTGAAGGAGAAGAACTAGATAAGGCTTGTGCAGAAGCTGCAGCAAATTGAGCTGGAGGTGGAGATCTGGGTAGTGACATTGTTCGAATATTAATTTAATAACTACAAAAAGCAAAAGTATACTGTCTATTAACAAACTTTTGAAATAAAAGTAATATCTTTTCGATATGTGAAATGACACCAATTGTTTAATAGTTAATCTACAATTAACTATTTGGGAAACCGAAAAAGGTAAGATGGAAACCAATTTCGACCCCACGTTGGGCGCTATTCTGTACAGAAGCACAATTACTTATGCTAGAAAAACAAAATGTTCAAGGATCAACTTAAATAAACAAACAAGCCCCTTCAACGCTATCTAAAGGTAAAAAACAAATTTCTTTTTTTTGCCAGGTGGTATTGGGAATAACGCTTCAAAACCCGCCCATCCATGATCTTAATAGCGTATTAATATTTTAGTCTAAGATCCCACAAATAAACGCGATAATCTCTATTTAATCAGCCCATAACGAAAACATACTAGGGTAGCAATTCATTTTGAACATTTTTACATATTTATTAATTCAAGATTATTTAAGATTATTTATTTAGAAAAAAGTGTATTAAAATATTTTGAAATTCTTATTATAACAAAACTGTGAAAATGCTTTAAAACTCGGATAAATCATTTACGTTAACGGATACGGTTGCAAATAAAGTTTGAGAGCAATTGGAAAATAATTATTACAATTATAAAGAAATCCTCGATAAAACGAATATAAGAAGTTAAATCAAATCAAAAGAATAACACGAAAAAGAATATCATACATATGTTTTGTTATTGCCTATTGTTTTCATTCATTGATATTTTTTCTTTATGTTCATTTAGTTTAGTGATCAATTAACTTCATGTGGATAATATTCTTCTACCTATAAATAAATAGGTAAATAAAATAAAGAATATAAATAAAGAAAAATAACAAAAGCAAACTAATATAAAATTTCATTAAACCTTTAATTTTAACATTTTGATTTTAAGTAAATTAAATCGTTTGGTTTTCGTTTTAGATCACTTTATGCAAAATTGTATTTTAAGACTTTTAATTAAAAGGTAAACAAGATGTTGAAATTATAGGCTAATATTTTGTTTTAATTGATAAAAGAAATCTCTCTTACTTTAAACTGGGTCAAATTACAACAACTATATCTATGATTGAATGAAATTCAGAATATTTATAAAAGAAAAATAATAAAATGTGTAACAAAGAAAATAATACGATTTATATTACGATTTTCATTCATTCATAATCATTGTGGAAGTTATTCAATGATAGTTTTTAGACGAAATTACTACTTTATACATATATGCAAGAACATAATTATAGGTACAAAATATAAAGTTTAGATTAACTCACCACACTTTCGATGATGGATGAGGCCTCCTTGATCACAGGGTTTGGTTTTGCTGTAGGTTTGTTTAGCTGTTCAAAATTTATATTATTTCTTGCATATATGATTTAGTTGTAAAAGGATTTTATATATAATTAAGTCATATCTGAGCGTAAATCTAGGTGGTGTAAGATGATGTTTGTTTTCTTCTAATGCTTTTGTTGTGGCTTTTATTAACTTTTCCGGCCGAAGTTTTCGTGGAGTCGCTTTCCGAGATTCGTACTAGAGCATTTAGACTCTTGGTAGGAAGTTGATGGGCTTTTCCCGTTCCAATACGAATCGATCTCCAAATTTTAAAAGGAGATTACGATACCTATCTTCAATGGATGTTGGAAAATCTATGGATGAAAAAGGTGTATTTGATCTTAGCAAGTGAAGAAAAACGATGCTCAAAATTCCTTACCCCTTGAATTTGTGTAATCTTGGCTTCGGAAACACGGAGAACTGCCAAGAATTGACTTACTTCTCAAAATATGTGTCTCAATTTCGAGGTTGGGGTGATTTTCCAAAGAATAATTTAACTCTATGAAAACCTCCCAAATAGAATTTGGAACGTTTTGGTTTTTCAAAAAATTTAAGCAAATTTTTCCCAATTTAAACTTTCTCAGATTTATGATTAATGGTCAAAAGTTTCCAATATTACGATTTAAAAATTCCGAAAATTTATCTGATTCTGATGAAGTTTAGTTTAAAAAAAAGTATGTCATGGCCGATAGTTCGGACCATGTCGTGTT
>NC_060951.1:16407962-16463984 GCF_022045245.1 Lucilia cuprina
ACAACGAGGTGGATTTTCCGATTTATGGACAGCATCTATAGAAACTTCCATTGGTTCTTGTAAATTTAAACTGGGAATAATGTCAAGTTCTGAAATTTGCCTACGAGGAACAAATCCTGAAGCATTTCGCATGTTAAAATTTCGACGAACATGGTCGTCCTTTAAAAAACTTTCTCGAATTTGAACTAATCGTCTAATGTGAGGAATAGATTCAACGTTGCCATAGAGAAGCTCGTGACGAATCTCAGGTCTGAGATTTCTAGTAAGTATTTCAATTAATTCAGAGTCTGATAAAGGAATTGGAAGCCTATCCATGATGGACGAAACGGATTCAAAAAACATATCAAATGTTTCCCCTGGCTTCTGTTTACGATTCCTTATCTCTTCTTTTATGTCAAAACTTGATTTACAGTCTCGATACTGACTCCGTAAGGCGATACAAAAATCATTCCAATTAATAAAACTAACGGTTTTGTGGTACCGCCAATACTAATCGCGTGCCTTGCCAGATAAAAGTATATGCAAATTTTTGCAAACTACACTATAATCTCCAAAAAAGTTTTCATTTGTAAGGGTTCTCAATCTATACAAGAATTCTTCGACATTCAAACCTGTCGACGATCCATCAAATTTAAGGCCCCTGTTTTGTATAACTGATGTAATTTTATCACTATTAAAAGTGGAGGTTTGAGAAATAGAAATATTTGGATTATTATTGTTAGAATAATGTGGTTGCGAAAACAAGTAATTAGGACTATTCATGTGAGAGGGTTGAACTCTTTCTTGATTGGGTTGTTGACTATTTATAGGGTTTGAAAAACGATTTTCAGGAATCGGATTTGAAACTAGGTTTATATTTTGTAAAATTGTAGCTATATTGTATTCAATTAATCTATTGATTTCATCGTAATTAACTAATGATTGTTGACTGATCTGTGTTAAATTATTATTACGATTTTGTTCTGGTGAATTTCCTAAATTCTGACCTTCATTGTTAGACGTGTCAAGATTTGATTGTTCAGTTTGATTTCTGTGTGTACTTCTGGTTAAATAATGTCTTACTTGACCACCGCGTGGTCTAGGCTTTGTTTTTTGAACTGGTTTCATAGGGAAATTAATTTTTTTAAGATCAACTAGTTCACAACTTAAATGACAAACTGGATATTCAATTTGGTTAGCAAGAAAATTTGCAATACAAGCCCTATGGCATATATGAGCACATCTACCGATAAGCATACAGGGAATTTTATCATCCATTTTCTCAGAACATATTTGACAGTTTTGCTCAGAAGCTGGAGTAGGCGCCGGTGAAGGAGAAGAACTAGATAAGGCTTGTGCAGAAGCTGCAGCAAATTGAGCTGGAGGTGGAGATCTGGGTAGTGACATTGTTCGAATATTAATTTAATAACTACAAAAAGCAAAAGTATACTGTCTATTAACAAACTTTTGAAATAAAAGTAATATCTTTTCGATATGTGAAATGACACCAATTGTTTAATAGTTAATCTACAATTAACTATTTGGGAAACCGAAAAAGGTAAGATGGAAACCAATTTCGACCCCACGTTGGGCGCTATTCTGTACAGAAGCACAATTACTTATGCTAGAAAAACAAAATGTTCAAGGATCAACTTAAATAAACAAACAAGCCCCTTCAACGCTATCTAAAGGTAAAAAACAAATTTCTTTTTTTTGCCAGGTGGTATTGGGAATAACGCTTCAAAACCCGCCCATCCATGATCTTAATAGCGTATTAATATTTTAGTCTAAGATCCCACAAATAAACGCGATAATCTCTATTTAATCAGCCCATAACGAAAACATACTAGGGTAGCAATTCATTTTGAACATTTTTACATATTTATTAATTCAAGATTATTTAAGATTATTTATTTAGAAAAAAGTGTATTAAAATATTTTGAAATTCTTATTATAACAAAACTGTGAAAATGCTTTAAAACTCGGATAAATCATTTACGTTAACGGATACGGTTGCAAATAAAGTTTGAGAGCAATTGGAAAATAATTATTACAATTATAAAGAAATCCTCGATAAAACGAATATAAGAAGTTAAATCAATCAAAAGAATAACACGAAAAAGAATATCATACATATGTTTTGTTATTGCCTATTGTTTTCATTCATTGATATTTTTTCTTTATGTTCATTTAGTTTAGTGATCAATTAACTTCATGTGGATAATATTCTTCTACCTATAAATAAATAGGTAAATAAAATAAAGAATATAAATAAAGAAAAATAACAAAAGCAAACTAATATAAAATTTCATTAAACCTTTAATTTTAACATTTTGATTTTAAGTAAATTAAATCGTTTGGTTTTCGTTTTAGATCACTTTATGCAAAATTGTATTTTCTCGTAGGCAAATTTCAGAACTTGACATTATTCCCAGTTTAAATTTACAAGAACCAATGGAAGTTTCTATAGATGCTGTCCATAAATCGGAAAATCCACCTCGTTGTTGGAATTGCGATAATATCGGTCATTTTTGGTCATTTTTGTTACGGATGCGGGGCCAAAAATACGTATAAGCCGCAATGTCCAAAATGTCTATGTCGTAAACCAAAAAACTTACATCTTGCTCCTCAATCGAGAGAACGAACTTAGTTGAAAACAAACTACCGGATATTACCAAAAATCCTGCTATAACCAATTACCCTGATTGTACCTTTAATTCGGATAGAGAAAAACCTATAAACCTGCCAAGACTAACTATTTTAAAACGAAAAACCACCACCTGTGGACTCAGAAAAATTGTTATATCCGAAAAACCCCTACCATAAACGTTGGGAAGATTACATTTCTAAAAGAAATGAAATATTTACTGATTTGATTTGTACCAAATTGGTCATAAACATAAATCCAAAAGGTCAACTCTAAAAAAAAGAAAATTTTATAAAAATCGTAAATTGTGTTCTAAATTGTTAATATTTGCAAAAGTCTCTAACCCAAAACATAGTCGATATTATGCAAAGGTCTCTTTTCTTAATTTTGAAGAGTATGGTCTCTTAGACACCGGTGCCAGTATAAGCTGTATTGGCTCAGATCTGGCTAGTTTAAATTTTAATAAATTTCCAAACTTTTATTCTTGTAAGTCATTTGTGAAAACTGCAGATGGGGCATTACAAAAAGTTTCAGGTTGGCTTTCAGATGATTTGAAGATTGAAGAAAAAGTTTTTCCTATAAATTTGTTTATTATACCCTCGATTTCACAACGCCTAATTTTAGGCATAGATTTCTGGAAGAAGTTTGACTTAATGCCAAACTTAGTACAGTCAGTGGATTTTGTTGACAAATCCATATATAGTTTTCGTCCGTCGGATTTATCCGAATCTGAAAAGTCCAATTGTCCGTCCGAAAATAACGAAAAACCGAATTTTGACCCAGATGAATATTTTCCTCTTTCTTTTACTCAAAAACAACAGCTTAATGCAATAATTTCACTTTTTCAAAGTTTTGAACGGCAAGGATTAGAACGACCACGATCAATTAAACATTCGATTGACGTTGGCGATGCAAAGCCAATCAAGCAGAGATTCTAACCAGTGATATTTGCGGAGATAGACCGAATGTTATCAAAAGATCCAATTCTCCATGGTGTTCTCCAATGAAACTCGTATTAAAACCGAACGAAGTTCGTCTATGCTTGAACGCGCAAAAAGTTAATAGCGTTACAAAAAAAGACACTTACCCATTACCATCTATTGAGGGCTAACATAATAACAAAACTAGACCTCAAAGATGCCTACTGGCAGATAGCCTTAACTGAAGAGTCGAAACCCCTAACCGCTTTCACAGTTCCGGGAAGGTCACTGTACCAATTCACAGTAATGCCTTTCGGACTGTGCACTGCAACACAAACCATGCGCCGGGTAATGGATGATTTAATCCCACCAGACATGAAAACTTCAGTATTCGGTTACCTAGACGATCTAGTAATCGTATCAGAAACGTTTGAGCAACATTTATCGATCTTAATTCGAATTGCAGAGCAATTTCGAACTGCAAACCTTACGCTTAATGTAGCCAAAAGTGTAACTCGAGTAAAATACCTGGGTTATGTTATAGGCGACGAAGGCATTACCACGGACCCCGAGAAGGTCATCGCAATAAGGAATCGGCCCACTCCAAAGAACCTAAAACAGGTCCGGGGATTCCTAGGTCTTGCAGGGTGGTATAGACGCTTCATTGAAAACTTTTCTAGCGTTGTATTCCCAATAAGCGAAACTCTATCTACCAAAAAGAAATTTGTCTGGACCCCTGAGGCTCAAACTTGAGTGGCAGACTTGCTCGCTGCGTTTTAAAACTCCAAGCCTATAAATTTACGGTTAGTCATCGCAAGGGCAAGGATAACATCGTCCCAGACGCATTATCCAGAATCCCGTTTGATGAGATAAATGCTGTCGAAATTACAGATCCTGAAATTGACCTTTCTCCCTTGTTCGATGATGAAGAATATGCTAGTTTGAGAAAGAAAATTACAGAAAACCAAGAAAAGTTTCCTGATGTAAAAATCGTAGACCGTTATGTTTACATTCGTACACAATATTATGATTGTAACGAAACTAATGAAACTAATGCCTGGAAACTTTGGATCCCATCGGGACTAAGGAATTCTCTTATTTCACGTTTACATGACACTCCTAACTTTTCTCATGCAGGTATGTTCAAGACCATTGAAATTTTGAAAAGAACATTTTTCTGGTCTGTTTTAGCCAGGGATGTTAGAAATTATATCAGAAATTGCGAAACTTGTAAATTTACAAAAGCACCTAATTTTGTCCTTAAACCGGAAATAGGGAAACAGGTCATTACGATTCGCCCTTTCCAACGATTGTATATAGATCTACTCGGCCCTTATCACGTACCTGAGTGTAAAGTCAGTGACAACGGGTCACAGTTCAAAGCCAACGATATAGACGCATGTTTTACTTCCCTTGGCATTCAGCATACATACACAGCGGTATATTCTCCGCAATCAAACGCGTCAGAGCGCGTAAATCGTTCTCTAATTGCGGGAATCGGTTCCTATTTGAAAAATGACCATACAAAATGGGATGAAAATTTGAGTTCCATTAGCTTCGCCTTAAGGAACTCATATCGCCAGTCGATAAACACCTCACCCTACCATGCTGTATACGGTTTCGACATGATAACCCATGGCTCCATGTACCCACTCTTTAAAAGCTTAAAACTCTTAAATGAACCTGGTATTCACTTAAACAGATACGATTCTCTACAGATCATTACAAAAGACTTACAAAAACACCTAAAAGCTGCATACCAACAGAATAAGAAAACCTATAACTTAAGAACCAGGACTCAAACTTTCAATATAGGCCAAGAAGTCCTAAGACGCAATTTTGTTCAAAGTAGCCTAGAAAAGCGATTTAATTCCAAGCTGGATCCACTTTTCGTTAAGGCCAGGATAAAGGAAAAGCTAGGAAATCACTATTACGTACTGGTAGATTTACAGGACAAACCCATAGGTACATATCATGCAAAAGACCTGCGAACTTGAATAATAATCGTCCTTTTTCAACCTAACATTGTTACTCAAGGAGTCAATGTTATGTAGTTTTGTGATGTACGATTTCTCACTTCGCACAATAGCTTTAATAAATACAAAAATTTTACTATATTTGTTTATTAAAACTTACTTTTCCATGAAAAATAAATTGAAATCATTACACCAATAAAGTTATATCGTAATTGACAAAGTCTATGCACCTACCCAATACATTGTTTTTATTTAAATTTGTTGTTTTGATAAACATATGAGTTTTTGTAAATTCTCAGATTCATGTTTATAAGTACATATTGTATGTATAAGTTAACAACGGTGTTGGCACTGCCAACAAAATCATTTCTGTAATATAAGCTCTTTTCATACACGCGTATCCGCTCTAATTACAAATTGATTTCTTGCAATAACCATCTTGCTTGATCAGCGTTTATATCGTCGCGCATGTTGGTGCAATATGATAAATGAACCAAGGTGCCAACAAGTGTGGCCGACGAACGTCAGTCTTGGCTGAGACATCGAACGGAGCGATTATTAGTTAATTAATCATTATTTAAATTTAAATTAATAAAATTAATTGTAATATTATATTATATTTTTCCTTGTGAGTTTCATTTATCAGGCGCAGTTGGAGCGCCTTAATATTTTTTTAAAATACACCACTTAGAAAACCTTAACTTATATAAGTACATATTGGATATCCATATAAAACAAATGTCGCGAGACAGCAATTGATATTTACACTGCATGAAATTTAGTTGCAATTTATGAAAAAACATTTTGTGAATTTCTACTTAAAAATTAGTTGAGTGTCTTTACTTTGCTAAAATTTGTGATAAAATTATGAATAATGTTCCAATAAAAGAAATTGGTTAAAATTTTTTGTAATTTGTATTGTTGTTGTTAAATATGTAAGCTTAAAATTTTAGAGATAAAGTATGAAATTCATTGTATAATTCGACACTAATGCAATAAATTGTTGTTTTTCGAATAGAATAATTCCGAATATTTCTTTATTTATTTATATTTTATTTTTAAATTAAACCAAAAATTATATATTTATTGCTCTATAAACTATTCGGTGGCTCCAAAAATCTTATTCGGTGCGACACAATGTTGCATTTGGTTGTAAGAAATTATAAAGTAACTTGCTCTGTAATACAACCCTATGACCCAAAACATGACATGGTCCGAACTATCGGCCATGACATACTTCCTTTTTAATCAAAACTTCACCAGAATCAGATCAATTTTCGGAATTTTTAAATCGTAATATTGGAAACTTTTGACCATTAATCATAAATCTGAGAAAGTTTAAATTGGGAAAAATTTGCTTAAATTTTTTGAAAAACCAAAACGTTCCAAATTTGCTAAATTTCGAGGAAGATAAATTCTACTTGTGAGGTTTTCATAGAGTTAAATTATTCTTTGGAAAAGCATCCCCAACCTCGAAATTCAGACACATATTTTGAGAAGGAAGTCAATTCTTGGCAGTTCTCCGTGTTTACGAAGCCAAGATTCCACAAATTCAAGAGGTAAGGAATTTTAAGCAACGTGGTTCTTCATTTGCTAAGATCAAATACACGTTTTTCATCCATATATTTTCCAACATCCATTGAAGATACGTATCGTAATCTCCAAACACCTTTTAAAATTTGGAGATCGATTCGTATTGGAGCGGGAAGAGCCCATCAACTTCCTACCAAGAGTCTAAAAGTACACAATTATAACACCAATTAGTTAACCGTAGAATCCACAATAATCATCGATAGTCGTATTGATTGTGCAACAATTTTCATACAAGTCAATTGCTAGAATGGAAACATGCACAAGTTGCACAGTTTACGAGGGTTTTGAACGTTTAAATGAAAACCCTTAATATAAATTGTGAACAGCTAAACAAACCTACAGCAAAACCAACACCTATGATCGAGGAGGCCTCATCGTTCATCGAAAGTGTGGTGAGTTAATCTAAACTTTATATTTTGTACCTATAATTATGTTCTTGCATATATGTATAAAGTAGTAATTTCGTCTAAAAACTATCAATGAATAACTTCCACAATGATTATGAATGAAAATCGTAATATAAATCGTATTATTTTCTTTGTTACACATTTTATTATTCTTCTTTTATAAATATTCTGAATTTCATTCATTCATAAATATTGTTGTTGTAATTTGATCCAGTTTAAAGTAGAGAGATTTTTTTTTTCAATTAAAACAAAATATTAGCCTATAATTCCAACATCTTGTTTACCTTTTAATTAAAAGTCTTAAAATACAATTTTGCATAAAGTGATCTAAAACGAAAACCAAACGATTTAATTTACCTCAAATTAAAGGTTTAATGAAATTTTATATTAGTTTGCTTTTGTTATTTTTCTTTATTTATATTCTTTATTTTTGCATAATTTAATATAGTTTTGTAGGTAGAAAAATATTATCCACATGCAGTTAATTGATCACTAAACTAAATTAACATAAAGCAAAAATATCAATGAATGAAAACAATAGATAATAACAAAACATATGTATGATATTCTTCTTCATTTTATTCTTTTGATTTGATTTAACTTCTTATATTCGTTTTATGGAGGATTTCTTTATAATTGTAATAATTATTTTCTAATTGTTCTCAAACTTTATTTGCAACCGTAACCGTTAACGTAAATGATTTATCCGAGTTTTAAAGCATTTTCACAGTTTTGTTATAATAAGAATTTCAATATATTTAAAAACACTTTTTCTAAATAAATAATCTTAAATTTTGTAGATGCAAGTTGAATTAATAAATATGTAAAAATGTTCAAAATGAATTGCTAAACTACTCTAGTATGTTTTCGTTATGGGCTGATTAGTTAGAGATTATCGCGTTTATTTGTGGGATCTTAGACTAAAATATTAATACGTTATTAAGATCATGGATGGGCGGGTTTTGAAGCGTTATTCCCAATACCACCTGGCAAAAGAAAGAATATTGTGGTCAATACCAATTTTTTATTTACATTTAGATAGCGTTGAAGGGGCTTGTTAGTTTATTTTTTGTACAAACGCTATTCCGGTCCACTAAATAGGGAGTCTTTATAAAATTGTATGTGCGAACATGAGTTAAGTGAGAAAAGGTCACGAACCCCCCTCCCGACTGATAGCTAGCTATTATAGGTTCCCGCAGACCTCTCTTTCTTATTACTATGCGATCCTTAACTTTTGATAAGTTGATCCTTGACATTGATGTTTTTCTAGCATTAGTAATTGTGCTTCTGTGCGAAACATTACAGTATAATGATTTTGTCATTCCGTATGAAACACATCGAAATATTATTCACAGACTCCATAAAGTATATATATTCAGAAATGTTTGGTATTGAAAATTGGCAAAATAGGTCAATGATTTCACATAGCCCCCATACAAATGTACCCCCAGAATATTGTATAAAGAGCTTCAAACATTGTTATGAAGCAAATACCACAAAATTTCGTATAGGTCAGCTTTTTGACGGCTGAAATAAAATTCTAAATTATGGCGGACATAGGACCATAATTAACCCAACCGCACATATTAGGTCCCCTTTAGAAAATGACTAAAAAGCTGATTACTGACTTATATAAATTCCCCTCTATAAAATTACTTTAACGCTCATTACTGGTTCAAAAATACGATAAAATTTTATAGCGCTAAAATTTTACAGATGTAAATTTTATACAAGCCAAAATCTCTCTACCAAATTTTATGTGGATTGGTCTATAATTTATCCTACCTCCCAAATAAGGTCCTCTTTAGAAAATTACTTTAAGGCTCATTACTGACTTAAAAATAATTTTTTTTAATTTTTTAATTTTTTCTATAATTGACCCTCCCCATATAAAGCCCCTTCAGAAATTGAATTTAAAACTAAGTACTGGCTTAAAAATACTAGCAGATTAATAAAATTCGACATAAACTAGATTTGTATGAGCTAACATCTCTATACAGAATGTTGTGGGGGTCGGCCCATAATTGACCCTATCCACCATTTAAGGTCCCCAAATGCAAAATACTTTAAGGCTCATTACTGGCTTAAAAATGGGAGCACAGGGATGAAATTCGACACTGATAAGTTCTATAAGAACCGAAATCTCTATACCAATTAAGGATGATCAGTTCATACCCCCCATATAAGGTAACCTTAAGAAAATTACTTTAACTTGCTGATAATACGAATACCCCAATGCTATTCGACATAAACTAATTTTAAGCTAAAATCTGTCTTATATGAGGATCGGTCCATAATTAACCCTAACCCTGTATAAGTTCCATATAATAAAATGACTTTAATATTCATTACTGGCTTAAAAATATAAGAAGTATAAAATTTGAAATAAATAAGGAATTAAAATCTTCCTACCATCGAATCAGAAATCTTCACTGTCAATAGTTGAACCTCTATCAGAGAACTATTTCAAATATTACCCTGATGTTCATATTAGTATCGATATATAATAATAAAATATTCAAAATATCGAAGTTTATTTAAATGGCAGTGATTTGATGATGGGTATATAAGATTCGGCATAGCCGAATATAACACTCTTACTTGTTTAATGTTGAATTTAGGTATATACGGTTTATAATTTTCATTTATGAAGTGTTGTCTTTATCGGAAAAATATCGCTATGATGTAGATCATTGGCGGTCAAACATGCCCTTGCGGGCAATGTGTTATTCTCAATTACACACACGCAATACAAATATTCTCAGCAACAAAATAAACTATACACAAAACAAAAACAATTTGATTTAGTTGCTGTCTTTATGAAATGATACACAGAGAATATTTTCAAAAGCCATTATAAATTAATGTATGAATACTTTTTATAGAAAGATCTATTAGATTTGTATAATTATTTATTTATATTTGTTCAAGCAATTAATCGATTAAATTGTAACGATTAAACGATCGACTGTTAATCATTTGAGTACCTATTAGATACATTTAATACATACACAAACTATATACATATATTAATACCTACATATGTACATACATCAACACATTTTTACATCAAAATGTGCATCAATACATACTTTCATCAACAGATACTTCGTTTATGTTCTATTTCTATTTTAGTTTATATTCTCTTTTATATTTTGCACTACAACATATACGTTTTAAACATTATCTTTCTGGCCACCGCGGATCTAAACATACATAACGAAAAACACAGAAAAACAAAATAAACAACGCAATAAAACTAATCTACATCCAAATATACGAACAGAATTCACAAAAGCAAAACAAAAACAAAATACACAACTCAATGATGCATCCAAACATACAAAACAAAATACACAGCTGAATAAAACTAAATACATCTGCACACACATGTACATCTTTTTCTCATATACAGTGTTGTTGTTGCTTATTTAACAAAGCAATAACAAAATATTATATTTTTTGATGAAATTTTCAGAGGTTGTCTCGGATTTTTGCTCATATCTCCGTTATTTACCGACCGATTTTGCTGATTTTCTCTAACATGTCTAACAGAATTGTTGAAGATTCGGGTCTCACCGATATCTGGGGTCCTCTATATATACTTACTTATATATACCCTTCTCACGAAGGTGAAGGGTATAAAAATGGATGCACTCTTTTAACTATCATCCGGAAGTAACTTAAAAGTATATTTCTAGAAGACGAAAATTCGAAATCAATGTATTTTGTTTTTGTAAAATGTGCGTTCTCGTCTGACAGTGTTTCCGACGTGGCGTCTGGGGTGATGCGCAATAGTTTTGTCTTCGAAATGTTTGAAGGGATACCAGCCAACAGTTGGAATATCAATACAGATATCCTAAAAATTATCTTATTATAAGGCTGTGTGCCAAACGGTAGCAAAGTTCTATGGTAAAATAAAATTTTCTTATGGTGGGAAATATTATCACTTTTGCTAGAAGTTTCTTCTGCGTGTCTTCCAGAAATATCTTCCACGTTACTCTTAGACGTTCCCCAGCTCGGCATCAGTTCTTCCCGACAAGAATTCTTATACTTCCGCAACATCGCTGGCGAGCTGTTAGCACGTTTGGAAGTTTCACAGGGTATATGTATCTCCGATCACTTTCACCACTGATTCCAAATCTACATAGTTGCATAAAAACGTACTTAAAAATTTTAGAAAAAATATAAAACATTTAAATTTATTCTTTCACAGATTTTTTAATCTTTTATTGCACATTTGATCTGTAAAATTTAATAAATGCATTTTCCGCAATAGAAAATGTTTGTAGGGTATATGTAGCTCCGATCACTTTCACCACTGATTTCAAATTTACATAGTTGCATAAAAACGTACTTAAAAATTTTAGAAAAAATATAAAACATTTAAATTTATTCTTTCACAGATTTTTTAATCTTTTATTGCACATTTGATCTGTAAACATTTAATAAATACATTTTTAAATTTGTTTATTCTCATGTTTGCAAAAAATCATGAATATTTTATATTTATTACCAATTTTCAATAACAAAATTTACAGCCTCGCTTTTTTTCTACTTTTATTAAAATTCCTCAAAAATTAATTGTCAAAAAATTAAAAAAAAATTATTACTCGTTTACAAAAAATAATGTTATTGTTGTAAAACAATGTCGTAGTCCAATTTCTTATTATTCTTTGATTTAAACGGTCAGATCTATTTTTTACATTTTCTGCAAATAATAGACATTTTCATGAAACCGCGTGATGAAATAAGACATATATAACTTACCAGATCCCTTTATTATATTTTAATTCTTTTAGAAGTATTTAAAAAATAAAATAATTAAAAATTAATTAATTAATTGTTTATTGTTTGAATCAATAAAATGATACCTTTCATGAACATTTTTTAAATAACTTGAAATTAAACCGTCTATAAAGATTTAAAATTACTAAATCATGGATTATTTTTAAAATAATTTACTGTAACTTACGATAGAAACATCTTAACGACCCACAGTGGGGCAGAATCGAAATTTTTTGGAAATAAATCTGGCATTTCTAAACGGCTGATCCGATCGGGCGTGAGCGTAGCCAATGAGTATTCGAGTTTAAGTTTTGAAGATGAACCCTGCAGATGCCTAAGGAACGGCACTGTGGCGGCTCAAAGTAGGGTACCTACGACATGTAAAATTTTTAAACTCGTACCATTTTTTTGTTTTTCACCCAAATACAAAGAAAACGCTCGACTTATCTCTTATAATATTATAACTCGGATATTAAAAATTTAAAAATTTAGTGATACATTTACAATTTACCATACCTTGGTCCGCCTTTTTTTGAATACCGGGAGTAGTTTTAGACCAAATGGACTCATTTTCTTGTTAGTTAGACAACAAAATTTCTAATATTATACAAAAAATTTCAGATCAATATCATTTAAAGATCCAAAAATATACGTTTTTTAATTTAAAAATTCAAAAAATTTCAGACTTTTGCCGCTTTTTTGTCAAAAATGTGTCTTAACTCTTTTATTAATAAAATAAAATTTTCTTTAAGAACATATAGCAATTTTATAGTTTTCTAAAAGGTATCTTTACGCAGAACGTTTTGAAAATGTTGCCACTGTGCCCTTCCACTTAATACAGGTAATGTTAAATTACAAGTTATAGTAATATAGTCCTAAATGTTAATAGGTAGACAATTCATAATTTTTTACATTGGAATACCTGTATCGGTACTTGAAATCGGAGAAGTAAACTTCTCCGATTTCAAGTACCATATTTAATAAATCTACAATGAAGATTACATTAAAGTACGAAGGGTTGTGTTACGTTTTATGGAGTGTATCTTCAAAAGGGCCAGAAAGAATTGAATACATTTCAAATTATATAAAAACTACATATAGTAGAAAAGTAGACAAAACAGGAATATCAAAAATTGAAAACTTTTTAAAACTTTTTGATGAAAAAAGTAAGTCTGTGAATGGAAATCAAAAGAAATTTCGATTAAAATTTTGTAGTTGGATGAAAATTACTACGGAAATCTCAACTTACAACACATCAACAGGAGTCAAAAAAAGAGGGTCACACAAAAACTTTTTTCAATCTCAAATGAGGAAATTGCTGATACATTGAACGAAATGCTGAAAAAGGAAAACCAACCTATGGATGCCGTACATATGGCAACTATTCTTCCTAATGCATCACCAAAACGACTTAAGCGAATTGTGGAAAGTATACCAAATCAAATATGTGCCAGAGAATCTTAATAAATCAACAAAAAATAATGAAGAATTGAAAGAACTGAGAGCTGCGAAAAAAAGCAGAATCCAAGAAGAATTTAAAGTTCAGATGGTATTAAACATCGACAAACCACTTCCAAGTTGCGGCAGTACAAATGGTAATACGGAGTTGCTTCGAAGAGTTAACACTATTTTAATGGTAAACATAAAATTAATGGAAATCGATTTGGGGAATATACATCTGAAATTTCTCAATTACTTGTATCTCTGTATCCAAGGAGGGAACTAACACCAACAGTACACAAAGTATTGTGTCATGGTCAAATAATTATTGAATCGAATATTCTTTTTGGAGAGTTAACAGAAGAAGCCCAGGAAGCGAGGAATCGATATTTTAAGCATGTTTAACTATTCAGCTCAGATTGCTCCAGACAATCACAGAATGAAGATATTTTTAATAGTTTAATTCTATCTTCTGATCCTGTTCTCCAGGCAATCACAGAATAAAGATATTTTTAATAGTTTACTTCTATCTTCTGATCCTGTTCTTTCAACTATGCGAAAAAGATGGATTTTTTACGAAACTTTATCATCTCAAAACAAGGAAGATTTAAAGGACTTATATTACCTTCTGGATATGTATACCGATATGACAGATTATTTTATAGAAAATAAGTAGTGTTAGGAATTAACTATATAAGTAGGTTGTAAGAATTAATTGTATTATGTTTAAGAAAAACAGTTCAAATAAAAAAATCTATTATACTAACTGGTGATATTGTATTAAATTATGTTTTATATTTCGGTGGGCGGGAAAGGTGGTTTGTGTAGGGTGATTTAGGTGTTGTTGTGCGTGGCTCATAATAAAATTATAATTTTTTTATTGTATATACAATATTATAGTCTTTAATAAAATAATTAACTAAATAATTTTTAAAAATTGACCAAATATTTTATTCAACACCAAATGTATGTTCTGTCATACTTAATACTAAAATATGAAATTAAAGGACACAGGTTTAAATGAACATATTTTTTAATGTAATTGAGATATTGGCTTGAAATTTTTTGTAAAGGGTCGAGAATTTCCATATCTAACTTAAAAATTATATTAAGGGATAAATATGGACTAAATTGTTGTAGCTATCTGCGACCATATTAAAATTTTGATATAAATCATAGTTTTAGAAATTTAACAAATATGTAATATAAGACAAAATCTTTATTTATGAACAAAACTCAATAAAATTTTCAGCGCTTGTTAAATTTGTCATTTCAAATAAGAAAATGCAAAAAAAAAATTGAAATTTCAAAGGGCATCCCGCAATTCCCAAAAACAGCAATGAAAATCCCAAAAATGGGATTTTTTTTACATTTTTGCCCATAGGGTCCACATTTCTTTCAGGGGTGGGAAAATACTTTTGGAGTAAATGAGGTTTCCAATACTGCTTTCAGTTTTCTGATCCCAGCTTTGGGATTTTAGAACATGTCGCCCAAAGTTAAAGTTTTGATAAAAAATAGGTCATATTTGGAAGGACGCAGTGGCAACATTTTCAAAAAATATGACAAGTTTTTTACGCCAAAGCGTTCTGCGTAAAGATTTTTTGAATTTTTATATTAAAAAACGTATATTTTTGGATCTGTAAATGATATCATTGGAAATTTTGTTGTCTAACAAACAAGAAAAAATTGAGTCCATTTGGTCTAAAATTACGCCCGGTTTTTAAATGCATATAACTCGAATACTATAAGAGATAAGTAGTATGTCCAAGACCTCGTCGAGCGCTTTCGGACAATATAAAAATCTTTGTATTTTGATGAAAAACTAAAAAATGGCACGAGTTTAAAAATTTTACATGAGCCGCCACAGCGCTTTCCCTGGGGCATCTGCGGGGTTCAGCCGTTCAGAAATGCCAGATTTATGTCCAAAAAATTTCGATTCTGCCCCACTGTGCGACCCTAAAGGGGATATTGCTTTTGACACTAATACAGCAATACTATTTTTTGTTTACTCTCTTCTAATTAAGAAGTTATGCACTTTCAAAAACTTAAGAATAGTAGTATCATATAAAGGTCATTGAAAGACCTGGTGTTAATAACTAAAAAAGTACCTATAATTTGAATAATTAAATCCAAAGCTATATGAATATTAATAAAATTATATTTAAAAAAAAAAGTAGTTTTTAAAATATTTGATTTTATAATAATAAATATCTTATATGAGCAATTTCGTATCAAGTGACCTGACCCAAGTCAAAAAATAATTTAGGTATGTATAAAACAGTAGTATTAATTTGAATGTAATGATTCAAGCTAACGTTGAAATACTTTAAGTAAAATTTTAATGTATTTGTTTGTTACGATAATGAAATACAAATAAAATTTTAGCTCAAAGTGATCATATGTAACCTAGAAACAGGACGTAAACGCGCAAATAGTTTAAAAAATATTGAAATTTAAGATATAACTCAAATAAATCTAAATAGGTTTAAAATGCAATGTTCATCAAATGAAAGCCGAAACGTACAACTTGAAAAAGTCTATAACTCCTAAACCATTTAAGAGAGAGAGACGAAATTTAATATAAAAATATTTTTAATTAAACATATTAGACTTCGTTTAAAAATAATGGAAATGGAAGCCGTTTAAGCTGTTAACTTATTCCTAAAATAGTATTTTAATGTAAAATATGACAACTTACTTTTTAATTCTATTTATATAATCATTGAAGATAATTAGTTTTTGGTATATATTTAATAAGCTTCACCAATTAACAAAACCTTCTTAAATGTTTTTTAACAGTTGACTTTTAACACAAAGTGAATATAAGCAAAAAAAAATATATATAAAGAAAATTGGCTTTTGTAATGTTCAATTAATGTCAAATCAATGGAATTGTAACAGAAAAATCTTGGGATTTTTCTACTATAGACATAAAAAAACTTATTTCGACAAATATTTAAATACTTGGAAAAGTAGCTGGTAGAGGGTATTTATAGCCGAATATAGCACTCTAACTTGTTATATATAGATATAATTACACTGCCAGCATATTTGAGTTTAATTTTGAATACATGAACTAAATAATAGTGACTATTTAGTTCATGTATAAGTCTCAATTTTATGTTTCTCAGCGCTAAGTTAATTAAAAAATTTACAAAAACAAAATACATTACATTCTAATTATATCCTTCACCTTCGTGAGAAGGGTATATATAAGTTTGTCATTCCGTTTGTAATTTCTATAATATAATTTTCCGATCCTATAAAGTATATATATTCTGGATCCTTATAGATAGCGGAGTCGATTAAGCCATGTCCGTCTGTCTGTTGAAATTAGTTTTTAGAGGTCCCCAGATATCGGCGTTTTCACAAAAGTTTTGTCATTAAAAAATTTGTTTTGCATGTTTTTGTCAAAGAGTTTTTGTCCTTATAGAATAACGTAAACCTGTTCTCAGCTATGGTCGAAAAATTTTGATATTTTTCAATGTTTCAATCCCCACCAACCAACACGAAAGTATGAATAAAATTCATGATTTTATTTGTGTGCATTGTTCAATTCTATTATTTAACAACTTTGTAAATTTCTAACAAAGTAAAAACAAAAGCAACAAATCTCCAAAAAAGAGATGGACTCTTCCATTGGCTCAATACATCATTTTGGGTTGGGTCATTTCTAAGCGATCCTCTCTCTAAGAGTCCCAGTTTATTGTCTGATTTAAAACCATTCTCCCATGAGAGCAGTATGAAGTCTACGTTAAACTACAACCCATAGACTTTGTTCTATGGGAACATCTTTTACCAGCTGGTCTGGTTTTTTGGTCCTATAACCAATTTGTACGAATTGTAGGAAGCGAAGCTCCCTTTGTGTACGCTAGTATAATATAATAGGCTAATTTACGATCTGGTGTATTTTTATACCCACCATCAAAAATGATGGGGGTATATTGATTTTGTCATTCCGTTTGTAACACATCGAAATATTGGTCATAGACCCATAAAAGTATATATATTCTCTATCGGCTTAAATATTGTTCGCCACTTTCTGCCATTAAAATATAGCATTAGCTATATTTTTTTATGATCGGCCCATAAATGATCCTACCCGCCTTCTGAAAATGACTTTTACTCTCATTACTGGCTCAAAATACGAATATAATGACGAAATTGAACACAAATAAATTTTATACGAGCTAGTATCTTTCTCAAATTTAATGAGGATCGGTCCATAATTGACCCTATCACCTATACAAGGTCTCCTTCAAAAAATACTTTAACGCTCATTACTGGCTAAAAAATATGACTATAGGATATTTTTACATTACATTAACGCTAATTAATGTCATAAAAATGCAAGTACATAGGTGATATTCAATGTAAACAAGTTCTATATGAACCAATATCAGTCTACAACAAGTAAGAGTGTTATATTAGGCTATGCCGAATTTTATATACCCAACATCAAACATCATTTGACTCGTATGAAACATACTTATGTCGAATTTCATCTATATATTAGTATTTTTTAACCAGTAATGAGCGTTTTTTAAGGGGACCTTATATGGGAGTAGGGTCAATTATGGACGGATCTCATAAAATTTGCATAGTGATTTTGGATCATAAGAAACTTACTTATGTCGAATTTTATCGCTTTATTCGTATTTCGCTATATTCGTATTTCTATCCGAAAACAATTTCAATACCAAATAAATATTTATGAGTAATTTCAACCCTCTATCCATTCGGACTCTATCGTCTTTCAACAGACAGAGATGGCTAGATCGTCTTAGAATTTTATGAGGACGTAGAATATATATTCTTTTAAATATAAATATTTCGATGTGTTACAAACGGAATGACAAAATCAATATACAACCCATCTTTTTTAATGGTGGGTATATAAAATTACGAGGATAGGTCATACCCCTGATATAAGATCCTCCGTAGAAAATTTGATGAATAAAATTCACAAAATTACTAGTACATCGACATAGGAAAGTTTATACTTTGGAACATAATTCTTTATCCCTTCAGAAAAGAGTTTTCATGAGTATCGTTTCATAATTGACGCAGGCCCTCTTCAGAAAATTACTCATACGATCACGGTTTAAAAATTTACCAAAAATATTTTGTTTGAAAAAATTAATATTTTGTTATTTCAAAATAGCTCAGTCCATAATTGACTTAAGCCATATTCCAAATATCACCCATACGTTTCATTTCTTTTACTGTATATGGTAGACATTTTGATGGTGGGTGTTCGTGCGTGAAATAAAACGAAAAGTGTTTTTAAAATTTTGTTTATATAAAAGTATTTCTTTGTTATATATTACCCTGTGTTTGGTGTTTTATACGAAGTGTATGTCTTAGCGATTAGGAAGCTAATGCTATATTTTAATGGCAGAAAGTGGCGAACAATATTTAAGCCGATACCGTTAGCGATTACTCGTTAGAATTTAAAAATATATCCCCACCCAAGGGTGTAAAAAAGGGAATGTACTAAATCCTAGTATCAAATAATCAATAACGTAAATACACGTACAAAAAAACGAACCTAAACATTACCGGCCACCTTGCAACAACATAGGACCATAATATAAACTTAAGAGGTAAAATCTAATAAAGAATAAAGAGCTTAAAGTAATTGTTTTTTTATTTAATTAATATTTAATTTTTTCAAAAAACAAATTGGTCATAGGACCAAAAAACCAGACCAGCTGGTAAAAGATGTTCCCATAGAACAAAGTCTATGGGTTGTAGTTTAACGCAGTCTACATACTGCTCTCATGGGAGAATGGTTTTAAATCAGACAATAAACTGGGACCGTGCAAAAGCAGCTAGAAATGCTTCTGATGTTAAACAAGAGCAAGCTTCCAAATGAATAGACATCTTATAGACATTGTCTGGCAAATTGCCAGACTTGACCTCTCTTTTGGTAGTGCAGCCATTATTTGCGATTTTACTTGTTGTTTATAACGAACATAGGTAAGACATTGATGAACGCATTTCTTGACTGTGCTTTTTAAACCAGGAATATAGAACTGGATTTTTACTGCGCTCATCATAAGGGTTATGTCAGCATGGACTAGAAAGATTCTTTAAATCTTCAAAATAATGAAACTTCTGCGTTAGTCTAATATATACAATTTTTACGTTATCAAGCTCTTCGTGAGAATCCGTTAAACTTTCAAACTTGGTTTTCTCTAATATTTTATTAGTAGAACGTATGAACCTATAAATGTATGTTCGGCCTCGCCGATGTGAAGAAAATCTTTGTATTATATTGAGTTCATCTGTAACTTTCCTTTGTTCCATAAGAGCTATGACAGGCGCAACTTTGTCTTCGCTACTGGCAGATTGTTGCACAATATTGTTGCACAATAAGCCTGTTCAGATGCATCACAGAAACCTTGGATCTGGATTTTGCTATCTGGATGAAAATGGATCCACGTGGGGATTTTAATGGCTCTTATGTGTATAAAATCTCTAAGAAAATGTTCCACCCATTCGACTCCATCTTGCCACAATTCCTGTAGAAGGATCTTTGCTTGAACAATAATGGGCGTTAGCCATCCTGCAGGGTCAAACAATTTAGCTACCGAGGAAAATATTGTTCTTTTTGTTGCATTTGATGCGAAATTGGGTTTTAAGACTTTATTAATTGACTTTGCGCTTCTATGGCTGAAGCCAAAGTATGTCCACCAGCTGAGATGAGATGATAAAGGAGACTGTCTCTCTACATCTGTTGCTAACTGAGCAACGTTCGTATAGCTATATACAGTGCACAATTCACTTCGAAAGTGACTCTTAACAGCTCGTAATCTTTAATATTGCTTGAAGTTTTTGTTCTATACAAAATTCTCTGAAACGGACAATCTGCTTCCGTTACAAATATTCGACGATACTTTTTTTCGATATCACCATTGAAAACGTATCTATATATACGCAAATTTAAAATAAATGACATTAAGTCAGATCGCAACGTTGAACTGTGCAATTCTTCATTCAACGAAAATGAGCTTTTCGTTTTGCGAGATCTACTCTAACTTTTGAGGTAAATAATATGAAAAATACTTTCCATCTTTACAAAATTTCGAAAGAATTTGCTTTTCTCATATGACCCAATGTTATATATTTTTCTAAAACATCATTACAAATCTGTTGAAGATCTAATTGTTTTTGTAATTTTTCCTCTATATTGACTTTTTGCTGCGAATCTGGAAGATTGCAAATACAAGTTTTCTGGATACTCTTGTTTAAAAGGAAGTTTTACAACATATCTGCCATCACTTCTGCGATATGTTGTCTTTTTATAAAGTTCTTCACAGTAGAGATCTGTAATTGATAGAACTTTCGATTTTGGAATTTCTTCTGTTTTCCGAAATAGACTAAGCCAGGAGCTGATTTTATCATGTTTTCCTTATTTTGAATATTAGCAGTTAGGGAAACGCTATGTAATTTCATTTTGAGCAAGGAGATTGCCTAAGAAATTCTTTTGTAATTCATTTTGAATGATATTATATCGCTGCCTATTAACATGTCTATTTGTGAAGATATCAAAAAATTCTAGATGTTTTATTTCTGAGAGATCAGCGTTGGAAATCGTAAAGCTAGGTATAAATTTAATTAAATTTGGAACTATTACAACTGATTGAGACCTCGTGGATTTTACTACACAAAGTTATGGTAGATATTTTACTTGAATTTGATATTTTGAATTAATAAACCAAGGCTTTTTAATATTTTGTTAGTTAAAAATTATAGTTTTAATCCCGAATCTATTAGAGCTCTAAATGTAAATGTTTCTTCTAAATGTAAAATTTCTACTAGAGCTGTAGGTAATAAAATATCATCATTGACAGGAAAGTTTGTTTGTGTACTGTAGACATTGAGCTACAAGGTGGTTGGCGGTTTATTGTATTCTCCGTTTGCTGAGAGGGATCAGCATGAAACGTATTGGACGTTTTGTTTTTATTTGGCTTATCCTTCTTATTATTGGAATAATTATTCAAATGAAGTAAGCTGTGGCGGTTGTTCTTACACTGGACACATGTAAAAACGCTTTGACAATTTGTATCTGTGTGAACTGAAGACAAACAACAACTACAAATTTTGTTCTTTTCTATGTAGAAATGGAATGCTCTGTTTTACTGAAAAGTAATGAAATTTATGACAATTTCGAATAATATGTGTTTTATTAGATAATTTGCAAAGCATATCATTATTTTTCAATTGACCTTCTTTGTTCGGGTTTTCATATTTAGCTTTATTCTGCTGTGAAGAGATATTATAATTTCTACCCTGATTATGATATGGAACATAAGCTGGGTTTTGACTTCTGTAGATGTAGATATTCTTTCCATTACCTGATGTATATTTATTAAAAAATTCTTCCATTTTGCCCAGGAAGGTAAATGAGTTGGAGAAAACAAACGATTTTGTCTCTTTGAATATATTTTTTTATTTAAAGATATAAAATAAACAAAAAACGACCACCAAATTTACTTTAATATTTTTATGCCCACCATCAAAAAGATGGTGGTATTTTGATTTTGTCATTCCGTTTGTAACACATCGAAATATTGGTTATAGACCCATTAAAGTATATATATTCTGGGTCCTCATTAAATTCTAAGACGATCTAGCCTAGAGGGTTGAAATTTCACATAAATATTTCTTTAGGCAAGGTTTGTTTGATCCAAAATCGCTATGAAAAATTTTATGAGGATCGGTCCATAATTGTCCCAACCTCGCCCCCCCATATAAGGTCCCCTTAAACAATGACTGCAACACTCATTAATGGCTTAAAAATACGAGTGTAGCGATGAAATTCGACAAAAATAAATTTAATATGAACAAAATTCTGTCTACCAAATTCTAAGAGGTTCGACCATAATTGACCCTACCCCAATATATAAGATTCCCTTCAGAAAATTACTTTAACGCTTATAACTGGCCTAAAAATACGGGTATATAGATGAAATTCGACATAATTATTTTTCTTTCGAGTCAAACAAGGTTTGATGGTGGGTATATAAATATAACACTCTTACTTGTTAAAAAATAATATTGTAAATCTTAGTAAGTATGTATGTGCAATATTCAACAATGTTTTAATGGAAACAAAACAATAAAACAATCACTAGTTCTTGCACTAAATAGAATGAACTGTATATATAAAAAATAATTGGACCCTATTCTACATTTCAATTCGAATCGAAATTTTCTCCGTTTAGCAACTTCTGTATTATGCATTTCTATTCGACTCTCCGCCACATAAACAACAATTTACAAAAACGTGGATACAATAGGGGTGAATTATGTATGTGAAAATTGGGAATTCTTGCAACAATGCTTATTATTTTTTATATAAATTTTTAAAATTCTAACTCTTATTTTGGAGATTTGTTGCTTTTGTTTTTACTTTGTTAAGAAATTAACAAAGTTGTTCAATAACAGAATGAACAATGTGTACACAAATAAAATCGAGAATTTTATTTCTACTTACGTGTTGGTTGGTGGGAATTGAAACCACTTTTTTCAAATAATTAAAGCACCGGAGTCCGTCTGATTATTTTTGTTTTGTTTCTTTAATTTACCGGGAGTCGTTCGAGGAAGCTTTTTTAATAATAATTATTCAGCAGATCTTCTTCGGCGACAAGCCCTCGTAACACTTAAACATTGCCTGCCACCTTGCAACAAACATAGACCATAATATATTATAAATAAAATCTAATAAAGAATAAAGAGTTAACGTAATAGGTTTTTTTTATTTATTTAATTAATATTTCATTTTTAAACAAATTGGTCAAAGGACCAAAATAACAGGTTAAAAGATGTTCCCATAAAACAAAGTCTATGGGATGAAGTTTTACGCAGACATACTGCTCTCACGGGAGAATGGGTCAGAAATGACCCAACCAAAAATGGTGTATTGAGCCAATGGAAGTCCCTGGTTCGAATATATTTGCTTTTAAAAACTTGTGCATCAAGTTCCGGACCAATAACAAGCGCGATTTTGCCGGAGACATTAAAACTAGGATCTGCCAATTGCAGTCCCGCAAAATGGATCTTAACCGATTCCGGTACAGATCGTAACGGGTTTTAATGCCCTGCATTATTTTACTTTAACTATAAACGTTATATGTTGCGTTGTCTCATATTAGTGAACAAATGTTCACTCGACATATTTTGTCGACACCAAAGTGGTCACGGGTAGTTTAAGATTTGCAACTAACGATGAGCAAATATAGCTTATACTGCAGCAGAGGTCTTAAACTTCCCGTACCCGAATGCCCTTTTTTGAGCCAAGCAAAATGGTTGCTGTTGGTGAAAATGTCACGACATGAAGCAACGGCGAAGAGTTCACGGGTGCGTTCGGTCGGGTGTGATTGTCTTAAGATCTGACGTGATGCCAGTTATGTTTGCCAAAAATTTCATGTATTTTGCAAACAATTGACGCCAAAGGTCAAAGTCTGAAATTCATACTGCATTATTTCCTCCGTCGGAGAATCGCGAAACAAAATACGCTGAAAAGGAGTATGAGATTGGTCAAGCCTTATCTGTCGATACATTTGTTAGTTAAAAATTATAGTTTTAATCCCGAATCTATTAGAGCTCTAAATGTAAATGTTTCTTCTAAATGTAAAATTTCTACTAGAGCTGTAGGTAATAAAATATCATCATTGACAGGAAAGTTTGTTTGTGTACTGTAGACATTGAGCTACAAGGTGGTTGGCGGTTTATTGTATTCTCCGTTTGCTGAGAGGGATCAGCATGAAACGTATTGGACGTTTTGTTTTTATTTGGCTTATCCTTCTTATTATTGGAATAATTATTCAAATGAAGTAAGCTGGGCGGTTGTTCTTACACTGGACACATGTAAAAACGCTTTGACAATTTGTATCTGTGTGAACTGAAGACAAACAACAACTACAAATTTTGTTCTTTTCTATGTAGAAATGGAATGCTCTGTTTTACTGAAAAGTAATGAAATTTATGACAATTTCGAATAATATGTGTTTTATTAGATAATTTGCAAAGCATATCATTATTTTTCAATTGACCTTCTTTGTTCGGGTTTTCATATTTAGCTTTATTCTGCTGTGAAGAGATATTATAATTTCTACCCTGATTATGATATGGAACATAAGCTGGGTTTTGACTTCTGTAGATGTAGATATTCTTTCCATTACCTGATGTATATTTATTAAAAAATTCTTCCATTTTGCCCAGGAAGGTAAATGAGTTGGAGAAAACAAACGATTTTGTCTCTTTGAATATGTTTTTTTATTTAAAGATATAAAATAAACAAAAACGACCACCAAATTTTACTTTAATATTTTTTATGCCCACCATCAAAAAAGATGGTGGTATTTTGATTTTGTCATTCCGTTTGTAACACATCGAAATATTGGTTATAGACCCATTAAAGTATATATATTCTGGGTCCTCATTAAATTCTAAGACGATCTAGCCTAGAAGGTTGAATTTCACATAAATATTTCTTTAGGCAAGGTTTGTTTGATCCAAAATCGCTATGAAAAATTTTATAGAGGATCGGTCCATAATTGTCCCAACCTCGCCCCCCCATATAAGGTCCCCTTAAACAATGACTGCAACACTCATTAATGGCTTAAAAATACGAGTGTAGCGATGAAATTCGACAAAAATAAATTTAATATGAACAAAATTCTGTCTACCAAATTCTAAGAGGTTCGACCATAATTGACCCTACCCCAATATATAAGATTCCCTTCAGAAAATTACTTTAACGCTTATAACTGGCCTAAAAATACGGGTATATAGATGAAATTCGACATAATTATTTTTCTTTCGAGTCAAACAAGGTTTGATGGTGGGTATATAAATATAACACTCTTACTTGTTAAAAAATAATATTGTAAATCTTAGTAAGTATGTATGTGCAATATTCAACAATGTTTTAATGGAAACAAAACAATAAAACAATCACTAGTTCTTGCACTAAATAGAATGAACTGTATATATAAAAAATAATTGGACCCTATTCTACATTTCAATTCGAATCGAAATTTTCTCCGTTTAGCAACTTCTGTATTATGCATTTCTATTCGACTCTCCGCCACATAAACAACAATTTACAAAAACGTGGATACAATAGGGGTGAATTATGTATGTGAAAATTGGGAATTCTTGCAACAATGCTTATTATTTTTTATATAAATTTTTAAAATTCTAACTCTTATTTTGGAGATTTGTTGCTTTTGTTTTTACTTTGTTAAGAAATTAACAAAGTTGTTCAATAACAGAATGAACAATGTACACAAATAAAATCGAGAATTTTATTTCTACTTACGTGTTGGTTGGTGGGAATTGAAACACTTTTTTCAAATAATTAAAGCACCGGGAGTCCGTCTGATTATTTTTGTTTTGTTTCTTTAATTTACCGGGAGTCGTTCGAGGAAGCTTTTTTAATAATAATTATTCAGCAGATCTTCTTCGGCGACAAGCCCTCGTAACACTTAAACATTGCCTGCCACCTTGCAACAACATAGGACCATAATATATTATAAATAAAATCTAATAAAGAATAAAGAGCTTAACGTAATAGGTTTTTTTTATTTATTTAATTAATATTTCATTTTTAAACAAATTGGTCAAAGGACCAAAAAAACAGGTAAAAGATGTTCCCATAAAACAAAGTCTATGGGATGAAGTTTTACGCAGACATACTGCTCTCACGGGAGAATGGGTCAGAAATGACCCAACCAAAAATGGTGTATTGAGCCAATGGAAGTCCCTGGTTCGAATATATTTTGCTTTTAAAAACTTGTGCATCAAGTTCCGGACCAATAACAAGCGCGATTTTGCCGGAGACATTAAAACTAGGATCTGCCAATTGCAGTCCCGCAAAATGGATCTTAACCGATTCCGGTACAGATCGTAACGGTGTTTTAATGCCCTGCATTATTTTACTTTAACTATAAACGTTATATGTTGCGTTGTCTCATATAGTGAACAAATGTTCACTCGACATATTTTGTCGACACCAATAGTGGTCACGGGTAGTTTAAGATTTGCAACTAACGATGAGCAAATATAGCTTATACTGCAGCAGAGGTCTTAAACTTCCCGTACCCGAATGCCCTTTTTTGAGCCAAGCAAAATGGTTGCTGTTGGTGAAAATGTCACGACATGAAGCAACGGCGAAGAGTTCACGGGTGCGTTCGGTCGGGTGTGATTGTCTTAAGATCTGACGTGATGCCAGTTATGTTTGCCAAAAATTTCATGTATTTTGCAAACAATTGACGCCAAAGGTCAAAGTCTGAAATTCATACTGCATTATTTCCTCCGTCGGAGAATCGCGAAACAAAATACGCTGAAAAGGAGTATGAGATTGGTCAAGCCTTATCTGTCGATACATTTGACGAATCTAAGAAATCGCCAACGCAAAATAAGTAAGACAAATCAGCTTAAAGGGTAGGACCGACCAACAAACAATCAAACTAAGCCCATTTGAAGTTTTATTTGACGCATGTAACAAGAGGAAATAAAAGACGAAGTCTCCATTATTGGCCTAATGTGATCCAAAACTAAATATTCCTTTACTAACTCGTCATACATTTTCTTTATCTTTGGTTTTCTCAAAAATAAAGCTTCTGTCCTCAAAAATTGCGCCCTAACATTTTGTTTTGAAGAACTTAACGAGAGCATTTCTGGAAAATCTGATTTAAAGGGGAGGCTGACAATATATCGTCCATCAGGTCCTCTACGAGTTTTCTTCCGCATCCGATCAAGGGGGAACATAATTTATCCCTACAAAGTTTATCTGATAAGACAAAAGATGGTAAGATACCTGAAATATTCGGTATAACAAGAGCATTAGATCGCAAAACAATTGAAGTGTCCAAGGGAGAGGCTATTTCGATTGCGCAAAGTTTGGTAGAAGTAGCAGTAACAGTCTAGTTAACACCAGAAACTTGGGTATTTGTCAAATGCGCCGTAATCTTTAACGATGTTTTAGAACCAGGGTCAATAAGGGTTCGAGCCGGGTATGTCATACCTTGGTGACGTATATTCACCATAGCAGTCTCTAAAAGTACAGTCCGATTATCAGACACGTGGAACACTTGTCCTGCATTATTGTTGTTGGAAGTAGGTGCTGAATATTCCACAGACCTAGAGTGGATCGGTGGCGAAGCCACAACAGAACTCGTGTCGGTATTGGAAGTAGCAGTCGCTTCATCCGATGATGAAGAATTGATATGGAGCAATGTATTATGTCTTTTCTTGCATATTGAACAGCACTTGTATATTTATTAAAAATACGCGGATTCTCATATGCTGTTTTCAAGTCATGCCAAGTCATGAAACCCTTTATCTGAAAGCGGACATTGTGATACAATTTTCCTTGCTTCGCCACTAGTCTTAATTAGCAAGTGATATAAGCTTTCAATGTCAGTAAGACGAGAGCTATTTATTTACAAGGCCGTAAACAAATCCCGAAAGGCGGGCCATGAAATGTAATCGCTCTTAAAAATTTCTACGTCGCAGGGTGTTAAAGTCAAATTATGTTGACCGTCGCAAGGTTTCGGGACGGGAGTGAATTTAAGCATCCCACAATTTGTTCAAATTCTCTTTATAGTAATCAATTTTGAGTTCGTCAAGTGTGTCTTCACGAGCTCTATACTGTACCTCAAAACTAATAAATGAATCCGAAGCTCCAATAAAGCGATCAAGTGGTGTAATAGACATGGTTTGCATTTTCTCACACTAATTATTGACTAAAAGTTTGAAACTTTTATAAAAAATCAAAATTCTTTTTGTGATATCAGAAAAAAATATTTAATAAATGAAATTTAAATTATATCCACTAAATTTGGCCAAAAATAAACGAAAATTAATTTTGTCAAATTTAGGCTGACTACTTAAGAATGAAGAAGAAGAAAAAAAGTAAATACTTAAGCATATGTATTTACTTAAAGCACAACAAAACACACTTCTATTACTCCAAATAGTTTTTTATTCAATAAGCCACAATAAATTTTATTAATTTAATTTATTTTTTCCGTTCATGACGCGAAAAATTTTATTTTAGTTTCCTTTCTATAATTTCGTCTATCCACGTAAACAAACACGCAGTTGATAATTTACGTAGTAATGAACGAGATTAAAATAAGTGTCTAATTAAGTTGGGGTTGGCGAAGCGATCAACTACAAAAAACGCAAGTATATGTGTGTTTACCCAATAAACAATTTTTTCAGACATGTCTGAAATTTTCTGTAATTATTCTTATACTTAAACAGAATTTTTAACGGATAATATAAATTACCTTTAGACATTTTAAAGAATAATCGGCAAACTTTTTGTTAGACTTTTAGACATCAGACTGTTACGATCATTATGAGACTAACCTGCACATTAGCGAAGAACAATTTGCTTTTCTTTATTCCTATATTATTCTTTAGACATAAAGGAGAATAGTCTGCACATTTTCTGAAGTAAAATATAAAATGGCTTTCGAATAATATCCGATAAATCAGCACATATTCTGAAGAGAATTGTTTTTTAATTTGTTATGCGTTGTATATAAGCAAAAGAATAACGAATATTCTGCTTTAAAAAAAGAAAAATATACAATTTGTTGGAATACAAAGTTAAGGGGCAAAACAAGATCTACAGCTAACTCAGCGATTGGTATATTCGGTTCTCAACCCAGTTTTCCTAACGCATTACATATAATATACACCTTGTAAGAGTTGTATAGAGTAGTAAATAATGTTGTGTTTTAATTCATTATTGCTTTTGTCTGTTATTAATTTCAATGTTTATGCTTTTTAATTTTTTTGTTAAAATTAATTATTTACACTTTTAAAGTTTACATTTTAATTTTAGAAAATTTAGTTTTATATAAATAAGATTAGGGTTTGTAATATATGTATATCTTTATAGGAATAAGTATTTAAAGTTTTAATAATATTGATTATAATTAATGTTAGATTATCGTGGACAAATTTTTTGTAAATTTTAAATTTTAAGAATATTATATTTTTGTTGTTTAAGTTTTAATACAAATTTTTAGATATAAAACATTTTCAAAAATACTTTTAATTAAGTTCTTGTTCAAATATGCATTTCAATTCGGTAATATAATTAATTTGTTAGTTCATGACTTTTTGTAGCTTAATTGTTTAGTTAAGCTTTTTAAGCAAATTTTTAATATTTTTAATGTAAATAATTTTTAGTTCTTAGGCAAGTTATTTAGTTTTAGCAATATAGTTTTTTTTTGTTTTTTTTGTTAACTAAATTATGTATCATAGAAAAATAAATAGAAGTGTTACTGAGAGTAAGAAATATTACTCTCACACATGTACAAGTTCTGTGTGAATTTAATACACTTGTATGAGTCTTATTATTTTTGTTTACATAATATAACAAAAATATGAAAGTACAAAATGTATCCGAATACATCATACCCTAACACATTGCGAGTAAGTTGCAATAAGTTATATAGTAGTTTTTAATCTAGAAATTATATTTAAGAGATTCGTATTTGCTTAATTGATAAATGTACTGCTCAATATAACAATTTACAGTAACATTTTCGTATATATAAATTTTTTTTAGTCGAATTTTGTAAAGATCCTATTCTTGCATAGCATATACCGCTTCTAAAGTATTATTTTATTGACGGATAACATCATTGCATTGACGCAAGTCTTACTAACTTCAATATATAATCAAAATGCCGTTTCCAAAAGTGTGATGTAGGGTGTATTTAAACTGCATTTGGGATGCATTGAAATTAACAATAATTTTTTATACTAAGCGTTATTTCAAGCATTTACACAATTCCTATGGCCCAATAGTCCCTGCTTCAACAATAAACATTGTTAAAAGTTGTGCTTTGCCACAAAAATATTGAAAACATTTTTAGAAAAAAACGAAATTTTCAATTGTATTTATTTTTTTAATATTATTTTCAAGTGTCAATATTGGTCAAACCCAGCAAAAACAAAGAGTTTATTTCAAATTTAAAATAATTTTTAATTAAAATCGTTCTTGAATTGTTCAACTGAAATTTAATAAAAATAACTAATTAAAATCATTATTACATAAAATATCGAAATTTAATATTAAATAAAAATATAAAAAATTCTTAAACGATAGAGTTTGTGTTTGTGGGGTTAAATATTTTTCAACTAAAACACTCTCACGACTTAGGTTTTTGGCGGCATACTTAGGTTCTGTTTAAGTTTTAAGAATTTTAAGGGTGTGGAAAATTCCACAACCAATTTGGAAAATATTTCTGATAAAATAATAAGTCACTAGATAGTCAAACCAACAGGTTTTATTGAGGAACAATTACTTTTTATCTATATTATCTTAATTTTAACTATTGCAATTTATGTTACTTGTAAATGGTGATGGAAACTATGTATAAAAACTTTTGTAAGAGTTGCTAATTATTAATTTATTTTTGATATATGCGTTTACTTTCTTCTTATGACTTTTTATGACCAATATCACCTTGAAAAATGAAGATATCAATCAAATATTAATGTGCGTATTAAGATCAAAAATTACGCATTTAATTTACATTTAAGAAGGAGTGTAAGGGATAGTTAAATACATATACTTGTTTGACCATTATTAAGAAGAAGACAAAAGCATTGATATGCAAATCAAGAAATATTACCATATATGGTAATAAATTGTTAATGAGTGTAAATTAATATAAATGCAACGTTACAGACATACATACGTACGTATATACTCAATGAGTGAGAGAATCAAAACAAATTCCTAGCATGCGATATCAGTGGAAGTAATTCCTATTAAAATATGTAAATATGTTTTCAAACGCAAAGTAAATAAGTAGCATAACAAATATTTAGTTTTATAGATGGGAAAATTTGAACAAATTATATACATAATAAATTTTCAACTTTTCTACAGAATCTCGTAAAATCGTAACAAATTACAATTAACTGAATATAAATTTCCTTTAGATTAGTCTGCACATTTTCTGATATTTTTTGCTCTGTCATTTTATTCCCTTTTTCACTTCTTTTGTAAGAAAACTTTGCGATAACTCTGCACATTATCTGAAGGAAATTTTATTTTTTTTTAGAAAAATCATACACAAACCTGTTTATATTTTGAAATTCGTCAACTGTACTTTAAAAGGGAATTTAAATTTTATTTTCTCAGGTCTTTGGTCTTTGGAAATCAAGTAAACAACATCTGCATATGTCATGATTATTGTTTAAATTTCTTTAAACTTTGTTAATACACAAAACTTAGCACAAAATTACATAATTTTATATGGTTTAATTTTTATATGGATACAATGAACTCTGTTTTCGTATATAATATGTAAGTATTATTGTTTAATTTTTTTAATTTTAAAAATAATCTATAAGTTTATATTATTTATTTAAGAAGTCTTAAGTCCCTTAAGAAGTCATGAATAATGGTATCTTATAAATTATTATTAAAATTAATTAAATTATACCATAATAAATTATAGTAACGAAAATAGTTTTCATCAGACGTTGATCGGAATATTCAGGACATTTTTTTATACTTGATTAGACTTTTGTACAAACTGTCGGACATTTTATCAGACTTTTCTTATATTTAATCAAACTTTTGTACGAACTGTTATTTTATCACACAATAAACCGACATTTATCAGACTTTCTTATATTTGATCAGAATTTCGTACGAAATGTCGAAAGAATGTCAGGTATGGTATCAGATATTTGTCCGACTTTAATCAGATTTGTAGAAAATTCCTTCAGAATATCCCAGGAATTTACATCAGATTACGTAACGAATTCTGACCGACAACTCTGCGCATGTTCCCAATTTCCTCAGAAAAAGAGTTCCGAATTCCGAGCAACCTTTCATACGATTTTCGTAACGAATTCTGACAGAATTCGGACAAGAAATCGTCAACTTGTGCAGACTATCGGTACGAATTCGGCAAAAATTGTTTAGTGGGTATTTACACACTTTTATTTAAACTAGCATACAAAAAGGGAACTTCGCTTCCCTAATCGAAATTAAATTAATAATTGAAATTATAAAAATATGTATGTAAAAACTATGACTGTAAAATACAAAAACAAAACACCATCAGATACGTAATGCACTCTCCTCTCTTTCATCAATAAGCTCTTTTGTTACAATTTTTTGTTTTTTTCTTGCTTCGTTTGTTTTCTAATTCAAGCATAAATACGTGTGACTTTTGTTTCTATGTATTAGTAACTACTTTAAACGCTTATAACTCCCATAAACCTTAACTGATCTTATTAATATATATTGTGCATATCTGAATGATATATTTTTTACTAACATCGGATGTATACTGTAGGAGTAAAAGGGGTCACAAAAAATCGCATTGCCTATTAATTATATAAATAAACAAAATAAATATTGCACACTTTTATTTTATAAAATTTTCACTGCACTTTTTAAAATCAAGTACGCACCTTATTAATTGTTTTGCTATACCAAAAATTTAAATTCTCTGATGATGTTTGGCAAATGTCCAAAAAAATAATTGCGATGAAATTAATAAAACAAAAGAATACCAATTAATTTGTGGTATACTTGTAAGCGGCAAATTAAATCCGGCTCGATTAGACTAAAATGTTTGTGCATAAATAAAACTAAATCTGTTTTTAAAATTTTGTTTAAATAAAAATATTTCTTTATTATATATTACTTTGTGTTTGTGGATGTTTTATACTAGCGTATATCTTAACGATTAGGAAGCTATGTTTTAATGGCAGAAGTGTAGTGTAGTATTTGTAGCCCATCCAAGGGTGTAAAAAAGGGAGTGTACTAAATTTTAACAAGTATCAAATAATCAAAAACGTAAATACCCGTACAATAAAAAACGAACTTAAACAGTGGGTATATGAAATTCGGCACAGCCGAATATAACACTTTCTCTTAGAGAGTAGAAATACAAATCTGCGTAAACATATTAAATAGATTTTAATTTGGATTTTAATTTGGTGGATTTCTTCAACGATTTAAGTTGTCAAAACTATATAAAAAAATATCCGTCTCCGCAGCCCACAGTGGTATAGGAAAAAAAAAAAGAGGGAAATAATTCGGTAACTTCTAAACGGTTAATCCGATTTTAATGAAATTTGGTATGCACAAAGAGGAGGTGTTGTCGAGTTTAGGTTTTGAATTTGGACCTTATAGGCCAACCAGGGGTCCTCAAATTAGGACACCTCGGCTATGTTAAATTTTTAAAACGATCCTATTTCTTCATTTGAGTTCCGATTTAAAAAAAATTTCGTATATAGAATCTCCTCATCGAGCACTATAAAAAATGTCGTCATAGCAGTAAATTATCTCTTATAGTTTAGGAGATATTCGCATTTGAAAATTAAAATTTTAAAATTTTTACCGTTCTTACTTTAGTTTTTTGATAATAGCGGGTCCAAATATTCCCGATTTTCGCCATTTCTTTTTTTATTCGCTTAACAACAAGTTTATATATCAAGCAGTGAAAGAATTATGTAAAAATTATGACTGAGTCCAAAGTTATAGGCATTTTAATTTAAAAAATTAAAAAAAGGCGATTTTTTGCCATTTTTTTGGGAAAAAAGTATCTTTTTCTTTTTAAGTTATCTAAAAAGTTTCTAAGAAGATGTATATAGAATTTATACTTTTTGAAAAGCTGACTTTACATAAAATACGATAAATGAAACAAAACCTTAAAATTTTTGATACCGAGGGGACCAGGTCCATCCAAAAAACCCTATTTTTTTTATAGAAAATTCAATTTTGAGCAAAAATTCTCAAATCGCATAGTCGATATCAAATTATAGTGACCTGTTTTATATGACCCAATATGTTCTTAATCATTTTGTAACGGGTTTCGATAACCCCGCCCCTGGTATGAATATAATAGGCAAAAAACCAAAAAATCCCATTTTTGGGATTTTTTAAAACTTTTTTGGGAATTCCGGGATTTCTAATAAGAAAATTCGAACTTTTTATTTAATTTTAGATTTTGAGTAAAAAAATCTACCTAACTGTAAAATTTCATCAAAAAATATTCATAAATAAAATTTTTATTGCAATTTGAAAAATTTGTATCTTCGCAAAAACTGAATAAAAAACATTTTTAATTTTTTTAAAAAAAAGTATTCCGCGAATTTTTTAATTTTCAAAAATTATATACAGTTTTGAAAAATAGACAAAATTACCTTTCCATTGATATATAACATGCCTACCTAATGTTTTTTAAGTGACAAATTAATTAGGGAAAACTCAACATCTTTTAGAAAATTTGCCTAGCACTATTATTTTCATCCATAACGTTAACTCTTAAATTTGTTACATATATTAAAAAATTTTCAGGTATTATTTTTTAAACTGTAATGATTTTTACCCCTATAGGTCACTTTAATAGGTAGCTTATTAAAGTGACCTATTGAGGAAAAATTCATTACATAAGGATACGTTAGACATATTAGGTAGAATATCATAACCCTTTAAAAAATAATTTAATTTAAGTACCTGTAATTAATATATAAGACAGGTTTATATCTGTTTGTAATTATTTGTAATTTTCTAACCATGTCGATCGTACTAAAAAAAAATGATTTTGCTCCATTTTATTTGAACACTCTTCAGCTCCTTTTCAAGATAAAGTGAACTTCTTATTGAAATATATTGAAACTGCACATAAAAATAAAGTGGATAAAACTGATATATGTAAAATTGAAAATTTTATAAAATCAGTTGATATAAAACTGAAGAGTGTTCGGTATTCCATTGCTAAATTTCGATCGAAATTTTCTGATTGGCTGGATGAATGTGTAGAAGTTGCTATTTGCGTATCAACTGTTGGTGCTCCCTGTAAGCAGTATGAGGATTTGAGCTCAAAATTTAAGAGGAAAAGGTTATCAACTTCACTAGAAACCTTATCTAACGAAGAAGTTTCGGACACTTTTAAAGCAATGTTAAGAAAAGAAAAACAGCCTTTGGATGCCATAAAAATTGCAAATATTCTTCCAACCGCATCACCAAGACGACTGAAAAGAATTGTAAAGAGTATACCCACACCATCATCTGATACAACGTTCACTGAGGAAGAAGCTATTGCGCTTATGTTGCAGCTGGGATTAAGTCGTGATAACTACATAACGTTAAGAAAGGCGCTATCTGAAAAAGGAGTGGATGTTTTACCATCATATGACAAAATAAATGAAAAGAAGAAAAGCATTATACCACCTCCTATTGAAATAACTGATCGGAAGGCTGTTATTGGACTCGGCGCTCTACTCGAAAATACTGCTTTAACGATTGCTTCTGACTTTTCTTCAGACCAACTAAAAAAAATAAATTCTTGTGATCTTCAACTCATTTGTAAGTGGGAATGTGATGGATTATCAGCACTCTCGGAATATAAACAAATCAACACAAGTGAATCATCTTCCGAGTATAAAAGTGTATTTATGGCATCGCTAGTTCCATTAAGAATTCGAAAGTATGCTGACAGCGATTCTCCATCAACCAGTTTCGATGATATTTGGAAGAATTCGACTCCAGGATCCAAAGCTTTTTGTAGGCCAATAAGCTTTGAGTATATAAAGGAATCCAAAACAACAACGCAAGATCTGATAAATCGTATTGAAGCAGAAATTAAAAACTTGGAACCTATAACAATCGAAATAGAAAATTATTCGTTTAACATGTCCTATGATTTAAAACTTACAATGATTGATGGGAAAGTTGGAAATGCCATTACAGGAACATCATCTACTTGGTACTGCTACATATGGATATATGAAATAAGTGATAAAAAATCAATTTTCGAATATTTCCAAGCAAAGATCAATAAATGAGGAAACATTACAATTTGGAATATCCCCCCTACATGCTCGCATACGATTTCTGGAACATTTTCTACATTTAGCATATGATTTAAAGTACAGAAGCATACCGGAAAATGCAAACAAAAGTGCAAATAACAATAAGGAGTTAATGGAAATGAGAGCCAGTGAGAAACGAAGAATTCAAGAGGAATTTAAAAAGCGGATGGGATTAAATATTGATAAACCACTCACAGGATATGGAAGCACAAACGATGGTGATACCGCTAGACGTTTTTTTAAACATTTTGAAACTACTTCCGAAATAACCGGAATTAGTATGGATTTACTGCAAAAGGTCAATATTATTCTAATGGCGATAAATAGCAAGCATAAAGTGAACGCAACAAAATTTGGAGAGTATTTTACAAAAGTTTCTAAATTACTTTTGGAATTATATCCCTGGAAAGAAATGACACCTACAGTTCACAAGATATTATGTCATGGAAAGGTCATCATAGAACATAATATTCTGCCTTTAGGAGAGCTTACAGAAGAACCCCAAGAATCGAGGAATAGAGACTTTAAGCATATTCATCAGTTTAGCTCAAGGAAGTGTTCTAGGCAGTCTCAAAATGAAGATATTTTTAATAATCTGATTCTATCTTCTGATCCTGTTTTATCTACTATAAGGAAACGTTTGATTTGCTACAAAACGTTAGCATTTGAAAATATTCATGAATTTAAAGATTTACTTTATCTTTTAGATATGGACTACTGTGATACCGATTATTTTACAAAATTATATTAATTTATAAAAAAAAATAAATAAAGACTATTTTTATATAAAATAAATACTTGTTAATTTTTTTTAGGGATAAAGAATAAAAGATTAATCGTAAAAAGTGGCTGTAAAAATTCATAAAAATTTAGGTAGTAAAACATGCCTAACAAATGTATGGATGAAAATAATAGTACTAGGTAAATTCTCTAAAAGATGTTGAGTTTTCCCTAATTAATTTGTCACTTAAAAAACATTAGCTAGGCATGTTATATATCAATGGAAAGGTCTATTTTTCTATTTTTCAAAACTGTATATAATTAAAAAATTCGCGGAATACTTTTTTAAAAAAAATTAAAAAATGTTTTTTATTCAGTTTTTGCGAAGATACAAATTTTTCAAATTGCAATAAAAATTTTATTTATGAATATTTTTTGATGAAATTTTACAGTTAGGTAGATTTTTTTACTCAAAATCCAAAATTAAATAAAAATTTCGAATTTTCTTATTAGAAATCCCGGAATTCCCAAAAAAGTTTTAAAAAATCCCAAAATGGGATTTTTTGGTTTTTTGCCTATTATATCCATACCAGGGGCGGGGTTATCGAAACCCGTTACAAAATGATTAAGAACATATTGGGTCATATAAAACAGGTCACTATAATTTGATATCGACTATGCGATTTGAGAATTTTTGCTCAAAATTGAATTTTATATAAAAAATAGGGTTTTTTTGGATGGATCTGGTCCCCTCGGTATCAAAAATTTTTAGGTTTTGTTTCATTTATCGTATTTTATGTAAAGTCAGCTTTTCAAAAAGTATAAATTCTATATACATCTTCTTAGAAAATTTTTAGATAACTTAAAAAGAAAAAGATACTTTTTTCCCAAAAAATGGCAAAAAATCGCCTTTTTTTAATTTTTTAAATTAAAATGCCTATAACTTTGGACTCAGTCATGATTTTTACATAATTCTTTCACTGCTTGATATATAGACTTGTTGTTAAGCGAATAAAAAAAATGGCGAAAATCGGGAATATTTGGACCCGCTATTATCAAAAAACTAAAGTAAGGACGGTAAAAATTTTAAAATTTTAATTTTCAAATGCGAATATCTCCTAAACTATAAGAGATAATTTACTGCTACGACGACATTTTTTATAGTGCTCGATGAGAAGATTCTATATACGAAATTTTTTTTAAATCGGAACTCAAATGAAGAAATAAGATCGTTTTAAAAATTTAACATAGCCGAGGTGTCCTAATTTGAGGACCCCCCGCCGGGCCCCTGGTTGGCCTATAAGGTCCAAATTCAAAACCTAAACTCGACAACACCTCCTTTTTGTGCATACCAAATTTCATTAAAATCGGATTAACCGTTTAGAAGTTACCGAATTATTTCCCTCTTTTTTTTTCCTATACCACTGTGCAGCCGCAATATTGTATTTCTACCCAGAATTGTATTTATTTGCTATTAATTGTGATCGATTTTTTATTCACAACACTAATTGCAAACATACAAAATACACGGCTTTTTGCTTTAAATTCGATCTTACCTCCATACTCCTAGAAGATATATTATAATCCTATTTGTAGCCTTTGGTCCATTTTTTGTTCAATTTCTTCTTTTATTGTTTTATTGTTTTTTACTTTTTCGTTTATTTTTAAAATGGCTTTTAAATAAATTTTTTATTTTTTGAGCTGTCAGTTTGTATTGCAAAATATTGAGTAAATAAAAACTACGTATTTAAGTGTTGTATATTTTATAAACCGTAGCATGAGAATTTCTCTATATTTTGTTGGTGTATTGTAAAAATATACTAAACCATTTGCAAATGCAATGATACAATATCATTTGCACTAGATTGTGAATTGGGCTAATTATTTTTTTGATTCTTAGTTATTCATATTTTAGTCAGGATAGTCAGGATTTCCGCTTGAAAGACGCTACATTCGTTCAGAAGTCTGTAGGGCACTCTTATGTAGTCATCTACCATCTTGGATCCGTCAGTGAAAACTGCACACCCCTCAAACAGTACTTCGGATCCTTCCCACTCATCCCTACTAGGAATCACTATTGAGGGTGTTACTCCGAAGTCCAGGGTCGTATCCAAATGATCAGAAATACCCTCCGTACATCCCTCAGTTCTTGTTAGACCTACATCGTACAGTATTCTAGTATGGCCTACCCGCTTTGGTAGGCTGATTCAAACAGTCTGAATAAGTTCCTAGCCGCTACACTCTCAACATATTTTTCAATTAGGAGCAGATTCAGAATAATATCCAATGCCACTTGCGATGTACTACCCTGGCACTTGTTTTGCCGATTAAAGCACACCTTTGAGCCTTACTGAGTATAAATCTAAAGCTGCTTTTCCACATTCCTACCCTCCTACCGATAAAGTCAGTTCAACGCCGTTTAATTTCGGCAAGCTAAAACTCTCAACTTTATATTTCCTCGTGAAGAGAACTAGCTCAGTCTTAGATGGATTCACATCCAACCCATTTCTATTCGCCCAGGTTGATAGATCTCTTAGTACTGACTGCATAACCTCACTAATTGTCGGGAGAAATTTACCTTTGACCAGTAGCACGTCATCCACATGAGCGACTATCTTTCTACCTTTAGATTTAAAGATCCTTAGGATAGAGTTGACCGCCAGTAACCATAGTAGGGGAGATAACACTCCTCCTTGTGGTGTACACGTTTGCGAATCCTATCATACCCTAAGGTTGAGTTGATAGTTCTGCTATAAAGCATCGATACTATCCAACTCACTAAGAAATCCTTAACTCCGTTGATGCCTCTTTTCTAATGTTGTGAAAGGCGCCCTCTATGTCCAAAAACGCGGCTAAAGTATATTTCCTATTCTCTAAGCCGTGCTCAATACAATCAATCACCTCATGTAACGCACTCTCAACCGACTTACCTTTTAGATAGGCATGTTGAGCGTTGCTAATAAGACGGGTATCTACTTATATTGCTACTGAGATAAAAATCTATTAGACGTTCTAATGTCTTCAGTATAAAAGACGAATGGCATGCCTTACCGGCCTTACGAATAAAGATTACCCTAACCTCTCTCCACCTTCTTGGAAGGTATCCCATGAGAAGACAACCTTCTAACCGTCGACCTTTGATCACGTAGTTCCCTGGCCCACCACTTAGGTTGCTTATGCCTACCCGGAAATTTTATCGGGCAGGATAGCTCATAGCTCTCCGTTAACACACTGGTAAATTTGTCTACAACCTTATCCAAATCAAAGGACCGTAGAACATTTATATCCATTTGCGAAAATCTTGACCGGACCCTGTTGAAGAATTTTAACCAGTTTTCCTACGACCCCTAAAAGGTTCCCGCTTGGATTTATTCAAATTCACTGTGAAAGTAATCCGGCTATGGTCAGAGAACTAATAGTCGGTATGTACTTTCCAGTCCCTGATAAGATCCTCATTTTGGTTTGTAAGGGTAATATCAATGGCTGTATCCCTATCTTTATTCCTAAGCGTTGGCATATTACCCCTGTTACAGTTAATAAGATTCCATGCAGTAATGAAATTAAACACTAGGTGAGGTTGATAGGAGGATGTATACTACATCAAATCCAAAGAAATACACCTAGGCCACTATCGGGCCTGTTGTGCACTCCAATTCATGAAAAAAATGTTCACTGAGTATATTATTTTTCCAAGTTCAGAAACTCAGTTTCGTGGACGTAATTCATAAGACTGGTTTTGCGTTTGTCAGGTTAACTACATCGAGCTCCCTTCCCTTTAAAACTATTACATTCGCCCTTTCGTTGCCGACTACTCCCGAGTGGTCTGGTACTCATATGACCTCTTACAATCCAATTCGGTCTTAGATTTAATTCTATCACCTGATATCGCCTTCTGGCTGTCGGTAAATATATTAAGACCGGTGGGCGCCATATTTATTCTAATCCAATTTACACATTCCGTTATAGATCGTACTTATGCCTGGATGCTTGTGTTATGATGAGGTAAACAATGGTATATTTCTGTTTTTGGGTCTTCAATATAGAACCCCAGGCCCACTTTGTCCCCTAATTTAAAGCCATCCGTGTAGCAACGGATTCTTGTATTTGCTGCAATGTTTCGCTTGACCAAGACATCCTAACTGGGATTAGTGTTTAAAAGTTTCCGACATATTCTGTGTCCTTTCAATCGGCGCCTTTCCAATTTTGGAAAGGGCAATTACACTTTCTTCTGGCGAGTTAATGGTAAATTCCTCGATTTTAGGATTTGACTCCTCAACGTTATCAGTAGTGGATACTGATGCTGTGGTCTTAGGTTTCTTAGTGTCCTTTTCGAGGCTTGTTGTAACAGCCCTTCCAATCGGAACCTTCCCAATTTTGAATATGACAGCTTTAGAGGCGAAGTAAGACCTACCTTTATTCTTGACAAGACTAGCCATGGATTTCTGGTCTATACCTATTACAAATAAAGTTCCCTAAGGTTCTTCTTTTCTGTAAAAGACATCCCATTTTTCCATGGCCAGCTCAGCATTTTGACCTCCAAGAATTTCAGGTATACCTTCATAAGTCAGTTTACTACCCCATCCTTTTCTGTAGACAGTGGACTTTAAGAGGACCGGAAGCTCGCTCTTCTTTGCCAGTCCCAGCATAGCGCCGTCCCAGGGAGGAGGGATACTTTCCACCAAGTTCTTTATGGTGCTAACACATTGGTGGGATGCCAACCTCATCAACATCACGCCCATGCTGAACTCGCAGCTCACGCTCTCTATTGGTTGTTTGCCCTTTGAAGCGATTGCTTGGTCCACTTTCTTATTGTTGACCATGTCTTCTATTTTACTCTGTTGGTCTATTGGAATTTTGTCGGATTACCGGCATCGTAAACTGCATAGCAGAGATCGTCCCGGTGCCTACTCCTGGCAACTTTAGCGTAAGATGGCGGCTCTTTTCCTTTTTCTCGTTTAGCTTCTCCTTAATCGTTTTTCGGGGCTTCTTTTGAGATACCTTTACCTTCGAGGTTGACTTCGCCGACGTGTTCGTCTTCGGAATATCTGGATTGGCGTTACCACCCTTACTCGCAGGATTCTCACTTGAGGTTCCTTTGAGTGAAGTATGGCTTGGCTTCGACTGTGTATTAGAAGACGGGGAGCTCTTTTTCTTCTTAGGTTTATTCTCAGTTGTCAACTCTACGGGAGACCTGATCCTTTTTGCCTCAGATCTTGTGAGAGAGTTCGATTTTTTCTTTGGAGCTTCGTGGGATTGACTAACTACGATTATCTGAAGCATCTTTTTCAACTTCCTTCTCTGTGCTCCAGAAAGTCCTTTCTTAGTAATAGGTAGATTAACTAAGCTATCACTCACCTTTTTCACCATTTACTCTACTTCATCCTTTTTAGGATTTGCTTTAGTGGTATTATTATTTTTATCTGAGGATTCAGAGTCAGAGCCCTCACCTATATTTAAAGGCAGTATATATTTAGAGTATCTAAACCGTACAGATCCAAGTCCAAAGTTGACAACTCCCCTCAGCCCATCCAAGATCTCGAGGGATTTGTCGTCTACAGCGAAAAGAAAATCCCTCCCTGTATTCTCCTTGCACACCATTGAAGCAACAAACTTACATTGGTTTGTAAGGATATTACTGTTCTGCTTGGCCAATACTGCCAGTATGGGTGGTGAAATCCATACTGTCACTATTGGCCTGAGTGGTAATTCAGATGCATGAATCACCTCGAGCTTTGAGTCCGGACTAAGAAGGCCACTAAAAATTCAAAGGAATTTTTATTGCCACAGTTGACAATCTTGATGCCCATAGCCCAGTCTGCACCCTTGAAAGATACATCATCTGGGCTACCACTGTATGCAGCGATTTCGTCCAGGAACCTGCCCTCGACTAGTTGCCACAGCTCGGGACTGATCTTTTCATCCGGATCAGACCGATCTATAACAGCCGCCAGAAAGTTTCCATTCAGGCTCGTGGACTTGGTGCTAACCGGGTTTCTACCAGCCGTCCCCAGCGACGAAGATTTCTGGACCCCTTTAGCTTGGAGTTCTGGCCACCTCCATATCCGGTTCTCCTAATGCCCCCTTTTGAGGACCCTTAGGAGAAGCAGCCTGAGGTTTCCCTTCCCTCTTCGCTCCAGCAGCGGCCTGAGCGCTTCGGCAGCAATGACACCATTCTCCTTCTTGGTTTCGTCACAACAAACAGCCGATGTTGAAGGCCCCACACCCTTGTGAGTGCTAACCTGGCCAACACCATCACCTGCTTGCTGTTCGTTAAAAGGCCACCCCAAGATAACATTAACAGTACCGTAGATTCTTTAAAAATCTAGCTACGTTATGCTTGTGCTTCTTGACTTCTTGAGGTACTTCTACTTTGATGAGAACGACGCCGGATCTCTCTGCTCCATCTTAGCCAGAAAGGCCAGAGATTTCCGGGTGCCGTTCTTCGTCCTATCCTCTTTCGTTCGACTAGCATTAGCAAGATCTTGAGGCTTGCCGAACGAGATTGGCGTTCTTTGCGCCATGTGGATGACCTTCTTCCGAGAGGCTACTTTGGTTCTCCTTGGCCTCATCAGTAGGAGGGGATGACTATGTTCTCCGACCGTGAGCGGACACCACAGTGGTGTTATGTTCCCCGTCGTATGACAGATCCATCTCCCCAAACTTCTGTGTGGAGCTGGATTCCCAAAGGAGTCCTTCGACAGCCCTAGAATGTCGTCCATATTACAGTCCATCCGGTATTGAACATTTGGTCCCTTATTTTTAATCTCGAGAAAAAACATTTTAAATAAACCATTAGTAATTTTGCCCAAAAAATACAAAATAAAACAGTTATTAAATTATATTCGGGCAAGACCGAAAATAAAATAAAATGTTATTTAGTTTTCATAATAAAGCATTTAAGTTGAATTGTACCTTGCCTCAGATATACTTAAGCCATTTATTGTTGAAAAAAATTGTGGACATTCAAGTCAAATTTTGAAAGGGGCTTTTTATAGAGCTAGGGTCAAATGAGACCCTATAATTATAAAATTCTTGAGGGTCATCAAGTCTAGTATGGAACTTGGTTTTGCAGCTTTTTGTCTAAATACGTGTATATTAAACATAATTATGAACTTAAAAGCTGCCAAATTTCATTGAATTATCTCCAAAATTACGACCTGTAGTTTGATTACAAGGCTTACAAGCTCTATTCGGGGGTTCAGTTGTATGGGGCTAGGTGAAATAATGGATCGATCTTAACCAATTGCAATAGGCTGAGAAAATGATAAGCCGATTGGTAACTTTAAGGTGGGTATAGTACCAATATAATTGTTCGTTACAAACATCACAACGAACCCAATATCCCTCCCCACTAAAGTGGTGTAGGGTATAAAAAATTATATTAAATCAAGACCTGCAATTCATTTAAATTAAAATCAATATTTTTTATGTGTCATAAAGCAATATTTCTTCTTTCTCTGGTTCCGTTATTTCTAGGTAAGTTTTGATATTAAATTCAATATTAGCATTAATGAAATGTTCTCTAAAATAAAAAGTATTTCATAATTTGCGGTAAAATTAAATAGAGCGAAAAATTCCACGAAAGGATATATCTTTTAAACAACTTTTAACCGATTTTTCAGCAGTAATCAAAAAGCGTGTCTACATATTTGAAAAAAGGTATAAAATAGCCTAATTGATCCGCTTTCTTACATTATAATTGTTAGGTATCTGAAGTATTGTTAGCTTTAATGAATTAATAATTTGATCTGGCACCTCTTTCCTAAGAATAGAAATAAGAAGAAATGTAAATAACAAAGAAGTATGAAATAATAAAGAAAACCAGTCAAGTTTTGAACTCACATGAATACACAACATAAATGGCGACGAGCGCAGTTACTTTAGTTCAATGTTCTGGAATTCCAGAATATAATTCAAATTTAAGTTGAACAATTTGGAAGGAGCAATTAGAAATTCATTTTTGTGAAATAAAATGCACTGATGAAACTATAAAAAAGCTACACTTCTCAGTTGGAGCTGAAACTTATTCAGTGTTACACAGTTAGTGTCACTCAAATTCTCCTTCAACTAAGACATTTAAAGAGTTATGTGAAATTCTAAAAACTCACTTCAAAAACAATTATATTTAGTGAAAGAAAAAAATTCCATACATCTTTAAGGGAGGAAGGAGAGTCTGTAAGTGGATGGTACGCACGAGTAAAAAAATGGCATTAAACTGCAAATTTGCTGAACACCTTAATGTAATGATTCTTAATCATTTTATTATCGGGCTTCCACCTAAAATTTTTGAAAAACTTTGCGAAGAGGATGAATCCCTCACATTAGAACAAGCGTTGAGGAAGGCCTTAATAATGGAAACAAAATTAGCCACGAAGACCACGTGCGATGACTTAAATGTCAATTACATTAACAAAACGTACAGCCGAGAAAGAAACTATAACGGTCAAAACAACAACACTAATCATGGAAGTAGACGAGGTAACAGCGGTGTTAGTTACAACAACGGCGTCAGCAGAAACAAGTGCGCACACTGTGCATGGAAAAACCATGCAGCGAAATACTGCAAATTTAGAGAGAGAAAATGTTATGCTTGTAAAAAAATTGGACAAGTAGCATCAGTATGTTCCGAAAAGCATGCAAAAACCGTAAATTATGTATCTGATTCAGACAGCGAAGGTTCAGTTAATTATATTTTCGATTATTCTTGTTTTAGCATAAGAGATAAAACTTCATGTGGTGTATACTCACTACCAGTAGCAATTGATGGTGTTAACCTCACTGTTGCATGTGACACGGGAGCACCCTGCACGCTAGTATCATCAGTATTTTACAATAACAATCAGACGAAGGCATCTCTCCGAGAGTGTAAAATTCCGTACTTAAATTATAGTGGTCACAAAATTCCTATTATTGGTGAGTACGATGCAAAAATAACATACGAAGGCATATCGAAAATTTTGACAGTTGTTGTAAGTGACACTAATAGTCCACCATTGCTAGGCCGCACGTTTTTAAGAGCGTTTAATTTTGAATTGATGCAAGTGAACTCTGTAGGAGATACAAATAATTTGTCTGTCATTGTTGGTCAAATTGAATCAGAGTTTTCAGAAGTTTTTAGTAGTAAACTAGGTGCTTATAAACTAAGTAAAGTTTCTCTAGATATTGTAGAGGGCACAAACCCAATATTTTTCAAGCCTCGCCCAGTACCTTTAGCGTGGAAAGAAAAGGTTGAAATGAAATTGCGTAAAAAGGTGGAAGATGAAATTCTGGAGCAAGTAGATAATTCCGATTGGGGAACTCCATTGGTCCCTATTTTAAAACCAAACGGGGATCAAAGAATTTGTGGTGACTACAAGGTTACCTTAAATAAGCATTTAATCGATTTTAAGTATCCCCTCCCTCGTATAGAGGAAATATTTGCCTCGTTACAAGGTGGACAACTTTTCACTAAACTTGATTTGTCCAATGCTTATAACCAGATACTTCTAGACGAAAAGTCGCAACTTTTATGTTCTCTTAGTACACATGTTGGCACGTTCAAAGTTAAACGGTTGCCATTCGGCATTAAAGTTGCTGCAGCCATGTTTCAAAAAACAATGGAAAATCTGTTACGTGGCGTATCTAATGTCGTAGTTTACCAAGACGACATAACAGTAACTGGAAAAAATCTTAAGGAACACATACTCACTCTCAAGGAAGTTTTATATAAATTAAAGTCAGCTGGCTTAACACTAAATCGTGAAAAATGTAAATTTTTTCAGAATTTCTTATTTAGGATTTTCAATAGACTGTGATGGTCTAAGTAAAGATACCACGCGTGTATCTAGCGTTCTGAAGGCACCAGTTCCAACTAACATTTCTGAAGTTAGAGCTTTTATTGGAATGGTAAATTATTATTCAAAATTTATAGATAATTATGCACAGAAAATGGTACCTTTATATGAGTTGTTGCAGAAAGGAAATAAGTTCAATTGGTCTAATCAATGTCAGAAAGCTTACGATACAATAAAATCGGATGTTACTTCAGATCAAGTACTAGTGCATTTTAACCCCCAAACTCCAATTGTACTGTCAACGGATGCAAGTGATAACGTTATTGCTGGCGTTCTTTCACATAATATTGTTGGTAATTTAAGACCAATTTCTTATATTTCTAGGGCTCTTACAAAAAGTGAGAAAAATTACAGCACATTGGAAAAAGAGGCACTAGCCATTATATTTTGCGTTACTAAGTTAAGACAGTATTTAATAGGCAACAAATTTGTTTTAAAAACAGACCATAAACCTCTAACAACTTTATTTGGTGAGAACAAAGGTTTACCTATTATGGCATCTGCACGCATGCAGAGGTGGTCATTAATTTTGTCACAACGAAGATTTTACGCCTTACATAAACAAATGTACCGAACTTTCCGTTGAATATGATTGCCTTTTATGGGGTTATCGTGTTATCATTCCAATGAAACTTCGAAAAGTAGTACTTAATATACTACATGAGTCACATCTCGGCATAGTTAAGACAAAAGCTATGGCGAGGTCCTACGTTTGGTGGCCAGGTATAGACAAGGACATCGAGAATATGATAAAATCTTGTACTTCTTGTCAACAACTTTTAGACTCCCCTGAGAAAAGTTCATTGATACCATGGACGCCAACCGATTCTGTTTGGAGTCGCATTCATGTAGATTTTGCTGGCCCGATTAATGGTGTTTATTTATTTATAGTTATAGATTCCTTCTCCTAATTTGCAGACGTCTTTTTGACCAAAGAGATTACGACTTCATTTACAGTTGCAAAACTCAGGGAACTTTTTTGTAGATATGGTCTGGCGGATACATTGGTCAGTGATAACGGCCGACAATTCACATTTGATGACATGTGAAACATATTTTAACTCCACCTGGTCATCCAGCCACGAATGGGCAGGCTGAGAGTTTCGTTAAGGTTTTAAAAAAATCCATTATTTCTAATTTGAAATCAGATAAATTTGTCCTATTCATACCGCTTGAAATAGGTTTTTGGCACACTATAGAGATTCGAAACATTGTACCACCGGAGAAACACCAGCTAAGTTGTTTTTCGGCAGATCATTGAAAACAAAATTTGATAATTTAAGACCTCCAATGGCAGGCGACAGAATACGAGAATCTCAAATTAAAAGCGTTCTGAATCACAAAGGCAATCGCAATGCAGAATTTAATAATGGACAGAGTGTTTTGATTCAAGATTACAGAAATCCAAATAAAGCAAGTTGGTCACAAGCAACTATCAAGAACAAACTTGGTCCTCGTTCATATACGTGCATTGTTGCTCACAATAATCGTGAAATCAAGCGACATTTATGTAGAAACAAAATACTTTGTTTATATTTTAACTTCTGAAAATCCACAACAAAATGGAACCGCAGAACGAAAGAATCGAACTTTAGTGGAAATGCTTAAGTGTATGTTGATCGATTCAAAGTTAAACAAAAATTTTTGGGGCGAAGCTTTAATGATGGCGTCTTATATTCAAAATCTTCTACCTTCAAGAAGTATAACAAAAATACCATATGAATTGATGTATGGAAATAAGCCATCATTAATGGATTTTCATACATTTGGATCTTTATGTTATATACAAGTTCCTAAAGAAAAAAGGAAGAAACTCGATTTGAAAGCAATTCAAAAAGTTTTTATTGGATATGATTTCAACTCAAAGGGATTCAGAGTTTTTGACCATAAGACAAATAAGGTTCAGATATCTCGTGATGTTGTTTTCATAGAATCTGATAAAGAAATTAGTAATGAAAGTTTACATAAGGAAATTTCAGATGAAAATAAGAATGTTGTTTACTTTCCTATGAATTGTCATAAAGATAACCAAGAAGCTGTTATAAACATTGATGAAACGGAAAACATAATAGACATTCCCGATAGTGAAATTGTTGAAAATCAAATTGAAGAAAATCCTGATGAGAGTAATAGTTTCGATGAAACTGAAATTTCAGAAAGCACAATAGTAAGTGTAGACAGTTTTATTTCAAATAATCAAGTTTCTGATTCAGAATGGTCTGGTGCTGGAGAAACATTTGAAGATGCTATACAAAGTCCAGATGTTGTTAGACGTGTTTCTAATAGAGCCAATATAGTAAATCTATAAAGGAGAACAAAACTTGGGTTTTTGTTGACCTTCCTCCAGATCGGAAAGCAATTGGATGCAAATGGGTGTTTAAGAAAAAGTTAAATGAAAAAGGAGAAGTTGAACGGTTCAAAGCAAGACTTGTGGCTCAAGGATATAATCAGAAATTCGGAATTGATTACGACGCAGTATTTGTTCCAGTCTTTAAGCAAACAACAACAAGAATATTATTTTCAATTGCTGGAAAGGAGAAAATGAATCTTTATCATTTTGATGTAAAGACAGCATTCTTGAATGGTGATTTACAGGAAACGATTTATATGAAGCAGCCACCAGGTTTTACGTCAAATGAAACTCCAAACAAAGTATGCTTACTTAAAAAAAGTTTATACGGATTAAAACAAGCTGCTCGTTCCTGGAATCAATGTATTCATAAAGCATTAATTGAATTTCAATTTAAGCAAAGTTTAATGGACCCCTGTTTATATATAAGAAAATATTGATTATCTATTGGTATATGTTGACGATATGATTGTCGCAAGTAAAGAAATAAAATTTATAGATGAGATTTTTAACATGTTAAGTACAAAATTCACTATGACTAACTTAGGACCAGTTAAACATTATCTCGGAATGGAAGTTACAAAAGATAAAGATGGTCATTATTTATTTAGTCAAGAAAATTATATTAAAAGAATTATAAACGAATTTGGACTTCAAGACTCAAAATTTTCAGATATTCCCTTGATACCTTCATATAACAAAATTGCAGAATCTGAAAAACTTTTGGATAATAAACTATATCAAAAGGCTATTGGAACACTTTTATATTTATCAGTAAATACAAGACCAGATATTACTGCAAGTATTGCAATATAAGCTCAGAAAACTCAAGCTCCTACCAAAGAAGATTGGAATGAAGAGAAAAGAGTTATGAAATATCTTAAAGGTTCAGCTGATTTATCTTTAAAATTAAGTAGTACAACAGAAAATAATGAATTATACGGCTATGTAGATGCGGACTGGGCAGAAAACAAAATTGATAGAAAATCCCACAGTGGTTACGTATTTTATTTAAATGGTGGTGTTATAAATTGGTCATGCCGAAAACAAACCTGTGTTTCTCTATCTACAGCTGAAGCAGAATTCATAGCATTGTCAGAAGCTTGTAAAGAAGCAAAGTGGATTCATGGACTACTTCAAGAAATGCATGTAAATGTAAATACACCTATAACAATTATGGAAGATAATCAGAGTTGCATTAAGATGGTTTTGAATGAAAAATTTAATGCTAGAACAAAACATGTTGATATAAAATATCATTTTGTAAAAGATTATTGTATTCATAATTTTATAAGTATTAAGTATTGTCCTACTGAAAGTATGATAGCAGATATTTTAACAAAACCACTTCCTAAAACACGATTATTAATTTTAAGAACACTTTTAGGACTTATTTAATTTGTAGAAACAAAATACTTTGTTTATATTTTAACTTCTGAAAAATATTGTTTTGTAAAATTATTATTATAAGCATTGAATAATTTGTACTGAAAATTGTGAAAAAATTTTTTATTCTAAATAAAATTTTAAATACGAAACATCAATTACAATAATTTAGACCAAATCCGTGATTGTGAAGTAGAACAAACTGATGATACTAGTATACATGATAAGCAAAATATAACCAACGAAGCACCTGAAACAACATTTAATGCAGCTGGTAGAGAGTTAAGGCCACGCGTAGATGGTAAAGTGTTTAAAAGGCTCGAAATTGATTAAATATGTAGTTTGAATTATATTATCAAAAACTTATATTTTTCTTTCTTTTATAATTTAATACATAAATATTTAAAAAGCATTACTTATAGTATAAGCTTATGGAGGAGCGTGTTAGGCATCTGAAGTATTGTTAGCTTTAATGAATTAATAATTTGAACTGGCACCTCTTTCCTAAGAATAGAAATAAGAAGAAATGTAAATAACAAAGAAGTATGAAATAATAAAGAAAACCAGTTAAGTTTTGAACTCACATGAATACAAAACAATAATATTGAAAATTCGTAACGAAATTGCCCTTATTTTATTACAAAAAAATCAACCAAGCTTTATCAAATAATTTTCACCACATACACAATTTTTGCTGAGAAAATATGTTTTTTTATTTATTTGCCTCTCTCATAAGTGTTCAATTCGCCTTGCACTCGTCCGTGTAGAGCATTGAAAGGCAGAGAGTAAACACTGTTGTTCTCTGACTGACTTTTGTTCGTTTTATATACATGTGTGAGCATACGTAAGCGTGGTAAAAAGAGTACAAGAGACCTTATTCGAGAGGTCGTTGCGTTTCGCTGGTGTAGAGAGAGCAATGTTATTGTAGTAAAACAATGTCGCAGTCCAATTTCTTACAATTCTTTGCTGGAAAACTTAAGATGCAAAGCCAATATAAAGACATTCGCAATTGTTTTTTCACTTGCTCATTTTTAAATAATACTTGTTTATTATTTTTTTAGTACATTTTGAAAGAGATTTTCTTCGAAGAAAATTTTTACTGACATTGTAAAATTATTAATAGTTTTTCAATCTTATAAAACAAAGAATTTTTAATATTAAATTTTTTTATTAAAATTTTTATTTCTTTATATGTTTACAATTTTTAATGAATTATAACTATCTTTGTGTTTTTCAGTTAAATTATATAGAATATTCGTTTAAGTATTCAGATTTAAAATAATTTTTAAAATTTAATCGACTACTCAAATAAAAAATATAGTAAATTTTTATTCAATTTAAAACACGAATAATTGACAACCTTAATATATACTGTAAAAGCAGGTGAATTTTGCTGCCTAGATTTATAAAACGCTGTTTTTCTTGCAAAGAAACATGTTTGATTTTAAATATTTGTTGAAGTGTCTAATATGTATTTCAACTTTAATTAAACAATTGATATTCAGTCAATCTGATGCACAAGAGTGTTAGTTAATATTACATATTTTATAAGAATGATTTTACATGATGTTATATTATTTTAAATTATTAACAATCTCATACCTACATATTTGTTTACAATAACTTTTAATTAGTTTTGGTTACATACTTTTTTTAAGTAAATAGCTTACTGTTTATCTAAAATATAATAGCAAATATATTATATACGCTTATCTTTACGAACTACAGCGTAGTTTAAAGAATTGCCTTCATCGTCATCCACAAATATGTCATTAGAAGTGTCAGTTTTATATTCTGTGCAGTTTGAATCAGTACTTATAGTTATGTTTTTTGATAAGCTATGTTCAATTTCACATTCTTTGGACGAATTTGACAGAATTTGTGATTGGCGTAGAATTCCGTATCCTAAACTATTTTCTTCAATTTTACGAACTGACTCTAATACTGAAACATTTATTGATTCATATTCATTTTGCGAAGATTCGTATGCCATATTTTTAGTCGATAAGGGTGCCACTGTAACAATTGTTTTGTAACCATTTGACGTTTTATTATTTGCTGACAAATAATCCAAGCGATCATATGTAAGATCGGAACGTGTGTTATTAAAATGACTTTTACTACATTCTCCTATATCTATATCTATAATTTTCGGAGTAGTAATATTTTTGGAATTAGCACGTGTCCAAATAATATCGTTGAGATCGGTAGAATTTATATGTTCATTGTGTTTTACGTCATTTATACCCAATGTTTTCCACGCATCTGTAATAGTTTCAATACTTTCATAATCTCGCTCAGATTTTAAATCATTGCGAGCAGGAAGTTCAGGGACAGAAATTTCTTGCGAACATCTGTATTCATCACAAGATGGTTTTAAAATAACCATAGAACCTGCAGCTTTGTTTGGATCGGATGATGAAGTAATTGATACTGCTTCAAAATTGTTAAATTTAACAAATTTTTCATTGCAGGATTGCTTTCTTGCAGGCATTTTGTTAGCTACCTTCTCAGTTGCATTTATTTTTCGAGGTGGCTTGTTAGGAATTGTTTTTGGATTAATCATTATACCAATACTATTGAAAGATTCACATATTGGAAATAAATTGCGAATAGAAAAACTACTTTGAGTAGAGTTTATTTCAAATTCTGTTGTATTTTGGTTAGATGGAGATGGTGGTAAAGGACTACGGGATCCAGCCTCCATTGATGCAGCAACATGTAGTTGGCTTTCGTAGCTATCTTTAACACTATCACCAGATATCATCTTCTTCATTGATTTCATTTTTGATGACATACAACGAAAAACTTCTTGTGGGTTTGTATGATCTAAAGTAAAAATGCCTTCTCCCGTAGAGCATTTTCTTCCAGCTTCAAATGTAAATTTTCCATTTCTGTAGCCATACTTTCTTATATATCTATATGGCCACTTTATTTCGCTTAAATCGCTTGTTGATTTTAATTGCAGTTCTGTTGGAGTTAAATGCAGCATATAAACTTTAGGCTCAATATTACAACGAATCGAAGCTTCGGAAGGTATTAACGTAACTATAAATAACCCATCGCCATATGAACTACAATATAAATCATTATCCTCTTCTATTGCCGATGTTAAAATTGCATCATTCTTACTTCGAAATGCCACAGTCTGAAGAGCATTTACCCATTCTTTTAAACTATCTTCATTCGTTGCATTCAAAGTTAAATTCCCCGTTTTTTTAACGATATGTATTAAGTTTGCCGGGCATGGTTCTTGTGTAATCTTAACACAATTTTCTAGTGTAACAATTTTTGGATTTTTATCTTCCTTAGATTCACAAATTTCTAAGCGTTCTATACCATAACGGCTTGATTTAAAAAGTTGACAATATTTTTGGCAAGATTTCTGAAAAAATAATGAAAAAAAATTTGAAATACAAAAGTATTTGTTGTTTTTTTATGGTAAAACCAACACATATTGAGAGGTCATTTTTTGAAATGACCTCCGTCCCGATAGCAACGGCAGACCACCAACAGGGGAAAAATAAATTGCTTAGCTAATAAAAATACCATAGAACACAATGGAAAGTGGTGGGAAACACTAAAAGGAATCAAGACATATATAGTTTTGGAACTATAGTTCCTTGGAAAATTAGATTTCTCTAAAATAGTCTGAAAAATCGTTGGTGGTAAACTGTATAGGATCTAAGGAATGTCGCGCCAAAAACTCCTTGGAGTATGGTAGAAGACATGGTAAAGATTGAAAAAATCCTACCTGGAAAAAAATGGTAGAGTAGATCTTTGGAAAATTGCATTCATCCAAAATGGCCAGTAAAATCGTTTTTGGTAGTATCTAAGCAGTGTCGCGCCAAAAAATCCTTGGAATATGGTAGGAGACATGGTAAGGATTGAAAAAAATTCTTCCTAGAAAAAAATCGGTAAATTGGATTCATCCAAAATGGTCAGTAAAATTCATTTGAATATGGTAGAAGATATTGTAAAAATTGAAAAATCCCTCATAGAAAAAAATCGGTATAGTAGATACTTGGAAAATTGGATTCTTCCAAAATTGTCAGTAAAATTGTTTCTGGTAAATTATACAGGTTCTAAAAAGTGTCGCGCAATATACTCCTTGGGATATGGATTAAAAGTATTAAGGATTAAAAAATCTTTCCGTGAATATATATTCCGACTATATACTTGGGAAAGTGGAAAGTCGATAAGTTAAAATTGTTGAAGTCGAAAAGTCGGCATGCATATACTGCAAAACGTGTTTTATATTAATTATGGATGTTGCAGCATCGCATTTTTTAGTATTAGATAAAAAAACAGAATTGCATCACAAAAACTAATTAGATTTTGAGTAGTTTTTGCCAAAATCTAAAACGAAGTATATTTTGTTTGGTACGGGAAATGTAGTTAAAATCAAATAGATTTGGCTCGAAATCTGTTAAGTACTAGATTTCGTGTATGAGTAAATCGGGTATTACACTACAGCGAAATCTAGTACCTATAAGATTTCGAGTAAATCGAGTTTCCCATACAAAACTTAATCTACTTCATTCGTATATTTGCCAAAATTTTTTCCTTAATAATACCAAAAAATACGACACTGCACTAGAAGGGAAAAACAAACAAAGAAAAATCAAAATGTGGACAAAATTTAAATAAATTTGAAAAACATGAATGAAAAGTTATTTTAAAATATAAGGTTAGGTTAGGGTAGGTTATGCAGACTGCTTACTAAAAAGAGTGAGTCTTTACTTGGGTCCTTTAAGGCCCCTTTGTAACGTCTGTAAAGAGAAGAAGATTAGGGAAAAAAATATTTGGAAGGGAAAAATAGTGATATAGACAGTAGTGAAAATACAGAATAGATCATAGAATAATAATAATAATAATAATAATGATAATGATAATGATAATAATAATAATAATAATAATGAGTGAGATGGAAAAATTCTTAACATACATATATGTTTATAAAAAAAAACCACTAAACTTACAGTTTTATTTTTTTATTTGATTCAAATTATTATTACAATTTACAAAAAAAATATTTTTATAGTTTTAATCACTAGTGATGAAATTTTGAACCCTTTTCGGAAACCCTTCCA